>NC_142116.1:10196607-10502142 GCF_056152115.1 Neolamprologus brichardi
TCATCATCATCACCATCAGCCAGTCCAACCTGAGCGGAGAGGAGGGGAGAGGAGGGGAGATGGGCTCACAGGTTGTGCAAACCCTCCGTCAGGGGGTCTGGGCATCCCTGACCGGGGGCTGGTACCACGACCCGGACCAGAATAAATTCAACAACTCATGTCACCTCTATCTGTGGATATTTCTCCTGATGTTGCCCTTGTCTCTCCATCTGGTGAGTTTTTATTGAGGAACGTGACATTCAAGGCCGTGCGTGGGGTGTAAGGTGCCCACACTACCTAGGTAAAATTGTAATAATGCCCCTGTTTATCCTTGGGAGAAAAAAACAACATCCACAAGCTGTAGGAGAATGGAATATCACGCAATGTAGCAGCTGATGGAAACACAAGGCCAGAAAAAGGGCACTGTCGCAGTATTTTTCTCCCGCATGCAGTAAGTGAAAGCATGGCTGCTCCTGGATGTGACAGTGGTGGAGCGAGAAAGCGTGAAATGTGGTTCACTAATATTTTCATGCCATGGGCTTTGATAAAGGTGCGACACTGGCTGCATTACTCCCAGTGACAATACACGGGCTGATGATGCTTCATGCTATATGGTGATTGATAGAGGCAGAAAGCCTAGCTATATATAGTCTCGACTTTTACTGCCCAACCTCCACTACAATACAATACAATACAATACAATACAATCAAATTTGACCCCTTCTTCTTTGAAGGGACATCTTCAGTGACCTCTGTGTTCCTGCCATACAGCTTACCTATAGGTCAAACACATTAACCTTAGCTGTAATGATGCTGACTCCACCTGCTTTGTGAATAGGCAATTAATAGGAGACATTATGGCAAAACAGTACAAATACTGAAAGGGTAATGTGACTTGATTGTGCAAACAGTGCAATGGCAGCTTATTGTACACAGAGTACATTTTTGTAAGCAGTTTATCAAAGATAAGATATTGCTGATTATATCTGTTTTGGTGATCCCAAAATTAGCCAGTCACATATTTTAGCTATTAAGGCAGATGGTGATGTGTGACTGACACCTCAGACGGTAAGCACTTTGGCACTGATTCTATATTAAATTGTTGTTGCTGACAGTTTCTAGACTGTGTGAAAACATCCACTGCTTCCCTTGCAGAAACAACACAAGCTTTCCGAGGGAAGGTGTTTCAAATTTCAAGTTTTTTAGCGTTTTTTGTGAAGGTCGTATTCAGCGCAGGATAAATGATGGAAGGAAGTTGAGGGACAATAGCAAACATTCAAAACAGCAAGAACTCTCTCTGGGACATTATGACTCATGATTGACATGATACTTTGCCTTTGATATTCCTGTTCTTTGCTACGGGCAATTTCTCCCCTGTGGACTAGTAAACTTTATTAATCTACCAATATATCAAAATCAGATCTTGCAGTGTGCTGAGGCTGTGTTGCAATGTAAATCAAAAGAAATTGGTGGTGCTAAAGCTTGAAGCATTGAATCAAACTCTGTCCTGGTGGAGTCAGGAGATTCAGGAAATGCTGATTTCAATATGACTAAGCTCTTCCTTTCTTCTCCACAGGCTTTGCCTCCTACTACAATGGCTCTGAGCATCTACTGCTCCTCCATCACTGTTTTCTTCGTCCTTATCAAGCTCGCCAACTATCGGCTGCACTTGATGTTCAACGAGGGCGAGGCAGTGGTCCGCAGCAGCCTTTCTGACCTCAGCAAAGCTCAGGAGAAGAAAAGTAATGCCTCAGATTCTTGCCTGCCCCCCAGCATCAGGTAAAAACCAAAAACACAGTGAGTGGGATAAATATGAAATAGCTGCAAATATATAACTACCAAGAAATAATTTTCCTTTTGCCTTGAGCTGCTCCCCTACTCGGATAACCAATACAAAATCTAGGCCAGAGGTATAAATCCCTAATGACACAGCTTAATTATTAACATGAAATTATACATTTAGGCCTGAGACCCAATTTTAAAATAATACCACTATTACTAAACATAGCCAAGCATCACTCTCCATTTTAGTCCCGCCTTTCTTTCTCTTTATGTGTCTCTGTGCTTTTCTCCCTCTGTCTGAGATGGGATTACTTTCATGATCAAGTGTCTCAAAGTGGGATGTACTCTCTCTACTTCATTTCAAAGACTCAAAGTACAGTTTCGGTGAGTGAGCGAGCTAATGAGGAGAGGTCAGCGATCTTCAGTCAGCCCCTTCACTGAGACACTTGATCTGCACAGAGACAAAAAAAATCTTGTTCTCTGTGTGAATGTGTTACATTTAATTGAGTTGAGATGAAAAAGGAAACACAAACGAAAGTATTTCTTTCTACTTTTTCATCTGTAAGAGTCAGTGTGTTTTAGAATTTAAAATAGAATTTAAAATACACCTTTAAAAATGGTGCACTGATGTAATGAGTTCCATAGACTATCTCTGTCTCTGCTAACTTATGTCAACTATAGATTCCAAATCAGTTGACGTCTCGCAACGTTTTAGTAGGTACTTGTTCCTCGAAATTTCCCTCCCAAGGAACTTGCAGGATTTCTTCAGACTATTTTTTCTCTGTCCGCTGATGTATCAATTGCTGTTTTATGGCTTTTACATGTGAAACTTTACATAAAATCGTAGTGACCAAGTTACATTTTGGCTGTTTGTTTGACAAGCAGCATGCACACACACACACACACACACACACACACACACTCTTCAGTTGTATTCAGAAAAAAATCTGTCAATGTGGCACCTTCCTGCAGAGTTGAGTGGAGGTGTGAGCATATTTATTTGTATTTCAGAACATACCCGGTATAAAAAAAGAATCAGATTTTACTTCTGCTTTACTTCTGATTTTCCATTAATGCTACTCCCTCTATTCATTCACCTTTTACTTCACTCGACTACCACTCTCCAGCCTCTCTGTCTCGCTCTCTGTCTGGTTTGTTGAACTGGGAATGAGAGGGCAAAGTGTGATGTTGTGTTTAAAAATGCAATCAGCCATTTCTGCAGTACACTTTAAAGCAGTTCCCAAACGGTCTGCTGTGAGGCAGAAAAACATCCCTTCTTAGAGAAAGATCAAAACAACTCTGGACCTGAATTGGGGGCAGCAAAGGATACTTGATTGTGTGAAAGACATACGCTTGTCGAGCTTATTGCAAAGCAAAAGAAACTTAAAGGCAACACTCTTGCAAAGGGGTTTTATGCTAAGTCTAGATGCTTCAAATGGGCTTCCAGGATTTCCTTAGTCGTACAGTACAGTCCAAAAGAGACAGAAGAATTTAGATGATAGAGATACTGTTTAAGGCAGATACGATGCATGCTGAAATTTTGATTTGCCCTTTGGCAGACTTTGGGCACAAAATGTTTGAAACACCTCCTCTAAAATAATCAAGCATATTTTTTTCTAGCAATTGTACGTATGACCTTTAGAACTGTTTGGCACTTTGAGCTCCACAAGCTCAAGTTTTTGAACTTTCAGAAAGCCCTGACCGCCGAGAAGGGACTTTTTGAGGGTAATATATTTCTATTAGAACTCAATTTAGACCTCTTAGGCCTCTCTGTAGCGGAAATCCTGAGACGCTCTTCAAAGGTTCCTTTTCTCTAATTTTAAAGTATTGCTTATCACAAATATAGCACTTCAAAGTGTTGCCGTTTCTCATGTCTCTGCTCTTTTGGATCCTGCTCCACCTCTTGGTGACCCAGCTCATACAACCGCAGTAAATAAGCAGGTGATTATGTGTTTACCATTAGGGTTAGTCTGTAAACAGCTTTAAAAAATAAACAAAAAAATGTCTTTACATCAGTTTTTAGAGTTTTCCTTTAACTGCATTGGGACTAAAATTGAGTTTTAATTCATTTACATGTATAAAGCGGTATATTTGTGTGTTCTTTATTCATCTGTATCTCTAACCTCTACATCACTGTATTTAAAAAATGTGCTACATTATTCACATTCTTACTTAACTGTGTCTGTTTTCATCTCATGTCTTTGGCCGTTAGGAAGAGCAGCACAGTCCCCGACAGTGTTGCCATGACTACGTTGGCTCGGAAGCGTCCCAGTTCAGTGATCCAGGTGACGGTGAAACAGACTGAAACTGACCCGGGACTGATTGGGGTGGTGAGAGAAGGTTTAAATATTAACACCTGGCAGTGTGAGGATACTGTGTTATGTCTAAATTGTAATCCCAACCTTTTGAATTGTCCTCCATACAGGACTGCTCAAAGTCAGATGAGGTGAAGACCGTGGAAGGTAATGCTAATCTAAGATACAGATAGTTAACTAATAAAGGAAAAAAACATGACAAATGGACTGGTTCTTATATAGCACTGTATTCATCCCCATGGTGACTATTTGTAAACTGCAGATTGATTTTGTGTTTTGGAATGATCGAGTCATCTCAAATTGTAGTGTTACATTTTTTTTAACCTAGTGAAACTTTAGTCAGACTGACACTAAGTATGAAGTATGAAGCAATGCCAATAGACTACCTTGTGGCTATTTGGGATGTTAAAAATGGCACAAACAATATGACTAAGAGATAAGCATGCAAAAACTGTGTGAAGACAGGATGCAGCAGTTTAAAACTGCAGTTCCACATTTAACCCCCATGAAAGGTTCATTGTAACAGACCCGTTTCCTGTTTAGCGTGTTGTCAAAATCAGTCTGTGCTGAAAGAAAGCTGTTCCTCTTCCCTACTGTATTGGATGGCTTCTTACACGATCCAGGCCGACAACTTCCTCCCAAGGAAACATCACAGAGTTAGCAGCCGGCCAACAAGAGCAGCTGACTGCTTTCAGTAAAGTTATGCCCTAATAGACTGGTGATTAGTAAGAGCCCAGTCAGCTGATTGAAAAAGGAAGAAAAAAAAAGAAATCCAAATCCTCGGGTGCAATGCACCAGATTATTGTGCAAAAATGGTGCCATTTGTTTTTAATAGTAGAAGGATGAATCTATAGCTTCCTCCCCAATGGGAAGATATCTACTGTAATAGTTTGAATTGCGTGTGTTATTGCTGCAGCCAACTAATATTGGTATTATACTATTTCCACTGTAGGATTTAAAGCTTTATTGTGGCTTTTATTAATATTACGCTTTAAATCAACAAATTGAATTTGCATTTCATTCCAGAGAAAGACAGAACTGCTGCAGAGGAGAGGCCTGTGGAGGGAGGCTTGCAGCCAAGCCCAGAGCCATCGCCTGATGATCTCTCTAGCCCCAATCCCGACCAGGCTGCCCCCCTGCTGCAGGCCCAGCAGAGGCCCCCATCCCAAGCTGAAAAAGAGGAGCTCCAGTCTGAATCTGCGGGTGTGATAGAGAAAACTGATACAGAAACAATTGAAACTGAACCTGTGACAGAAGGGATAGACATTAAGGGATCTTTGACAGGGATTAACAAAGAGCAGTCGGAGCAGGAAAGGACAGCAGAGAAAGAGCCAGAGCAAGACAGAATAGAGGAAAAAGACTCTGAGGATAAAGAGACTGCAGACAGAGAAATAGCCGATGAAGGTTTGCCTTCTTCCAAGGGAAGTGAAGATGAGAGTGAGGAGGAGAGTGAGGAGGAGAGTGAGGGGCATAAAGAGCCCTCAGATGCCAACAACAACTCACTGGAGACTCCCCATGAGGACCAGGAGCATGTCATTGATATCCCAGAACCTCCTACACAGGTATACCTCATAAAAGAGTAGGAAGACATGTTTGATCAATTTGAATTTGAAGGGCCGGGTTTATTATGAGTATTTTTCTTTATGAGTAGGCTATGGAGGAGACATACTGTTCTGATGAGATTGAAGTGGTTCTGGTAGACAACTCCGGCCCCGGACCTGTGCCAGCTCACTTGGACGACAGCGACACAGTCAAGATCATCATCACTATGAGCTGTGATCCTCAGACTGCTGCTCAGTTGGAAGAGAGCGTCAAGCAGAGCCTTTTGGAGAATGCACAGGTCAGAATCAATTACTCAGTTACTTTTAAACACATAATGTTTGTTTCTTAGTGTTGTCCCTATTTACATAGCTTTTAAAATGTTACAAGGATCTCATTCCACTACCCAACTGTAGTTGCATCACGGTGACTTCATCATTTTAAATGTCACAGGCACACAGGTCATTGAACACCAGCAATATTTTTGACCTCATGCGCGTTGAGACATCGTTTCACAATTGGCTGTAGCTCAGGTGGCAGAGCAGGTAAGCCACTAATCAGAAGGTCGGTGGTTCGATCCCAGGCTGCCTCCTGGCTGCATGCCAAATATCCTTGGGCAAGATACTAACCTACTGGTGGTGGTCAGAGGGCCTGGTGGCGCCAGTGTCCGGCAGCCTCGCCTCTGCTACAATGTAGCTTGCCATCACTACTGGTTTGGGGTCCTTAGGGACTAAGTAAAGCGCTATACAAATGCAGTTTGTATTACCAATTTGAAAGATAAATGCTGGCATTGTCATCTTGAAATATTACCGTGCCTTTAAAGAAGAAAAGAAATCCATTGATGGAAAATCCTGGTCATTCAATCTTTTCGTGTAGTCAGTTGACAACATTTTTAGGGGAAATATCATTGCTGAACCTGGATTTGACCAACCCTAGATCATAACACAGCCCCCATCATCACTTCATCCACCTCTTCTTACCCTGATGCACCCAGTCAGGGTCACATTTTTATGCTCCCTTGCAAACTGAAACCTTTCTTTCTGACTAGCCTCTCTGATAAGTGGTTTCTTTAATGCGCCACAAAGAGTTATCTTTGTGTGGAAATGCTCTTACTTTCACGATTGAACTAACCTTGAGTGCTGCTGTTGATTTTTTTCGCAATGTGATTTCACTAAACTTTGAAGTGATCTCTGTTCATCATTGAAGATGTTTTTCCAACATATTTCTTTCCAGAAGATCGTGGTTCACTGCTTCGCTCCCAGGTTTTAATAATGTGTTGGACAGTTCTTAACCCAGTTTTAGTAGTCTAAGTAATTTCCTAAGTAATTTCCTTAGTGGTTTGTTTTAAACCAATCTCCTTCAGTGCTCTCAGGTTCATGCTGTAGATGACCGAAGATAGCAGTAAACAGTATAAAAGCTTATTTTTTCCCAGCGAAATCAGACCTTTATTCAAATTCGATTCAGCATCTAAATGTCTTTTTGTGTTTTCATTGTATTTATTTATTCTTTTATCTACTTTGAAATTGTGTACCTTTACTATTTTATCATACATTTGTTTGGTTCTTTGCTGCTGTATGAAACTCAAAGTGCAAAAGAATTTGACAGTGTTTGTTAGGTAGACATATTTCTAAGTCTCCAAATATATGCAGAAAATCAGACTTTGTATTCTGTGTGTGTTATAGTGTTCAGTTTGTCGGCTGTTAAATGCCGGTTGATTTATGTCAGAGGTGTTGTTACGTTCGAGGGAAAGTACAAGTGACATGTCTCTGTGTACCCTGCAAGGCTCAGAAGGATGCAGGAGAAAGTCACATCAAAATCCCCGTCATCACTTTCGACTCCCCCGAGGAGGAGAAGCAGGACTCGGAAGAGGGAGAGGAAGTGATCTGCTCAGAGGACGACCCCACCCCGAAACAGCACATGACTACAAGCCAAAGTGAAGAGTTCCACTTATGCAGAGAAACCACCAGCTCTGAGTCCACCATGCTCGAGTGCCCAGATCCAGAGCAGAAACGTCTTAGTCTGCAAATCACCGCTGACAGCACACCTAGTCCACAGCTGACAAATGATAACAGCTCGTCGGGCATCGACGTCCACTCCCACCCAGATGACACGGACCCTCTGGAAGCAAACGTGGACTCACAAGGGTTCCTGCGCCTGCCCCAAACTCTGGGTCGCTACGGACCTGGTGGGAGGACTCACATCCGAGGGCTGAGCATGGACAGCGGGAAAGATGCAGTTCTGCTTTCAGGCCGCTCACACAACACCGTATGTTGATAGATTTGCCCCCTTTGTATTTCTGTGTCCATTTTGGAAATGACCGCCCAAAAAACTCCCAAATATTTCTCATTGTCTGTCAGGCTACCATGACCAGTTCCAAATCAGACCTGGAGGCAAAGGAGGGCCAGATTCCCAATGAATCAAACTTCTTGGAGTTTGTTTCCTTGTTGGGATCCCTGAGTACCAGAGGGGGAGGTGGCAGTACACAAGAAGAGGAGAAACCAGAGCGCAAGGAGGAAGTTGAAGCTACAGACGAAGGTAAAGAAAGATAGATAGAAGAAAAAGGTTGGAAAGGCTCATTTGATTAAAATGATTTCCTTTAATCCATGTACAGAAAATCAAAGTGCAACTTCGAAACAAGATGAAACAGTAACCGATAGCAACACTGACAACAAACCAGAGAGACCCAAACCACCCACCAGTCTGCCTACCAACACACTACAGGCTATAACACCTACACAGATCCCAATAGTCTCTCCTGACAGGTAAGCGTTCCATTAACTTCTCACATGTTTCAGCTGATTTCACACACACAGATATAAGCACATGTTTACAGCACTTATATAATCTAATAGCATCCAGGATCTCTGGCTGATTCTGTTTCTTGTCTGCAGTCCACAGACAGACAGAGAAAAGGATCCGGATTACGATTCCCTTCCTTCGCAAACGTCTCAATCTGAGAGCTCCATGCTGCAGGTCATCTGCAGACCAGAGGCTACCAACAAAGAAGAGGCCTACACCTTTCATACTGTACACCGTAAGTAGCTAGTCTTGTCCAGCGTTTAGACTGCCTTATCTTTTTGTTAGTTCTTAGAAATTTCATGTGTTTCATGCAGGAGACAATTGAATTGCCTGTAGTCACAATCAACAACCATGTGCTGTTAATACCCTCAGTCAGTATCTGGGGGGGTCTAATAATATTATGATCTTCTGTGCAAATACATTGTGTGTGTGGGAAGCATTGCCAGCAGCTTCCCACACACACAATGATAGCAGCTTGTAGATTATATGACAATTTCCTGGAATGGCTCCAAGATTTTCAGCCCTTCAGTCTCAGATGGCTGCAATGCTAAACAAATCCAAGCTATTATTATCAAAATAGAGCATGTCTGACTAGTTCAATGTGTCTGTTTGTGTCACTAGGAGACAGGCCTCGTAAGCTGTATGCAGAGAGAGCTCTCAATCTGCCGCTAGGAGCAGAGCTCATTACCGGCAACATGTGGTACTGCTGTTATATCTTCATTCCACGCTCCACTCGTCCCCCTCTTCATCTGCCTGCAACAATTTGTCTGTTATAAATAATTTTTATTTTTCTGTTGTTTTTTTCCCTGCTTTCTCTACCTGCATTTTGTCTGTAACTGCCCCCATGAGCTTTTCTAAACATCATCTTATGTCAATGCCTGTTTCCATCCTCTGCTAAACCGTAATCTCTGCCTGTATAATCAAGTATATTCCACATACTCACATCAACTTCCACTATGTGTGTCTTCAGTGACCTGCTGTCGACTTCCTCCAACTCAGAGTGTCAGGACGGCCTTGTAGGCGGTCACAGTGATTGCCCTTTCCAGCGACGCATCATCCCTGCACACAGGCTTCGGCCACGAAGAACGCACCCCGAGATCTTCCAGGTGTCTGTCTCCTTTTTGTATATACATATATATTTATATTTTTGCTTTGCAACCCAGTAGCATCAAATTTATAATAAATCTGATATGAAAATAATCTCAAGAAATGTTGTAAAGGGAGTCAACAAGAAGCCTGAGAATAAACAAGGTTACAAAAGGGGTTTGTAAATGTTTTATAAGGAAACCAAATGATGTGAGATTGACAACACATCTGCTTCCTTCTTTAAAAAAAAACTCCTGAGGTACTTTAACCAGGTGAAGAAATGAATCCATTGATAAATTTGTCAGGTTTTTTTTTTGTATCCAAGTACTTAAAATACAGTAACTCTTAATATAACACACCAAATCTGTCTGCCTGTTTCTCTATAAACTCCTCCTATACCATCAGCAGTCGAGCAGGCACAGTTAGCGCACAGTCACAACTTAAATCCTTCCTATCTATGTTAACTATTGGGATGTCATCACGTTGCTTAGCAACCACCTACCAGCAGGCTAAAATGACCCATTTGTAACATTTATGCACAAATAAAAGCATAATTGTAATTAAAAACGAGAATAGCATCTAATTTAGCAGATATTGAATTGAATATGCAATCAGTTTTGATGTCTCCAAATTCAGATTTTTTATTACCACATTAGACATTTTAACTTATGAAGTCAAGTGTCGTGTATTTACGGACTACATCAAAAGTTTAATGTTGGATGAGTAGCTTTTTTCCAGCATGTAATTGTATGCGTTCTTGTCACGTACGTTATTTACATGCATAGATAACCCATAATAGATGTAAATGTGCAACCATTATGAAAGTTATGAAGTCCTCTGTTACTCCACGGGTGTATATACAATTGAACAAAATCATCCACACCAGTTTTTCATTACGCTTCATGCGTACACTCATTTTTAGAAAATGGATGGTTGACGTGATCCCTTAATCATACATACGTCTAAATTAAGTTTGTTGTACATAAACATAAACAGTCCCATATTTATATGCTATTTTTCATTACTGTTGTTACACTTTTCTCAGTGTGGTTACTAGTAATAGCAATTCATCCATCCATTTTTTTCAACTGTTTATTCAGGTAGGATTGCTCGTGCCATGCTCAACTTAGGAGGAGCCTGTCAGCTGTAATAGAGTGAGCAGCGGTTACACCCTGGACAGGTTGCTAGGCTGTCACAGGGCTAAGATTGCATATAAAACAGCATATATTTTAAAATATATATATTCTAAATGCACATTAGAATGGCCCACTTAACTTAGCTAAATCCAATTAATGTCTTGTCTCTGTTGTAGTAGCAAGAAGGTCAATTCTGAATCAGTCTTTATTGCATCTGGACCCAGACGAGCAAGAGTGACATAAGCTGTCTGGATCAGTTATTGAAGCTGAAACATCAAATTACGATTTGCGAATGAATCGGTACTGCACCTCATTTTCAGAGATCTGATTATAAAAAGACTGCATTTTGAATTATGCGGGATCATGTAGGTTCCAAACAGCAGACTGTTTTGGTTTTCTGTATTATTGCACTGAAATTCCAGTCGGTGTAAGCTGCTTATGTCCGTGTGCATGTGTGTGTGTATGTGTCAGGAAGAGGATTCTTTGGATGACTCATCAGAGACGTCCACTCAGGAGAAGCCGGCCAGGAAAATTTATTACAAACTCAAACTGTTTCCTGGGAAGTGGATCAACATTTTATATGACCGACTCACGCTACTCGCCCTTTTGGACAGGTAACACACAACACCTGCTGTAAGATCTTCCAGCTGTTCACACTTTGAAAATAAAATCTAGTTTACATACAAAATTTTAGAGATGAGTTTTTGTATGTCACGTTAGTATTTATATCTCCTGTATCCTTCGCTATGTGGTTCAGCAGCAGGTCTCTCTTTGAGTCACTTCTTTTCTTTGCACTCTTCCTTCCTAATAAGGTATTATTACTCTGCTGTGACCTGTCTCTGCCTTTTGCATGTGCTGCTTTTTTTTTTATAATAGAAACCAGGATGTTCTGGAAAATCTAGTTGCAGTCTTCATGGCCTTCCTGGTTTCCTTTCTGGGTTTTGTGCTTCTCAACCATGGGTGCTTCAAAGACTTCTGGATCTTCCAGTTCTGTCTGGTCATTGCCAGCTGCCACTATTCATTACTGAAGGTAAAAAAGTTTTCAGTCCAGGATAAAGATGCTGTATATCAAACTGAGGACAAAATCCAAGACGATGTAATTGCCACAGTAATAGGTACAGCTTGTGCTGCGTTTAAGGAATAAAGAGTGGGGTCAAAATGTTAGCCATTGGCACTAAATATAGACAAAAAGTAAAACTGACCTCAGACTTGCCAGTTCCTGTTTGCTCTTACTCACTTCCTCTCTGCTGAAATGCAGCAAAGCCTACACGCTAATTTAGTCAGTCACTGCTTTATAGACCCCCACCAGTCCAGCCTCCAGAGAGAATATTTAGCCAAATATAACGAAATATGATATATACAAAAACAAGGAAATGATGACCTACCTCAGACACTAAACTCCCACTATTTTATGCTGCATATTTTCTCGTCCATGATTCGCCCTCTCATTATGGTGGAGAGATTTGTATGTCCTGGTGATCCCTGGAGTTATGTGCTATATAGGATCTCCCAAGGCAAACAGGCCCTGAGTGAAGGGCCAGATTAACTGTGATTCATAGGATCTCTATAGAAAAAAACAACAGTGGACTGTGTTAACTTTCCTGGATTGGGGATAGTAGGAGCCAGGTCTGCTGGAGGAGCTCATCAGTGAGTGTCTGGTGGCCAGGGCTTACCCAGGTGGCTCATTTTGGCCTATGGACCAGCCCTCCTGTTGTTCAGGTGGTAGTCAAAGGCAGAGGCTTTGGTGTTCTGCTGCTTGGTGACTGAATTAATGTGCTTCCACCAAAGAGTGGCTGGGCTCAGCCTTAGAGACAGGGTAAGGAGTTTGGTTATTTGGAAGGGGCTAGGAGTAGAGCC
Organism: Neolamprologus brichardi; assembly: GCF_056152115.1. NCBI lineage: Eukaryota > Metazoa > Chordata > Actinopteri > Cichliformes > Cichlidae > Neolamprologus > Neolamprologus brichardi. Next base: position 10,209,101 of record NC_142116.1, read on the forward strand.
GCTACTTCTCCACATCAAAAGGAGCCAGTTGAGGTGGCTCAGGCATCTGACATGGATGCAGTCTAAGTGAGATGTTCCAGGCATGTCCCCCCCTGCATGAGATTTCAAGGCAAACACGCTGGAGAGATTACATCTCCAAGCTGGCTTTGGAATTCCTTGCTGTCCCCCCAGAAAAGCTAGAGGAGTTGGTTAGTGAGAGGAAGGTCTGGGGGTAAAAGTAAAGCAAAAGTAAAATGTATTTATTGAGGCAAGAAAGCAATCATAAAGTGCCTTTCAGACTATTGGTAAAAAGACAGCTAATGTGAGGTCAAAATGAGCACACATGAACCAAATAAAACAACAGAGAACACAAAAACATGACCCTAACATGAGAGAGAGTGTTAAGCTATTCCACAGTCTTGGTGCTAAGATTTGAAATGCACAATCCCACTTAGTTTTCAGACTAGTATGTGGGATCACAAGAAAACCTCTATCTGAGGACCTAAGGATCCAGCATTGTGAATAGGGGTGGAGTAATTTGATGATATAGTTGGGGGCTTCACCCAAGGCCAGAAAAGTAAGAACCAAGGTTTGTAACTGAAACCTAAGCCTGACTGGAAGCCACTGCAGGTGCTTTAACAATGGGCTGATATGATCAAAATTTGTGCGTGTGAGTTAAAAGCTTTGCAGCCGCATTTTGGAAAGATTGAAGGAAATTGGTAAATGCTTTAGACAGATAAGAAAATAGTGAATTACAATAATTTAAGAAGGAGGAGATGAAGACATGAACAGCCATCTCCAGTTCAACAGCAGTCAAGGATTGATCTGAAGTGAAGTCGAGGTTCTAAATCGTAGCTTTTACAGTGGACACTTACACAGATAACCCAATGACCCAGATAAGCAGCAGAAAACGGATGAATGGGTAGATGAAAGGATTGGTGGATGGATGTTATCAGACTAAAGTTGGTATTATCGCTGCTGTTTTCGAACTGGCTTTTATGGGTTTGTTTTGCAGAGTGTTCAACCAGATGCAGCTTCACCAACCCATGTAAGTTTGTTTCTTTGTTACTGAGAAAAATACTGAAAAGATTGTATAATAATCACTAATAATTTGGAAACACGTGCATCCTTGTTGTGTGTGCGCGTGACTGCTCTTCCTCTTCCTCTTCAGTGTGGCAGTTTTTAATATATGATGTTATGAATTTCAAAACAGTTCCTTTTTTCCATGTGAATAATTTTGCTGAGCTTTGACTGGTGAACATGCAGAGTGGCTACGGAGGATCTGCCTTATTTGACGCTATGGTAGTTGTGTCATATTACTGTCAAAACACAGGAAGGTGTTTAGGTGTAGGTGTTATCTTACTGTGATGGAAATCAGGGTAAACCCCTACAGGCGGCATCCCTCTATGTCTCCAGGGTCACAACCAACTGGTGGCCTACAGCCGAGCGGCCTACTTCTGCATTTTCTGTGCTCTGATCTGGGTGCTGGAGCAGCTGCTGAGGAGGAAGGATCTGCCGGTCTCCAGCCTTTATGGAGTCACCATCGTCTGCTATGATGTACTGCGCTTCTTACGAGACCTCCTAGTGGGTAGGGATAAATGCAACAGGAGAAAACATGCAGATGCAGTTGCTTGCAGTATGCTAACAGTACTTTCCTTTGATAAACACATAAAAATGTCTTTTGTTTTATGCATTAAACAGGTTTTACCTATTGCTTCCCAATCACCTTCCTGGTGGGCCTTTTCCCTCAGATCAACACCTTTACCATCTACCTGCTGGAGCAGATTGACATGCACTTTTTTGGAGGAACAGGTTTCTAATCTCTTGATTTTAGCATTGCTCGTGTTAGCTAATTCAGATCCTAGTTCCTATTTTCACTATAAACTGTAACTTTTGGTTGTTTATTCATAAACATACATACAAAGACAGAACAGCCTTTCAGGGCCATCGAGTAAAAAGTATCTTCTGAGCTTAGTTTGTTGCCATTTTAAACCACTGTATGTATTTTTAACCTTTCTAACTTGTGTGTCTCAGCTGCCACCAGTCTCATCTCTGCAGTGTACAGCATCTTACGTAGTCTGGTTGCTCTGTCTCTGCTTTACGGTTTCTGCTTCGGCGCTCTCAAGGTAGGAAACAGAGGAAGAGCACTTAGAGGATGTAACATTACTTATCTTCTTCTTTCGTACTTAACTAATGCTGTGTTCACCTAAATGGTTAAAGGAGTAGAGGGAAGCATGTAGTACAGGTACAGGAATTTTTTAAATAATCTTCAGTAAAACAAAGTGTCACGGTCTGCGAGGGGGGGGCAGACCGTGTGTGGAAGTGTGAGGACCCAGGTGCAAACACAGTCGAGGAGACAGCACTGAACTTGAAACGAAAAGCGAGCCTTTATTTTTGCTGGATTAAAGGTGGCAAACAAAGCAAAAAGCACAGACGCAAACCTAAACTAGAAGCTGACTAGATACACAGACGACGCGACAATGAACGAGGACTTAAATACACACGAGGTGATCATAAGAAGTGGAGACACATGAGGACACAGCTGACACACACGAACCTGATGACGGGACAGGGGAGGTGAAACTAAATACAATGAACAAAGAACACCAGGCTCTTTCAAAATAAAACAGGAAAAATGATGACACAGACATGACAATATGAAGGGCAAGTGAGACCAAAACACAGAGTGAAAACACAAAGGGAATCTACAAAACAATGAACTATAACAGCAATCTAGGCAAAATAGAAATACCTGGATAAGCTGAGCTAGAACATAAATGAATAACAAAATACAGTGAAACTCAAAACACTGGGTTGCATGACCCAAGACTGTGACACACAGAAAGTGTTGCTAGTCAAGCACATGTCACACACACTCACAATTCACATTGCTGTGTGTGTGTTTGTTGGTGTTTATAGGAACCATGGGATGAGCAGCACACCCCAGCCCTGTTCTCTGGTTTTTGTGGCCTTTTAGTGGTGCTTTCCTATCACCTCAGCCGACAAAGCAGTGACCCTTCTGTACTTCTGTAAGTATCACGCGGTGTGTGTGTGCGTGGGTGTGTTTGCTTGTGAGCAGCCTCTTGTTCTTTATTTTAAAAAAGCTGAAAAAGCTGAAATCATTGACACAAGGAACTGGAGGCAGATGGTTGATAACTCCGATGAAACGTGCTGATACTACTTATACTATTTAAAAAAACTGTCACTGACTCACTTTATTTGTATTCTTCAGAAGTTTTATTTGAAGCTGTTAAAAAGCTTCATAAATAAATTCTGTTATTATTAGCTGCCTATTATCATCGGTCATTACTAATCTAAACGTGTAAAATACTTATTCTCAGATCTCTAATCAAGTCAAAGATAATGCCTGCGCTTGTGGAGAGTGACGAAGAGGAAGAGGATGATACAAACATCAAAGATCCTCTACCTGAGAAACTGCAGAATTCCATGGTAACAATATTTATCTGCATATTAGTGGAAGATGGTGAGGTTCAGGTTATTATCAGCCCCGGGATTACAGGCCTGTCCCTGTTAGCTCAGGTTAATCTGGGATAATAATTATCAGAAAATCAATCCTCATTATCTCTGTGCATCTCTGAATTTATACAGCGTGAGAAGGCATAAACTGCATAAAGGTGAGCTAATGAATCAGTGTTTGCTGGCGATCACTGTGTGTGATTAAAGGGAATTATGCATCAGAGAAGGCAAACCTCCCGTCGCCTTTTACAGCATTAATGGAGATTGTAAAGCTTAACTCTTCCCGTGCTCCTGTGCCTTTGATCTCCAAAAACTGGCGGCTCAGCGCAGATAGTCAGGAATAATCGCACACCTCAATGAGCTGGATATGCGTTTTCATGTGGATTATGAATGACTGCAGCTGTCCCTCACTTTTGTGCTCTGCAGAAAGAAATTCTGCTGTCGGACATCATTGTGTGCTCCGTTGCCTACATCCTAACCTTCGCCATCACCGCGAGTACCGTGTTTCTGTCTCTCAAGGTGGCCCAACTTGTTTTCTGCTTTTCACACGGCCTTCTACATTTGATCTTTACTACTGGCACAATCATTTCATCTTATGTCTCTTTTATTATATACCCATGTGTGCAGCCCTTTGTGACCATAGTGCTGTATGCTCTGGCGGGGACTGTGGGGTTTGTAACCCACTACCTGATCCCCCAGCTCAGGAAGCATCACCCTTGGTTGTGGATCTCCCACCCAGTCCTCAAGACCAAGGAGTACTACCAGTTTGAACCCAGAGGTCAGTGTCCCTACTGTGTGTGCGTGCAAACAGCAAAACCATACAGTTAGCGTAACAGCAGTCAGTCACTCAGTTATAAAAGTGCACAATCACTGTGTGCAGCATGGTCCCACTACATAATTAATGCAAGTACATGGGATAAATATACCGCTAAAATAATATCACAACCACATTAAAAAACATCAGCTAAGTGGAAATCTGATGGACCCAAGAGTAATGGCTTGTAATGAATTAAATAAAGGCAGGTTTTCAGTCTCTTTAAAGATTTCTACTGAACTTGCTTCTTAATCATGTAATGGGAAGCCACTCTGGAGATAAGAGCACTTTAGGGAAGTATATCAGCATTGGGAGAGTGAAGAGGGCCTGCTGGTCTATATGGGACAATTAGCTCAGATAAGTAAGGTGGTGGAAGTCCAGGCATGGCTTGAGCAGGCCAAAAGGAAAGGAAAAAAAGGAAAATTTAAATTTAAAAATCAAAAGCAGATGACACTTTTTAGAATATTTTTGAGACGGGTGTAAAAAAACTGCCATATCAAACATGGAGCTACTCGCTGTGATGACCTCTGCTGAATAAGAAAGCAGACAAAGGTAGCTTTTTGTTATTGTTTCGTGTTTTTTATTCTTTATTTTCAGTCAGCAGTTTGTGTTTACAAGAGAAATAAAAGAACCAGTACTATGTCATATCGTTTGCTATACATGGGTTTTAAATGATGGCTCATTGAGGCAACTGTTGTTATGATTTGGCACTATATAAATTAATTGAATTGAATTTATGGAGGGAATAAATGAAATGCACTGCTACACCCTGCCTGCTTATACACAGTCACGCTGATTTTTCACGATGGTGGTGAAACCTAAAGTATGGCTGTGTCTGTTGGTTAGCCCACACTGAAACATCTACATAACTGCTGTATTGCTTTGCCGTTATGTTTTTGTGAAATGAGCTGGGGTGGATGGATTTTGCTGTAGCGCCACCAGCAGGTCAGACTCTAAACTTAAAACGTGCCCCGCTAACTGTGCTCTGGAATCTTGTGATTCTGCTCCGTTCATGGGTTTTTCAATTTTGTCATGTGTTGCAGAGGACGCGGTGCTTATGTGGTTTGAGCGCCTGTACGTGGGACTGCTGTGCTTTGAGAAATACGTGGTGTACCCCGCCATTGTGCTGAGCGCGCTCACTAATGATGGCTTTGCTCTCAGTCACCGCAAGAAGCTGGGAATCCAGTAAGTGGACCACAGAAAACATACAGCATCACATTTAAGATTCCACATTCTGGATTTTAATTATCATTATTTTCTAGTGTAACCTATGTTTTTGTAGCTACAGTTTACAGAGGTCACATGCAGGCATTCACCAAGTTGCTGTTTAGAAAAGAGCACAGCTTTTAGGAGTCACTGAATGCATGTGTTTTATTGTGACCGGTTCAAAACATGGCTTTGCAGAACAGGCAGACAGTCGGCTGCAGTTTTTTCAAATATAATACTAATATAATAATATAATATAATAATAATTTGCCTTTTGCTCATTAAAAGTCCAGTGGAATTTGAAAAATGGCAACAAATAATATTTGTTCGACAATTCCCCCTAATTAAAATTGCAAATGGGAGACTAAGTAGCAGCCATAAAACAATGAATGACTGACACTGATGTTATTGAAGCTAATCTAATAATTCTCAATTGTGACTCTACATAATGTGATGATACTCGTAGTAGTAGTAGTTGGTTTATTCAGTGGATGTGCCAAATGTGTTTTTATTACAATTATAGACCGGATCCAGAAGTATGCACTGGGAAGGTTAAGATTTCATCTTAACCAGGTAACGTCAGGGTTAACCCTGGGTTTGCTGAACTACAAAGGTGGTTCACTTCTTACTGACCATGGTATATTGCCATGGTAACTTATGCTCCGAACCTAACCTGTTGCGGAGAAGGTTAATTTCACGATGAGAGATCTACAGGTATGAAATCACCACCTACTGACCAATTAATTCTCTGAAAAATCACATCAACTTTTGTGGGAGACCCCTCAGAGCTCTGTGTGTGGATAGTAGGCGGGTCTAAAGTTTTAGTGTCTGATGCCTTTATGTTTCCGTGATGAGCAGCAATTATAAATCTAGATTCTTAGATGGAACTTGATTTTTTTTCCCCTGTTGGCTGCAAACAGTTTTATATGAATTTTATTGCTGTATGAGAATTAATTTACAGTCCAAATTAAAAGGACAAGGTCAAAACAACATCTTAATGTTGAATGGAGGCTTCTAGCTTAACTTCACCTAATTCCAAGGTGCATAGAGAAAAACAAATACCTAAAGAAGTCACGTCTCCAGCGTCACTTGTATAAAGAGCAGCTTTATTACTTGACCGATGCATTTTGGCCTGTGCCCTTCATCCGGGTCAACAGGCTGAAATGCATCGATCAGGTTTCCTCCATTCTGTTTTCAAGCATCACATTTTTCTGAGACACACTCATCATGGAACAACAGCATCACACCAACACCACCCCGTCCCTGACTACAAGCGCTGATGATGGAGCTTCTGCTTTCTGTGGTTTTAAGAGTTACTAAGGACCACGGCACTCTTTGAACATGATGTCCACTATGAGACCTACAGAAGTTATTTTTCTTCACAGTTCATCACAGCCTTAAATAGTGTTCGTAAACGATAGCCATCGCCACACAATATCTCACTGAAGGTAAAAGCAAACATTTTTAAGAAGATGCACTTGCATCTTGACACTTGACGAAGGAGTATACAAAGGGTTAACCCTATCCTTGGAGCAACGATGGCTAAGGTTCAGCATTTACTTTATTTATACGGTAGATCTTTGATTGATCAGATTCTGCCAACATCAATCCTTCTATGTGACGTCCTGGGTTAAATGGTAAAATTTACAGTCAGCTTGGTGTGACTGCTTATCCACTCAGATAATAAAAAGATAGTACAGAGGAGGGGGATTTAATCGTTTTTTTGTGCCCTTGTTTGTGCTTTCTTCAGCTGTGATGTTCTCCTGACGACAGTCGCTGGACTGAAACTCCTGCGCTCATCCTTCTGCAACCCCAGCTTCCAGTTCCTCACTCTGCTCTTTACACTCGTTTTCTTTCACTTCGACTGTCCACGTGCCTCTGAGAGCTTCCTGCTGGACTTCTTCATCATGTCCATTGTGTTCCACAAGGTAAAAGAGCCACTGATGATTTCTGGAGGACCACATGAGAGAATGCGGGAGGTTGAAACACAGTCATCTTACACGTATACAATACTTAGTGGGTATAGAAATAAGCAGATATTTGTGATAAGCAGAAACAAGGTCACAAAGAAACTGTTATACACAACAGCTGAGACTTGAATGCTAACTGCTAATTTACTCATCAAGTTTGCAAAGGGTAGTTGCTCATAACAGAGAGTGCTAGTTATGCTCTGGTAAAGTCTGAGAAAATACAATAATCAAAATTAAATCTGCTGACAAACCTTTTGAAAGTGATTCTTAAAAATATAATAAAAATAGTAACTTCAAGCTGATTGAGAGCAACAAAAACATGTTTTTATTTGCGATTGAAAGGTGTGTTTTTGTGTGTTTTATGTGCAGCCATTGACAGAAACCAAAGAAAGTGTGACTGAAATATGTAACCTTCAGTTCTGTTAATATGTGCCTGTCGTGAACCTTGCAGAATAATTAGAGCGTATATGAAGCTAGGCAGTTAAATAAGGCTGTCGCTGCTGTGCGGCTCTCGGAGGATTGACTGTGTACTAATCTTTCTGTCCAGATGCGTGAGCTGCTGCTGAAACTCCATTTCATCCTGGTTTACATCGCTCCCTGGCAGATCGCCTGGGGCAGCGCTTTTCATGCCTTTGCTCAGCCGTTTGCTGTGCCTCGTATCCTTTCTCTAAGACCTGCATGTGTGTGAAAGTACATCAGTGCCTGTTTTTACTTTCCTTGACTGGCGTGTGTGTGCGTCTAGACTCAGCCATGCTGCTGCTCCAGACTCTGCTCACCACAGTTTTCTACACTCCACTCGCCCCCTTCCTGGGCAGTGCCATCTTCATTTCCTCTTATCCGAGGCCCATTAAGTTCTGGGAGAGAAACTACAAGTAAGGGCCTGATGAGGAAATTAAGTGAATGTGCCGTCAGTCTCTCAAATGGTCCCGATTAAGGAATTCTTGAAAATTAAAGAACAGGTCATTATCAGTATAGCTCATGAAAATAAATATGTTTAGCTTTTACTAAAATTTTCTCTGTGCTGCAGAGCTGTCGTTTCTAATTAAAACAAACTAATGAGGTAGACTTTTATTCTGTTGCATGGTCCTTTTTTACAAGTTTGAATTGCACAGTCCAGCTGCAAATGTGGCTAAAAATAGTCCTCATCAGTTAGAGTAATTTTAATTAAAAACTACAATACCCAGCTGTGTTAAAAAAAGGATTTGCAGTTGTGAAAAAACTATTTTTCACATGTCTATGCAATTTTTTGAAAAGCTTATTATACCTCAGGGTTCAATAGCTTATAGTACCACCTTTAGCAGCAATAACTTGAGGTATATTCTGTATGACTTTGTCAGTCTTTCACATTGCTGTGGAGGAATTTTGGCCCACTCTGTTAAAGTTTGATATATAGAGGAGCACATGATCAACTGAGTGACTACAAGGTGTCCAGACCCTATAGCTCATTTTGTAGAAGTTGTCTTTGATTAGGCTTTCACATGGTTAAATGGGCTTACGTGGTAGGATAAATACTGAGTCGTGACTTCCTTCTCCAGTTTGTTATTTGCACATCTGTTTTTTCATTTACTGAAGAAGCAATCAATCTTTGTCTTTTGAACTGAGCTTCTGTCTCACACTTAGCTGCTTGCACAATAAAGTGTCTTTGTTCCCTCTTACTTATTGATGTGAGAGACTGCACGCATTCAGCACCCTGAGAGCACGCCAGAAATACTCCCACAGCTTTCATGTGCAAGCTTACCCCACGACTATATTTAGGTGACACTGCCAGTGTTCGACCTGAAACCTTGAAATCACTGACAGCATCACCTCAGCTGGAGTGAGTTGAAATAGGAAGTGTTTGCTCAAGTTGTCACTGTGAAGCTCAGATGAGCAGCAATGCAACATGACACAGAAAGTATAGCAGAACAGTCACAGCAGAGCAGGAATAAAGTGAAATAAAAGCATACAGTAGTTTTATAGTGAGACACTTCATACGGGATTGCATGATATATTTTATCAGCTTTTAACCTGATGTATAAGCACATACAGGAAAAACATTTGGTCAATGTTGCACAGATATGCTTCTTTGTGTGTTCCTTGCAGCACAAAACGTATTGATAACTCCAACAGCAGGCTGGTGTCCCAGGTGGACAAGGAGACAGGTGAGCTTTAACTAGACTATCAAATTAGTTAAATTTATTTCATTCCCCCAACACAAAGAACACCTTGTATTTTAGTATCAGATAAGGCAGCAAGCACATTTGATCTGTTTTGCTGGCTCTTCTTTTGCAGGTTGCGACGATAACAACCTAAACTCCATCTTTTATGAGTACCTGACTCGATCGCTGCAGCATTCGCTTTGTGGTGACCTCATGCTGGGCCGATGGGGCAACTATAGCGCTGGGGACTGTTTCATCCTGGCTTCTGACTACCTCAACGCCCTGGTCCACCTCATAGAGATTGGCAATGGTTTGGTCACCTTCCAGCTGAGGGGTTTAGAGTTCAGAGGTAAAGTACAGCGATCCCATCGCGTCTCTGGCAAAGGTATCTTATTGCTTTACTTATGACTCCATGTCTCTATCCCAGGGACGTACTGTCAGCAGCGCGAGGTGGAGGCCATCACAGAGGGCGTGGAGGAAGATGACGCATGCTGCTGCTGTGAGCCGGGCCACTTGCCTCACATGCTGTCATGCAACGCTGCTTTCAACCTGCGCTGGCTGGCTTGGGAAGTGATGGCCACCAAGTACCTGCTGGAGGGTTACAGCATCAGTGAGAACAATGCTGCCACCATGCTGCAAGTGTACGATCTTCGAAAGCTGCTCATCACCTACTACCTAAAGGTACATTTACACTCCAACCTGAAGTTTCCAGAATCACAGAGTATGTGCGTTTACAGGGCATCAAAACATTTCAAACTATATTGCTAAAAAAGTGTTTGCTCGCCTGCATTCACACGCACACAAACTTGAATGACATCCTGTTCTTAATCCAAAGGGTTTAATATGGCGTTGGCCTGCTCTTTGCAGCTGAAACAGCTTCAACTCTTCTGAGAAGGCTTTCAACAAGATTTCGGAGTGTGTTTATGGGAATTTTTGAACATTCTTCCAGAAGCATATTTGTGAAGTTAGACACTGATGATGGACAAAAAGGCTCGGCTCGCTGACAGCAACATGTGACTGACTCCAGAGAAACCTGCAGTCACTGTTCTTACATGGGAATTTGCTTTCCACTTAAGATCAGATTTTTGTCATGTCAAATAAATTCAAATGAATCTCTGCTATTAAAGGGAACCCTGCACGGTTTAATAATGCATTCACCCCTGATGCATTCAGTCAGCCTCACTTCAGAGGCAGGCTGAAAATGGAAAATCAGCTTGTCTCAAAAGGCTCTTAAAGAGTTGCCTGCACAAAGGTTAAGCAGTTTAAATGACAAATTAATTAGCATCTTATGCATTAATCACCATTACAAATAGCAGCATGGCAATAAGGGACTCTAGACATCGTGAGCAATGCAGTACGTACAAGAGCACGTCTTCCTTTTGAGTGAGTATTATGTTTTTACTTACTGACCCGTTCTTTCTCAATCTCCTTTTCAGAGTATCATCTACTACTTGGTCCACTCTCCCAAACTGTCTACATGGCTCAAGGATGCCACCATTCAGGAGGCGCTGCAGTACTACACCAAGTGGCACCACATTGAGCGCGACCCACAGGTCTTTAGCGTGAAGATCGATGAGGACTATGTGCATTGCCTGCAGGGGGTGACGCGCGCCAGCTTCTGCAACGTTTACCTGGAGTGGATCCAGCACTGTGCTGGGAAAATGGAGACGGTACGTCCCTTTAAGACTGTTCTATTAAACATCGTCTTGTGAGTTTCAGTTTACACTCTGCTGCAACTTAATGTGGTTATAGTCATGAGCCCAAACGCTTAAAATGCTGAAAGAAGAAGAAAAACTAGAATATATTTCAGATTTGAGAAGCTGGAAACAGTAATGTTTTACGTCTCCTTTAAGGAGTTTAGTTTATTGTCATTCTGCTTTTACTTGTTTAGAAATCTGACATGAGTAAGAAAGAAAGCAAGAGTTGCACAGTGAAAATAAACTGCTGCAAATTGTCATACAATACTTGTAATGCTTGAATCTATACTTACTTTTATCTCCGGCCCATATGCCATTGCCTTCATCCGTGTGTTTGTGCTTATATCCAGCCTGTGGACAGCGATGAAGACTCTCCTCTGGTCACTCTGTCTTATGCTCTCTCCGTCCTGGGGAGGAGATCCCTTGGCACTGCGTCACACAACATGTCCAACAGGTAAGCCTGTCTGACTCAAAAACAGCACACATACACTGCCTGGCCACAAAAGTGGTCACCACCTGGATTTAACAAAGCGAATACATAAAAGCCCTCTGTTGCATAATTACTGCATTAATCAATATGTTTCAGCTGGCAGAGAAGACTTCATGCAGCAGTCTGACTCTCCCATCATCAATGAGAGAATTTGACTAAATAAATAAATAAATAAATCCAATTGTGGTCAGAAATAAATGCTGTGACAGTTAAAGGCTATCAAAGCTGAAGGCAGTCCAGTGAAATATTAGAGTGCGTGACTGGTTTTGGCTGGCCTGCAATCCCTCTGTGAAGTGAGCTGTGTGGAAATATTATTAAGGTCTTTATACAGCATAGGCTTATGCTCATCACTTTGAGCAAATATTTGGTAGCCCATTAGTCTTTCATAGAACTCGGTGTGAGCAAAGTGTTTATTTGTGCCTCCATTAGCTGAAGTTACACAAGAAAGGCAGAGGTGCCGTCATGTAACAGTAAGACGGTTACAGCTGCTTAATGTGCTTCAGTTGTAAACATGTAGAAATGTTTGACTGTGTTTAAAATCTATTCAGGTGTGACTTTTCTATGGGAATATTATGAATTTTTAGTTGGTTTATTTGCTACAATGTGTCATTTCTTTAGCTGAAGGGTGTTTTAGGACGCAGGAAAAGCGCAGTCAACAGTGATTTTTCTCTACTTACTTACTTTTTCTCTACAAGGGCCTGATATCCACTTACGAGGACATTATACTGCCACTGGTCTATCAAAATTTGAAACAAATGTCCTCATATGTGGATCTCATTTTTCTCAAAAACAAAAATTAGGTAAAAAAAAAAAACAATCTGGTAATTCTTTGCTTTCACATTCATCAGGTCCTAATCAACCCAAATAGCAAAGAAAAATTAAAAATGCATGCCATGAAAGAGTTCGGGTCTTAGGAGGTGAAATCGTTCATTCCCTCAGCTATTAGATTACTTACAGGGATCATTTTTAGGCATTTGTTCTTCTTTGTCTATTTATTTATTTTTAATACATTTATTTATTCTTTAAGAATCTGTTTTGCTTTGACCTCATTCTTTGCTGATCTCTACCTTGACAATGTGTATATACTATAGATTGTGGGTAAGTTGCGAACAAGTTGCCCTTTTGGGACTGATAAAGTTATCTGAATCTGAATCTAATTTTAAAACCCTGTGTGTTGTTAGAGTGTCGACCTCTTCAGTCTGCTTCCTCTCCTTTGTGCACTTTGGCAGTAGATAAACTTATTCCATTAAAATAAAATGAATGGAAACCAATGAAATTAAATGCTTACGCTAAATTGATCTTCAAAACACAGTAAAAATGTTTCTGTTGCATTTAAGATTACATGCACAAATTCTTGGAACGTCTGTCTCATGTTGTACATATTACCCGGTGCTAAACAGAAACGCCAGAAGGGGGAGCCAGTGGATAAATCTTTAAACATCCCCGTCATTCAAACATACCTCTGACTCTGCAGTGTTATTATGTCTTGTAATCTAATCTAAAATATCCTTTATTTCTCTATCTTTGTGTTTCCTTTATTTTCCCTCTCAAATCCCTCCCTTCCTCTTTAAAGTCTGGAATCATTTCTGTACGGTTTCAACACCCTGTTTAAAGGCGACTTCCGCATCGCCACTAAGGATGAGTGGGTTTTCACTGATCTGGACCTCCTCCAGAAGGTGGTGGCTCCTGCAGTTAGAATGAGCCTCAAATTGCATCAGGTAAAGTGAGAGCATGTAGCTTTTCAACCTTTAGTCTCAAACTGTACTGGAATTACACATTATAGAGCAAACATTTCCTTCAACACTTCATGATGACTTTCCTGCGTTTGCAGGATCACTTTACCTGTCTGGAAGAGACCGAGGAGGCATCTATCCTGTACGAAGCCATCACAAACTACCGCAGCAACCTCGTAATCTGCCACGAGAGCGATCCCGCTTGGCGTAAGGCTGTGCTGTCAAGCCGTGACACGCTGCTCACTCTGAGACACATGATTGATGATGGCACGGACGAGTACAAGATCATCATGCTGTACAAACGGCACCTCAGCTTCAAGGTCATCAAGGTAAAATAAGTTTAATTTTCTGGCTGAATGGCTAAACAGCTAAATGCTGTGTGCACAGTGTGACAGCCTCCTGCCTACCTATGAGGAGAAGGTTGGTCTCAAAGGTTTGGCAATAAACAAACCAACACCATCACTTTTCCATCTGTATGATAGAACATAATCGTGGCTTCTTTTGCTTTTTAATCTTAGTGTAAATAAATCACGCAAATTTGAATTTCTTCTGTTCAAACTACTTTTAATTCTGGAGTTGCTGCTTTCCCTTCAGGATGTAAAATGGACTTTTGAAAATGCGCACATCTGGATAACATACACTCATCATCTCATGGTATTTCTGGGCTTTTAATGAGTTCTTTGAGCTGTTTTTTTTTTCCAAGGTGGAATGATTGCACAGCATACTTCTTTAATGACTTAAAAAAAAAAACAAGATTTGGAAGTATGAATTTATTTTGGATTTTCTCTAATCCACACAGGGTCAAAAGTATATATAAAGGCTCAAACACTCAGTTAAATATTTTAATCAGTGGCGTTAAAAGTTCTTCAGTGTCGTTTAACTCGACAAGGCCAAAGCCTATTAACTTCATGTTGGTGATCTTAGTTTCTCTTTGCCAGCATAAAAAGGATTTGACCAATCCTCAGAAAAAATGGGAAGGCCAAGGAACTCAGTGAAGGAGGAGAATTGTAGATTTACACAAGTTGGGAAGGTCTCCAGACTGTACAAGTACAGGTATCACTATTTTGCCAAGGTCTTGAAGAAGACCCAATCTGTCACCCTCAGATGAGAGAAAACGTGAATTTTAGGCAAATCCTAAGAACCACCGAGGCTCAAACTTGTCACTAAACTGCATGTAAATTGAGGGCACCGACCAACTCCTGCTCCAAGATCAGCACCTTCATGATTAACTGAAATTTACAGCTGTCCACATGGACAAGCCAAATATGTTCTGACAAAATGTTTTATGGTTAGAGAGAAATTCTGCTATTTGGCCACAACGACAAGGGATACATTTGGAGGAGTAAAGGAGAAGCTTTCAAACCCAAGAACACTGTACCAACTGTCAAGCATGGTGGTGGTAGCATCATGGTCTAGGGCTGTTTTGTTGCAATTATATCATCTCATGTCAACAGCTGGGTGACTGAAACTTGGACACAATTTGTTGTCCCAACAGGACAAATATCCCAAATGCAAATCAAAACTCATTTTGGAGCTGATAAAACAGGCTAACATTAATCTTCCCACAGCCCTGCCCTCAACCGTATTAAAAAATTGTGGACTACACTTCAAAGAAGGTCCTGTGCCAAGAAACTAACCAATGTAAATGAAGTCTACAAATTCTGCCAAGAAGAGTGGTCACATATCCAGAATTATTCCAGAGGCTTATTGGTGTCTGCCAAAAGCACCTGGCTGACATGGAGTTAGAAATCAGTATAATAGGTCAATTTTAAAGTTTACACCACTTAAAATAAGATGATGATTACAAAGGAACAGCTCATTCCCATGATCCTAAGGCCTAAGGCTGCCCAGATGTTACAAAATCCACAAAGGCCACAGCATTGTCATATTCACACATTGCTTTTTGTATAAAACAAACAAGGTGTTCTCTGGATCTTCTCTCGTGTTTGGACTTTGTACTCCTGTATGATTGTTTCTATTTTTTCCGTACCTCTTCAGATCAATAAGGAGTGTGTGCGAGGCCTCTGGGCAGGACAGCAGCAGGAGTTGATATTTTTAAGGAACCGAAACCCGGAGCGAGGCAGCATCCAAAACTCAAAGCAAGCACTGAGGAACATGGTCAACTCTTCTTGTGACCAGCCGCTCGGCTACCCCATGTGCGTGCCAAATTATTACACAGAAAAATCTTAATTTGCTTCAACAGAAGTATTTAGCCCACTCACATAGACGATTTCGCTGTTTCCCTTTCTTTCTTTTTGTGTTTTTTAGGTACGTGTCACCTCTGACAACTTCATACGCGGGAACACACGGTACGCTACGCGGCATTGGAGGAGGGGCTTTAAGCCTGGATGCCATTCGTTCCTGGCTCTGCTCTAAATGGCTGCGGTCAGTACATTTTGTCCCACTTAAGTAGAAAGTACAGTTTGTTATTCTTTTTTCATCCTTGCCTTCCAGGCTCAGCCTTTTCCAAATCTCTTCCTGTGACTGTGCTTCAAAATTAGGGTTTTTTTTCACATGCTAAAGATAAACAGAAAACAGACTTTATTTAGTTCTCTCTGATGGGTAAGAAGATGATGCTGTAAGTTGAAGGTCATGGGTTCAGTCTGGTTGAACCATGAGCCTCTGAGGAGTCTTGAATAACACACTCTTTATTTGGAATATTTGGAGGACAAAAACTTTCACATTTCTTCTAATCATCTAGTTGATTTCATCTCTGAAACTGGGGCAAAATCATTTCAGGAGAGAAGATTTGAATCTCTGGACTAGCTAATTATCTGCTGCAAAGACTGCAGAAAGTAAGTTGCAGTAGTTTTCCGGCACACGGTGCATGTTCAGTGTGGCCCATCACATGCCCAGTGGACAGTTGCAGTTTATGACGGTGCAATTGCTTCATGTGCATCAGATGCAGATGTTATGGATTTTCCTCTTGATATAGTATGCATTGAAATTCACTGACAAATGCCTCTAAGTGTCAGCAGCTCTTTTTTACCATCATTTTGTCTTTTGCTTTAGTTTGACCATTGTTTCGATGGCACTGTTTACTTACTCATTGTTTGAAATCGTCTCCTTATTCGGTGTTTTCAAAGATTGTATTTTTATTTGCGTTGATTACCCTAGTTTGCCACAGAAGCTGCCTGCTCATTTCAAAGAGGTGAATAAGAACAGAGATGAGTACAAAAGTATTGTGGTTACTCCTAATAAGTATATATTCTCTGTTTTTCTCCAGGCGTTTTCTAAAATGCATCATCTACTTAATAGCATTTTGTAAGTCACAAAGATTACATATCAGAAATCTGATACATATCTATATAGATTTCTGAGCTGTTACAGAAGGCCTTATGTCTCCGGGACAAAAGAGGAAAAAGTTGGGATAAAGCAGTTTATGCCAGCTTCCTAATGCTCTTATTCAGCTGGTTACATTTAGTATAAATCACTCTGGATAAGATGCAAACTGCAGTGTAATGCTCTGGCTGCCTGCTTAGTGGGAGCCTTGCCTGCTCTGTGGATTTACAGATATTGACTTGGAGGTAGTCAGCGCTGCGAAGAGGCTTCTCTGCCAACTTGATGTAGTTTTAAATACATGTACAGGGACAGTGCGAGTGCATGTTTGAGAGAAATAGACAGCTGGATTACAGAGTAAGAGGGAAGCTGAAAGCTTTAACTCTCTGCTTTGCTATGCAGAAACCTCCTTCTCTTGGCTCTCTCTTCCTTCAGCCCCAGTTTCATCCTGCCTTTTGTTTCTCTCTCCATCATTTACACAATACCTTCGGTAGAGCTTACCGTACAGGCGCTGCATTAACCTCTGCAGGTCAGCTAATGGTGTGTGTCTTTGTAACTGCGCAGTTCGCCCTTAAGCTTCTTGGGGCAGAGTTTTCCTTTCAGATTAGATTAGTTTGTTAAGCCTGTTTCATCCGCCTTGACTGAGAGGTGTTGTCTTAATTCGACTAAGTAGAAAAGGAGATAAGGAGATGGATCAAGCCTCCCCAGCCAGAACACATTTAACTAATTTAAGAGGAACACCACCATCACCACCACATATGTTAGCACAGTTATGTAACATCTCTGAGTGTGTGTGTGTGTGGTTTAAGCAGTGCTGATAGTTAAGGCTCTGTAAATTTTTGAACGTCCCCTTGCCTGTGTGCATCCCTTGCACTGATGTGGACATGAATAAATAAATCAGAGCTGTGTGCTCGTGTTCTGCAGGGTGCGTAAGGACAACCTGACCAGCTGTAACAGCGGCATGAATATGGAGGATGTGGACTGCGGTGCCGGTGGGTCGTCATCGTTGAGCCACAACCGCCCATCCTCTGTCACATCCAACAGCCTGAGCCAGCACAGAGCCAGGACGGCACACAGCCACAGACACCGCAATGCTGGTACAAATTCCTCTGCTACAATCTCGATCTAAACCTAATAATGCTCGGGTTTTGTTTGTTTTTAATCACATGAACAAAGTCAAGCTATGTAACTTTTCAAACCTAAGCCCACCCTAAATTATAGTCTGTTACACTGCCTACCCTCTGACCCTGCTTTATAAAATAATATGTAGTTTTATATTATATTTGAAACAAGCAAAGGGAATATAAACCTATCAGAAAAGTGTTTACTAGCGTCAAAGGTGAATTAAGCAATAGTGTCATTTTCCTATAGTTCTATACAATCAGACTAATTTTTCACTGGGAGAGGTTTTCCCGCTGCAGGAAAGACTACTCTGTGCAATCATATGAAAAACTAAGTACACCTGCACTGCTCCCAGTAGCATTAAGGTCGTACTGAGTAGATCCAGGTGCTGTTAATCAAATGCATTTGATTAATTGATCATCAACAAGTGTGGCTGCCTCTATGAAAGCAGATGTTTTGGCAGTTTGATGGTCTGGAGCCTTCAGGTGTGTGTTAACACAACGCCACGATCTTCGAGGAGTGAATGACGAGTGAACATCTCAGACTCTACAGGCCCCACTTACCATGTTAAATGTTAAGGTTAATGACAGTATGATTAGAAAAAGACTGGCAGCACAGCTTAAGTTTGCAAAGTTGCATCTGAACAAACCACAAGACTTCCAGAACAATGTCCTGCAGAGAGACAAGGACAAAGTGGAGATGTTTGGTCATAATCGAAACCACCATGTTTTGCAAAAACTAAACACAGCATATTAGAACGTACACCTCATAACAACTGTTAACCACGGTGGTGAAGAGGTAATGATTTGGGTGTGTTTTGTAGCCACAGCGCCTGGGAACCTTGTGGTTTTTGAGTCCATTATGAATTCTTTTGTGTGTCAAAGTACTCTGGATTCAAATATGAGGCTTTTTTTTTCTCATAGCTATGACTTGAAAGAAATTAGGTTTTTCCACAAAACAACGATCCTAAGCATAGCAGCAAAACTCCAACGGAATGCCCAAAAAAGAAAAGAATTAAGGAAAATGGGACAAAGTCCAGACTACAACCCAACTGAAATGCTGTGGTGGGACAAAAATAAATCTCTGGAAACCTCAATAACCCGAGGCAATGTTGTAAAGAAGAGTGGGAAAAATTCTTCCACAATTATGTGAGAAACCGATAACGTCACTCGTGCAGCAGAAGGTGTTTCTACAAGCATGAGATTAACTCAGTTTTTCGCATGTACCTAATGAATAGGCTGCTTACTTATGAGGTAAAAATAAGGTCAGCTTTTGAACTCTAAAGCACTTCAGATTCCTGTTACTATTCCTCCTTTGACAGCAGGTCAGGAAAGTTAGCTGTAACTTCCAGATATAACAAAGGCGTTATCCTCTTCCTGTTCGGAATGCACATTCAAGCCTTTATTTTCCCAGGATACTTCATACCCAGTGGTATAAATTGTATCACTTTATGATTAATACAAGGCGTAACCATTGCAAACACAGTTTGTTCCATTATTCTATAGACACTACACTGTGATATTTACATATGAGGACAAAATAATCAGTCCCCCTATAAAATTGTCTTTATAAAGCTACAGATTTTCACCATAGCATTTCTAAACATACTATTTTTTAAAATTTGCAAACAATAACAGGATTATTTCAGAAAACACAAAAATACAAGGGCCAAAATTATTAACCTCCCACTGAGCCATAGTACAAACCACTGCTGAGCAACTGTGTAATGTTCAAAACTTGTAAAATCAAGTTAAAATTGATGGGTCTTGCAATTTAAATGGCCTGTATTTGTATAGTGCTTTACTAGTCCCTAAGGACCCCAAAGCGCTTTACACATCCAGTCACCCACCCATTCACAAACACATCCACGCACTGGTGATGACAAGCTACATTGTAGCCACAGCCAGCCTGGGGCGCACTGACAGAGGCGAGGCTGCCGGACACTGGCGCCACCGGGCCCTCTGACCACCACCAGCAGACAACGGGTGAAGTGTCTTGCCCAAGGACACAACGACCGAGACTGTCCAAGCCGGGGCTCGAACCGACAACCTTCAGATTACAAGCTGTCACTTGAGAAAGTGTCATGCCATAAACAAAGAAAATCAGTTTCAACTTGAGAAAAATAATTTTCGATACTCACAAAGCAGGAGATGGATATACAAAGTTGTCACTTTTTTCCAAGTGTAAAGAAGAGGATTGAAAAGTATCATCAAGAAATACAAAGAGAGCCACACAGTACAGAACAAACCTGGCAGAGATAGGAGGCAAAAGATATTAAGTACTCTGGAAATAAAACTACTGAGAGATGTGTGTAAAGACGCCAGAACAACTGCCAAGACATTAGTAAATGACTTAGACCGGTTGGGAATTGTAGTCTCGGTAGAGACCTGCACAGGTATGTACTCGGTGCAAGAAAATCTTGATTTCTTCAGAAGAGATGCCTTCAAGTCATACTGAAGTACACTAAGAACAACCTGGACAAAGATCAAGCATTTTGGAAGTGCGCCCTTTGGTCAGATGAGACAAAACTAGAGGTCTTTGGCCACAGAGATGCTGTTCATGTTTGGAAAACATGTTTGGAGGGAAGAGACGTACAACCCAACAAATAACATCCCCACAGTGAAACATGGTGGGAGTATTATGCTGTAGAGATGCTTCAGTGCATCTGGAGCTGGGACTCTCATCAACCTGGAAGGAATCATGAAAAAAGAAGATTTTCTTTGGAACAAAATCTCAACCAGTGAGCAGCAAAACTGCCCTGTGTCATCGCTTTGTCTTCCAACAACCCAAAACAAGTGTTTGAGTTGAAATTTTCACTGGCTATAGTTTTAGATGGTTTTAGTTCAACTCTGAAAGTTATTTACCCAGTTTACTTAAGATAACATTATAACAACTTTGATCACCACTTAAGGAAGGAAATGTTAGTCCAATAACTTTTGGAAGACTGTGTATAAAAATCCAAACAGTTACTGCAATGCTTTTGCTAAACTCTTTGAATTAAAAATGAAAGTCTTCATTTAACATCTTGTTTTTTTTTTTATGGTGGTGTCCAAATACTTAGAGGTACCAGTGCTTTTATTTTTTAAGAGACCACAGAGAGCCACATAGCTAAACTAAAATCCTGAAGTCAAATATAACGTGCTTTTTAAATTGTACATTAGGTTATTAGATCTTGCGTTTCATTACAAATGTTCACGTTTTTACTTCTACAGCCAGGAGAGAGTACCGCAGTCGATCAGTGCAGCCTCAGAGTCAGCGCCCCCCTGTCAGCAGCCAGTCTGGCCCAATCCTGGACTCGGGCTCCAACAACGGGATTGTCCAGCGTCTGTCTAACAGTCAGCTGTCCTTTAACACCTCCATAGCTTCTATATTCTCCCAGGTATGCGCACACATTGTAAAAAGCTTACTTTTCTCGGTTGCAGCTGCTTTTGTGCTCCCTTACTAAGAGTGTAAAGAGGATTTTTGTCTGTCTCCAGGTCCCTCGTCTCTCAGGGGCAGGTGGCATCAGCGCGCAGCTTCAGGCAGCGCAGCATCAGCAGCGCTCCAGTCAGGTAGGAACTGTACACTCCTAATGCGGCATGCCTAAACACATGGCCGACAGATGGAAGATCTGAAAACTGAGATTCTTGATGTTCCTATAAATCACCTTAGTGTTTACTGTATGACATTATAACAGAACTGCAATATCTCCGCTCCTTGTGGTGCCAGGTCTCCTCATCTTCATCCACACTCAGCTTGCTGTTTGGGAAGCGTAGTTTCTCCAGCGGCCTGGTTATCTCCGGGTTGTCCGCTGCTGAAGGGGGCAACACCACCGATACACAGTCATCCTCCAGTGTCAACATCGCCATCGGGCCCTCGCATAGGTCCAGCAGCAGAGCCACACAGGTGGGTGGGGAAAAGAGCACTGACTGAATTTTGCACCCACTTAAGTCTAGTTTCCACAACACAGCTTAGACTAGGTAGGCAGCAGTTAGATGTACACATATACAGAAGTTTGACTTGCTTGTCAAAACATTTGAACACCCTGTACCACTGGGGTTCTTTTGTAGAGGTTTTAAATACTAAGGGAACAGTTCAACATCTTGAGAAGCTTGTTTGCAGTTTTTGCCAATAGATAAGAGACTGATATTTCTCTCACATCCAGTGTCTGTCTAAAAGCACAGCTCATTTTTATTGTTTGAGAAGATTCAATTGGATTTACAATTTTAATATTAGACAGAAATCAGAGTAAATACGACATGCAGTTTTTGAATGATGATTTCATATAGTAAAGGGAAAGAAAACCCTACCTGGCCCTGTGTGAAAAAGTAATTGCTTTTTTGAGCCATTCAGAGGTGAACTTGCTGCTGCATAATCCAAATATATTTGAGATTCAAGGACAACCTGAGCAAAATTCATGGTTGTATCAATCACAGTAAATAGTCCCAGTCCTGAAGCAGCCAAGCAGCCCAATACCCTCACACAACTACCACCATGTTTGACTGTTGGTATCGTGTTAATTTTATAAAATGTTGTTCACTCAAACCTTCCAAAAAACTACATTTTTTGTCGCGTCTGTCCACAGAATATTTTCCAAAAACTTTTTAGGGATGTTTTGGGGCAAATGTGAGATGAGCCTTTTTGGTCAGCAGTGGTTTTCTCCTTGGACGTTTTCCAAGGCCAGTCTCTTGCTTTTTTGTTGACACTGTAGTAAGTGAGGCCTGGAGTTCTTTAGATGTTGGTCTGAGTTTTTTTCTGAACTTCTAGAATAGAATATAGAATAATTATGGTAGGCATGCCACTCCTGGGAATGTTCACCATTGTTCCATGTTTTCACCATTTGTGGAAAATGTCCCAAAGCCTTAGAAATGCTATTCTAAGCTTTTCAGATTTATAGATGTCAATGACTTTGTTTCTCATCTATAGTTGAGTTTCTTTAGATCGTGGCATGATTTGTTACTTTTTGAGACTTTTTAATCTACATCACTTTGTCAGACACGTTCTATTTAAGTGATTTGTTAAAAATTCAGCAGGTCTGGCAGTAATCATGCCTGGGTGTTGCTAGTGAAATGGAACTCAGCTTCCACTCAGGGGGGTATTTTTTTTTAAAAAAAAATGGTTGATTGATAATGAAATCATTATTTAAAAATTGCATTTTGTATGACTTTGTCTAATAGTAAAATTAGTTTGATGGTCTGAAACAACAGTGTGAAAATATGCACAAAACTAATGCATCAGGAAGGGGGGGCGGTGTATACTTATTCACAGTCCCGTATTCTGCTTTTCTTTATTTCCTGCCATGTATTCACTGTTATTAAGGTGGATGCTCATATTAAAGATAACCAGGGTTTCAAATAAGGATGTCAGTGGATTTACAAGGAGTCTCTGTGAGCCAAATGTTCAGGCTTCAGGCTGCTCTAAAACTACAGATCTGTCTGTGGAAGCCTGTTTCAGCAGCTGGAAAAACAATTGCTTTAAGATTCAGAAGTCAACATTTCAGGTTATTATCTCCAAATTTAGACTTACGAACTGAAACTTCAGAGAAAATTTTTTTAACATAACCCCAAAATTTGTGCATGGCAAAAAATGTTTGTGTGGGTTTTTTTTTTTCCAGTGGAGAGAGTCCCATATTTTTACTGTTCGAAGTTTTGAAAAAAGTTGAAGAAAGCTGAAAAAGTGAGACTCATTTCGGTTGTTTTGTACTCCCGGAGCCCAAATTGTGAAGTCCAGAATTAAAATATAGGAAAAAAACAAAGTGAAAATCAGATTTTTACTCTCATGCATCATTTGACACTTTTGAGTGGTACGATCAGAGTTGCCGTCTGATATTCTTGTTGTGTTCGAACATGCTCGTTGCTTTATACAAACAGCGAATGCTCTCCTGTGCCTGAAACCGGCCTCCTCTCTCTTCATTTCTTCCTCAGTGGACATCAGAGCCATATGAGAGTATAGACGCGAGCAATTCCAACGCTGCAGTCACGGTGAAAGACGACACACAGTTAAGCGAGCAGGGCTGCAGCCAGGGATTAGACAAGACCCAGGAGGATTCAGCATCTGCCTCAACAGTTCCAGACCCAACCGATCAAAAGACTGTCTGAGAGAGAAAACCCATCTGTGACAGTGCCCATACTCATGCCCACATACAGACAGGACTGTATGAAGAGTTATACACACATAAATAAAGAAGATTGTATGAGAGAGCACCCATGCACACAAACCTGCCTCCTCTGTCCTCAGCATGTGGTCTCACCCTGTTGTCTGAATGTAAAGTCTGAAAACACAGTCTTTGATGCAGAGGATAAAAATAAAGACATTTTTAAACGATGTGGCCTCTTTCTGTGGTTAACAGGTCTCATTTAAATCTGGGTGTCAGAAGGAAATATTTATTTTTGGAAGTATAGTTTATCAAAATGCCACAGGTTAATTATATAGTCTTACTCAGAGATGCCAAAACTCCCCTGTGTATTAGGTTGTTTAAACATTTTACTTTAAATGATCATGAATTGTTTCAAAAAAGTCCAACATGTGATTACTAACCTTTTGGCCTGTAGTCAGATGATCTCCCCGAAAACTCTGTTAAACACTATTTGACTTTATAATAAGTCGTAATCGTAATCCATTTAAAAAATAATGTATGCCTCGTTTTGAGCGGGATATAATGTCTTTCCCACCTGATTCAAATAACATTTCCAGGTGGACTTGTAAGGCAGGCTCTCAAGTCAACAGGAAAGAGATATGATCACGGTGATGACTCACTTATTGACAATCTTACTGACTCTGATCCGTGCCAATGGATTTGTAACCTGAAAAGGACTTTCCAGTTCTCAGCTGAATGGTTGGTTTTTAAGTTAAGAGTAGCCTGCAAAGAAACATAACACAACATAGGATTAAACAGCCCCTAAATCTGAATAAAAGACTTATTTGGCCATTTTTATTCTCTAAAAGTTTTAAAATGTACAGCACCATGTAAAAGTGCTGACCACCAGGTTCTCCAAGCTTTCTGGAGGTCTTTCTTTGGTCATTGGCTGCTTTTTCACTGTTTTTCAGTTCTGTCCTTTTGCCTGATCATTTTCAGATGAATGGGTTTTTTTTTTTTTTTGCTGCACCACCTAATACTGACCTATGAGTCATTCAAGCACAAAAAAGTCATCTAATTCAAGAGATGAACCAGTGACATCTTAGCAAAGAACTAATTTTCTGTGTAGCCACTTTGTTACCAGCAACCATTGCAAAAGCATATAATTTGTTCCCATTTCTTTTGTTGAATACATTTTTTTTTTAATTATGGCCAATTTTATGGACATAATTTGGTACTATTGAACCAACAAGGTGATTGACTAAGAGCTATTAGCTGAAAAGTCTCTGCAGGGTGTGCAGCGTGACCTTGAAAGAAATTGAGGAAGCTGTCCAAGTGGGGGATAAAAGAAGAAGTATCAGACCTAAAAAGAAAAAAAAATGCAAGCAAATGACCAGTATCTGAAAGCCGTGTCCGTAAGCAAAATACAAGAAATCTAGCAAAGACTTGGCAGAGGATCTGAGAGGTGAATCTGGCCTTTTAGCTGATCCATCTGGCTTAAAAGCATACCTGGACAGAAAAAACACAGTGGAACAATATCAGTCATAGATTGGTCTCCTCAGAACCTGATTAGGCCCAACCATTCCTAATGTTGTGGTTTTTAAGGTAGTCGACCAGTGTAGTTTCTCATGATTTGTTTTTTTTTTTTTTTAAGAAAATAATTAGGCAAATTTACCAATTGGGTTCTTCTTCAAGCATCTCTCATGTACGGTGAATTAGAGATCCAAGAAGACTGTTTCAGTAGCTTAACCTTTATTTATTTTCCTCAACATTATTGAAGCAATTTGCAATAATTTTTTTTTTTTTTTTTTTTTTTTTTTACAGAGGATGTAACAAAAGGTAGCCAACATCCAAAGAAAAGCTTTGAATGTTGTTCAAGAGGCCTTAAGAACTATTCCTGAAGACCACTTGAAGAAATTACGAGACAGATGACCTGAGAGAGTTCAGGCTATGTTAAACAATAAAAGTAGTCAAACCCATTATAGACTTTCAAACTCATTAGGATTGTACAAACTGTGCTTTTGCCTTATATCGTGCATTTCCATATACGTTGCATGTTTCAACAAACCGCTTCACCCATTTCCCCAGAAAAATACAAAGAAATAAGTGGTGGTCTAAAACTTTTGCACAATTTCCTATGTGGACAGATTGCAGTCTGGATTTTAAAATAGTTCCTTTTTTCCTGATTAATCCTGGAAAACGATTTGTATTGCTGTACCAGACAAGTGAAAACTGGCCAGCTTCAGGTATAAAGATGGAGGAACAGGCTTAAAAAGCTACAAAAGAGAGATCATCCATGAATCCCTACACAAAATTGGCTGTACACCTGCTTGATAGTTACTTAAGATGTTTAACTCTGGATTAAAATGATAAATTGATGAAATAAGAGACTGAACGTAGTCCTTGCCACCCCGTAAATGCCCCACCTCTCTCCCCCCTACAGCTGAGTTGGGAAACCACACCCTGCTGCCATAATTAATAAAAGGGAAATTACAATAAAAATGAATCGACTCACTTCATCATGTACCCTGATCCTACCATCCAAATGTCACAGCAGAAATCAAGGCACAGACCAGGGAACGTTTATCCAATCTTCTATTGTCCAGTTTTGATAACTCAATCGTAGCCTCAGATCACTCGTCAGCGGTGCCCACTGCGGTCTTCTGCTGCAGCCCATCTGCTTGAAGGTTCAACGAGATGCTTTTCTGCATGCCTTGGTTGGAAGGAGAGTCTATTTGAGTTACAGCCGCCTTCCTATCATCACCCTGACCTCTGGCATCAGGGACTTTTGGTCCACACAAATGCTGCTCACTGGATATTTCTTTTGTTTCAGACCTTGTCTCTCACACAATCAATTTGGAGTCCCTTAAATCAGAGTCACCATTTCCCACACCTTCAAAGAAAAACACAGTCACATTTGGCAAAAATCTATTAAGTATTTATTGTAAGTTGTTACATTTAAATTTCTTTCTCTAGCAGCACGATTTAAATTACAGATATTCAAGGGCAGTTACCATAAGTTGGAGTTTTCTTTTAATGCAAGATGTCATTGTGTAAACAAAGACAGAGACAGAACTGTAGATCAAAGTGTACCAAGACTGAGCACCGTGTAAACATGATGCTTAAAGGCTGATGAACAACATTTTTTTGTGTCTTTTCAGATTAAAAAGAAAAACAATGACAGAAAAACTTCTGACTGGAATAAATTAACAGCAACAGTAAAGATAAAATGAAAAATAATAGCAAGCTTCTTTTGTGAGTGAGTTGTACAATTTTACTGGGGGCTGACCTGGTTGCTTGCAGTCCACATCAGTCACATCTCAAAAGGTTCAGTGCCCGTTATATTATGGTTTTGTTGGTTACATGTTGGGTAATTGGATTACATGTGAATGATTCAGAAGTGACACAAACCCACAACAGCAACATGAAAAGAAAGCTCATGAAATGCGTTTCATCAGGATGTTTTTATATTCCAACAATTCTTTTCACCCCGTTCCACTAAAGTGGAAGGTAGATGATTATTATTTTGGCACATTTCATCCACCACAGAGACTCATTCTGTACTTAGTTGGACATTTGCAGTTCGAGTTTCCCTCTTTTTATTTATTTAATTGAATTCCACAAAGCTCTATATTTTTTTAGGCTGTTTTTCGTAAAGAAACTGTGTGACGTTCAGCAAATAGGCTTATTTTATTTTCTTGATGAGAGTAAAACAGGGACTGCAAGTATGAAACTGGAGCCTGCTGCTATTACAAAAAAAAGAAAAGAATGGTTTATTTCTAGCTTATGGTTCAGTCACTCTAGAGGAAAAATTAACATGGCAAAAATAAAACTAAACCAATGGTCTCCTGGTGAATACACTGAATATTTTGCAATTGGTTGGAGACTGATTGCAAGTGGTTGCAGCACCCACTTTCAAGTATGAGGCAATTTCACAGGTTGCCTATTGGGGAGCGGCCTCTCATCCACCAGGCAACCCATTTCACCTGCAGAAAACTGCTCAACAACTCTCATCTACCTGCAAAAACATGGCATAAAGCAAGACGCTAGGGCATTGAAAATAGAGAAATACCAGCAGTCAACTCAGGCTGACTAGCATCACTCTCGTTTGCAAATAAATTGGCATCTAATTTATAAATACACGCAGACGGTTCCAAAACGGCACACGGTTGCAATAATTTTGGTCATGCCTCAGTCTCCAACCCCGTTTTTCCCTAGTGTGACTGCAGCATTAATAACGTCAGGTCAGGCTTGCAGTTTCTTCCCATCTTCCCAAATAAATCTCACCAAAAAAAGTACACAAGTATATATCATCCGTTTTCCTTTTGACACTCCTCCCTGCAATTTTCTTTAAACCTAGTTTGTTTGTTTTTAAACTGGATGCAAATATTTTGTCTGTCTTGTTCTATCATGCAAAAAAAAAAATGCCAGTACAAGCATGACTGAATATCTCTCACAAAGTCCAAACTCCCTAATACTTTTTAATTTTCTCTCTTTCTTGGAGCACAGATTTAAATCACTGTGTGACACACAACGTGAGTCCCTCCAGTGCTATTTTACAACATGAGGTTGGGTTTAAACTAGAAGATATAAAAGTCTTTACATGCTACAGTTAAGAACTGACAATCAGTTTCCTCTGATAAATTTCAAAGTCATACATACAAGCAGTCATCTTGAAGACTGGAGACAGTGAGATGCTTTCTATTGTCTTAAGACTTCACCCTTAAACTGGCTACTATTCTCATCTCTGCATTTCAATTCTGAAAAGGGAGGTCACATCTGTTTAGTGCGGCAGGATGAGGCTCCAAATTAAATATACATCTCACCCCAGACCACCTTCTGGACCATTAGTGACCACAAAGATTAAATTTCACCTGTCAAAATAAAGCAATCAGGATCTCGCTCAAGAGACGTGTCAAGCAACCAGTGAAAAACAGCGAAAAGTTGAGCCTGACTCTGGATTAAAAAGCACTGTCCTGGTAAAATCTCTCTTCAAATCATGCATGTGGAAATAACTGACCATATCTGTTAATACAAAGATGTTCATTTAATCATTCGGGTAATTCATGAGACACTCAAAACAAGAATTAAGTACTCATAACCATCAATATTATAGTCAAACATACTAGAAGAAAAATATGAACCTCTCAAAAGAGTTTCTCATATTTTTAATTGTCTGCATACTGCAGTACTTGAATACATACTCATACAGTATCGTTTATAGCAAATAACTGAATTATTTCATTTATTTAGCACAAAGCATGCTGAATAGAAAAAAATGTCACTTTTCTAATCGCCTAAAGTGACGGTAAAATTCTTTTTTTCATTTTCACCTGCAGATAATTTCTCGACGACCGTGATCTATCTACAAAGGCATGACATAAAGCAAGAGGCTTAGGCATCTAAATCAATAAAGAGAGAAGTGATTGCCTAAAACTGTTGAGAACCAACTTCGAGCAGTACCCGCACGGACAAAATCTCTTTCCGAGAGTAGCACAAACACCTCCGGAAGAGGTACAAAACAGACAATATGAGGGAGGAATTAAACATCAGTGCAATTTTTTGCTGTAAAATTGGCCCTTCTCTCCACTAACGGCTAATAACAGAGTTGTATATGTGATGTCACAAAGAGAGAAAGCGTAAGCCTGACAGGGGGAGAGTGAGACAGACAAGAAAACAAGATCTTGAGGTCTGTTGTGAAGCATAAAGAGGCACCAAATCCAACTGACGGAACACACAAAACCGACATCAATTGATAAACCTTTCTTTAGCCATGATGCACTGTGGGAAGAAGGAAAACACACACACACCCACACAAACACCATCAACCATCCTACTGTCACTTCCATTTCAGTTCAGGAGCTAAATTTTCCTGACAAAAAAAAAAAAAGTTCAAAAATAATTTAGATCTGAATCAAACCTCAACTGAACATTAAAAGTGGCTCATAAGAGCTGAATAAATGGTCCCGTAAGTAACTTATAACTGACTAGTCTATCGTTTTGCCTTAGTGGAGTGTTTAACAAACACAAAGCCCACTTCTGCTCCACATCGATGCTACTGTATAAACACAGTGATAGTCTGACTGGATGTGGCTACAAAAAGAACAGTAAGTTGAAGAATAGAAAAATAAGTTGCTGTTGCCACAGTGCTGCACTCATTTCATCATATAATTCACAGCATTCGTGGAGAGTCTACTGACAAACAACAAAGATAATCACAATAAAATATGGAATACTTCATGGTGAGCGGGGTTTATTTGAATGGTTCGAGTGAATTACTGCGACTTGCGTGTGGACAGTGCACACTTCAAAGGCAGATACTGTCATTGACTCGGCTAGCTTGTTTTCATGTTTGCGCCAGCTCCAAAGCCCTTATAAAGTGAGACTATGTAACTTTTGAATGAGTCAATAACACGGTCTCACTCTTAGAGATAAAACAATTATATTCATAAGCAGTAAAACAAACTCTTTCCACTCAGTATACTCAAAGTTTGGATGTAACTAAGACTCCTGTCACACAGGCGTAGAGACCAGTTGGAGACCACTTGGCAACCATCAGTCACAGTGGAAAAAGGAGCAGTTTCAAACCAGGTGTGAGAGGATTCTGGATGTTGCTTGCCATCTCTGAAACTGATAGCAAAGTAGTATACGATGAGTAGATTGCTACAGTTGCCCTAAGTTTGCGCGACACTGACTTGTCTGCATTTGCCAACTACTCGCCATGAGGTTTTAAAACTGTAAAGAGTGCAACGCCTTCAAAGTAAAAGCTGCACCTTTTGAAACATGTTGCTTCAGCCATAGACCGTATACAACACAGATGTAGCTCCCAAAGCCAAAAATTAACCCAATGCAAAAGAGTCTTGAAAGATATACAGGCCTGTAGAAGTCTACAGGAGCAAACATTTCTTTCCTGACCTAGGTGAACACTTTTGTGATGGGTTTATGGGTTCAGTTGCTCATTTTAATTTAGTTTGAATAAGAAATTTTGGTAAATCTTGTACTATGCTTAAAAAAAGGATGATTATCCATGGTATACTTACTGGCTGGGTACAATCACAAGTCGCTAGTCATTAATCATAGCCACATTTTTTAAACCATGACGG
This sequence comes from Neolamprologus brichardi, assembly GCF_056152115.1. NCBI lineage: Eukaryota > Metazoa > Chordata > Actinopteri > Cichliformes > Cichlidae > Neolamprologus > Neolamprologus brichardi. The sequence continues at coordinate 10,240,164 of NC_142116.1, forward strand.
CAATGGTAAAAATCTCAAAGCTTCAAAGAGGACTTCAGAAAACTATGGGTGATGTCATGGTAACTACGTCCAATTTTTTAAATATGGTCTATTTCAGCAGTAAGTTTTTTTTAAGGCGAACAGTCTTCGGTTTGCCTCACACTTTTTTCAAGTTTTAGTACTACAGTAGTTCTCCAGCAACTGCTCACCAATTGATCAGAGAATTTTTTTTTCAACAGCGATCAGTTTGCCAAGCGTTCACCGAGCAGTCTTTAGGCCTCTGTGACAAAGTGGCTAATGTTAGCTATTGCTAACAAAATTGCTGTGCGACTGACATTACTGAGTGTGTTTGCTAACTCTATGACTTGTGCTACTTCTAAACAATATTTTGTTTTAACCCTGAAGTTGTAGTAGGCAGAAATATGGATTTATAAATAAAAAAAAAAAAAAAGGGGGGGGGGGGGGGGAACAAAACAATTACAGAATAAAAAAAAGAAAGAAAAATCATCCCTCCTCCTGCCACTCTCCCCTCTCTCTTTCAAGCCCCACTAACAGGTCGAGCATAGGAATATGGTTGTTATGTCACTCCCCTTCTGGTTTCACATTCCCCAACGTTAGTCTCTGGCTTAGCCCATTGTACCATCTTATCCGCTGTTCTTCATCCTCGTCTTGTACTACTCACCCAACCTGGTCAAAAGTGGGAGAAGTTTGCCTTTAAGTCTTTTTGTAGTAGCACTTTGATATTGTTTCCGGTTGCTGTTCAGTTGAGTAGATTTTAATTCATTAGATTTTAGTTAAAGCACTAAAGGCAAGCTCTCCCGTGTGTGATTTGGTCTGTAAGGACCTGTAGTTGATCAAAATTCTTTATCATAGGCATCACAAGCCCAGAGGAGATGCAGGAGTGAAGTTCCTTCTCAGATCATAAAAACTATGGATATATTTTTCTTTAAACACTTACTGCTGTTTAAACACCTGCCTACCCCTACTTTGGCAACAAAAGGCTTTTCCTACCAAAAGTTACATAGTCTTAGGCTTTAAAAATGATAAGGACAAATCCTTGGTGGCCCCCTGTTTACCCCACTGTCTAATAACGTGCTACTGTCAGGGTAACATGTTTGTCACAGAAAGTCATGATTTGGTTGATCTTTAAATAAATAAAATTTATTCCTTCAGTCAGGTAATACTGCACAGGGTCAGCTACAAGTCTTGTAGCCTGAGTAATGACAGTTTTATGACAGTCAAGTTGAATTCCAGTCATCTAGTTTACCAAGACTCCAGCACACAGCCACATAATGTCAGACAACACATTTATTTGTTTTCATCAAGGTTTCTTGTTTTGTTTTTCTTATCATCACGAAGGCATATACTATTTACTCTGTATATTACTTGTTTTGTATGTATGTATATGTATAAACAAAAATAAGCGTACATTTTTGCTGAATAAGAAGAATATCAGCAAAGGGCAATGTAAACCATGGTCCATCTAAAACAGGTGAAAGGTGCATTAGCTCACCCTTTCCCAACTCACCCACAGTAACAGATTTGCATAGGCAAAAATGGGATTAGCCCTTAGACAGTGGATTCCTGAATTCTTTATAGAGATGCAAAATCTAGTTCAGCTCAACACAAGTTCAAAACAAACACACATACAAACAAACAAACAGAAATATGTTGACTAGGCCAAACTCTCTTTAACCCCTCTGGTCATATACATAGTCATTTTCTGTGCACATTTTTGTTTACAGTGTTAGGCTTCAAGTAGATCTAAAAACAACTTTTACATTGACAACTAGATGTGAAATAAATTAACCAACATGAGAGGTAGTGAAAAGCCTACAGAGACGTTTGTTTTCTTTTTTATACAAAGAAAAAAAAAACATGTCAGTAAGGCCAAAGCTTCGCAAACCTCCTCCATCCCGTTAGGACACTTCAGCTCTAGCTCGCAACCTTTATTTTATATTTTTCTTATATATATTCTTTAGTCAATAAAACCACAGCCACATTTTAAAGACCCTCTCACTTGGAATCCATGGAAATTTAAAGACAAAAATCTAAACTCAGCGATGAGAACTATATCACTTCACATCATCGTCATTGCTTGCAAAATCCACATTTAAAACGCAGGTATTAAAAATAAACAACTGTGTACTTCTCCCCGCTGTGTAAAAGTCACAATAAATTACGAGGAATGGACGCGAGCAGAAAACCTGGGTTTCTACCGTGTCTGTCCTCCTTGTAAAACGCTCCCAGTTTTAAACTCCAGCCTGCCCGTTAGTTCTGGGCAGAGACTCGCGCCAGCTTCAAACCTGCTGGCTGTTAGCTTCCCACAGTTACGAGTATTTAATAAGGTACACACATCTCACAATTTATAAATGTAAACTTGTTTTGATTGCACCATGATTTCAATATCTGGTTGTTGGTGAAACATTCTCATGTTACTTATATAGACTCTGAAAAAAACCTGCAAAAAAACAAGGAAATGTAGTTATAGTGTGCAGAAGAGGGATGTGTCTGCATGAGAGCTTTATGAGTGAGTTAAAAAGTTCCAGAGTTGTCCAAATACAAATGTCTAAAATGCTTTCACTTTGTGAAAAGGTAAAACTGTTCCAAGGAGTGAGAGTGAAAGCTGATCTTGCGGTATCAGAATTGGTAAATTACTCTGTATTCCTCCGTTTCTGATCAACTGGGCGCATGCATGCAGAACTCTTCATTAAAACAGCCAAGCAATATCAGTTCAAGCCCTTATGGATATTCACATAGCCTGAATGTGAGTACTATATTGCCGAAGGTTAAACAAGAGTATATTTTTAATAAGGAACACTGAAAATCTGTGGCGTGGTTATTAGTTTCAACCTGTCTTCCTGACCATTATTCACAGCAGACAGCTTTTGTACTACTGTGACATCCTGTCTGTTTCTTTTGTTGAAATAAGTCTGGAGGAAACATCAAAATCCTGCAACGGATTTTTTTTTGTATTCATTCGTTTCCTTATTTAGTTTCTCCAACAAAACCTGAAGTTGCAGTTTAGAAACAGTGGCAACAAACAAAAACTTTAAATCCTGAAAGGTATTTATTAATTAACTTTCCGACAAGTGAGACAGAGCCTCAAATTGACACCCAATTGCATTTCAAAGGCCTGCTAGGCGTCGTGCACCATCCGCTCTTATAATTAATCTAGACCAAGCTTGGCACATGAATGTTAGGTAGTTAAAGGAGCCAGAAACATGGATGCCGACATTAATCAGTGAGGAGTGGCACAGTTTCATTGACACTCTAAGATGTGGCACTACTCACCCAACTAAGCCAGGAGGTCAGCTACCTATCGAGTGCTCAATACACTCAGAGGCTCAGTTAATTACAAAAAAAAAGAAGAAGCATATACTGCACTCATACACTGTCTACTGTACATCCACATGTGCATGTGGATGCACATGTTCATGTTCAAATGTTTACATCATTAAAAAAAATCATTTCATATATTAAAAATGTTAATGGTACGTTTGGCACAACCCCTTAAACTCTCCTCTTTTTTTCTCTGGTAAATGTGTCACTGTACCATAAACACACGGCCGTTACCGAAGCATGCTGTCAAAGTCTTGATTAGAAAAACAAACCAGAGTGTGCGCGAGGGCTGGCAGTGGAGTAGAAAATTAGCATGGCTAGCACAAGCATGCTAACTGCTTGACTACAGCATGCTGAAACCTAGACGGCTAGTTGAAAAGGCGAGTGTGTAGCATGACTGTGCAAGCTTCTTTTACTAGCCCCGTGTGCAAGCGTTGTTATTACCAACCCTCTTCACTAGCTCTGGTATGAAGAAACAAGCGTCTTGAACAGGCAGTAGCTAACTGAAGGACCACCACACGGCAGAAGGACCAAGGCTCCACAGCCTAGCGACCAGTACTGACGTCATCACGGCATCTCTGACATCGTGTTTGGGACCTGGTTCGGCGTAACTGCTTATAACAGGCATCCAATCTCCGGTTTTTAGCCACAACTAAAGCTAAAGCCTTACAGACAAAAGCCATTTTACATTACACCCGCAATTTCTGCTACTGTTCTTAAAGCAGAAGCGGCTCAGAAATTCACTGTAAAACACTACAAGGTAAGCCCTCTTTTTCTGCTCAAGAATTTAAAAATGTAGATGATTATTTATTTGGATTCAATGTATTTTTTCATCTGTTTGTTTTTCTCCAGCTGTGTTTTTTCCCCTAGACTGGGCACCTGTGCTTGTCAGGCCTTGATGGTCTGAACTGGAGGGAGGAGGAGGAGGGAGGGAAACGAGGGTAAAAAAAAAAAAAGGGAGGTAGGGATTGGTGGACAAACTGTGGTTGCTTTCCAGAAAACCTGCAGCAGCACTTGCGCTGCCTTTTCCTGCATGTAAAGGCATTGTGATTTTCTCAGTGGAGAGATTTTTTTGTCTAAAGTTCATGAGTAATAATAATAATAGATGTAGCTGCCCAACCACAATTCTAGCCCTTACTTCTCCCAGTTAACCAATCCTAAAGAAGGAAAGTGCTTGGATGGACGGATGGATTGGATGGACAGGTGGATAAATGGTAGGTGCTGCACGTGCTGCAGACACCTTCAAATCTCCTCAATAAAAATACTGCAGTAAGCCTAAAGATGTCAGAAGTTTACTTTTTCCCATCACTGGACACAGACAGCCAAACAGAGATACAGTCCTCCCCGCCCCCCTTAAATACCTCTTAATATTCAAAAACAGTTGCAGTCCGCGGCTTATATCATCAAGCGATCATAGTGAGAGAGAGTTGCATGCAGAGCCAGTGTGTCTACTGGTTAAAAGGGCAAGAAATGCCCTAAATCCCACCGACAGATAGATGTCATGTTTGGACAGTGAAGGAATGAAAAGCAAAATTAAATGAAAGACATCTGAGGAATGGGACAGACTTGGAAAAACTAAAAAGTTGTTAAAAATAATGAGTAAAGACAGAGAATATCACTAAGTAAGGGTAAAAAGCATGAGGTCTAAAATATTACAGTACAGGAACAGTGGGCTTGTCCTTTTTGTCTCTCTCTCTCTCGCACTCTGTTCCCACCTCCTAAGGAGTCTTTGTCCACAGTTAACCAACAGCGGGCCACTAGGTTGGCCATCTCAACTGATAGCTGATACGTGGGTTGGCCAGTCAACCATAACAAAAAGCACAAATTGCTAGCAAAACAATCACTGGCCAGCATTAATGGTCTAAAACTGACCAATAACCACCAGCAAAGGCTGACCCACCTCCAGCGGAGAACTGGATATAAATTGCTTAAAAAATATAAATAAAAAAACTAACAACCAGCTATCTTGGATGTCACTCGGCCATTTCAACCAAAAAAGAGGGAGAGATTTTTCCAAACCCGACTTCTGGCACCATAGTAGTATTTGAAGTTTAAGTAGTAGTCTTGTTGGCGTTTGATGGCGATGATGGAGGCTGGAGGGGACTAGGTGTCGAGGCAGGTGCGCCTCCTGCTGGCCAGGAGGTCTCTGTAAACAGAGGAGTTGAGGAAACGGGGGAAGGAGTCCCGGTGCATCAGGGTGTAGATCTGGAGTTGGGCCTCCTCGTACATCAGGTTGCTCGGCTCCGCCAGGCTCTGGTTTATTCCTTCTCTGACCCGTGAGTCCAGACTCACCTCGGGTAAGGAGAACAAAATTAAGTAGAAGTGATGATCTGTGGTTTGTTGGGACAGGAAATGTGCTAAGGACTTCAACTTCTGCATTGAATCATGCACCACCCCAGAAAGGTAACCATAATGTTGCGACAGACTGCAACCACTACAATCAGTCTGGTTGGTAGAAATAACATAAACAACATACAGAGTCGTGTTAAATTACAGTATTTACATCAAACAAAAATGAAGTAGAGATACAAACACAACAACCAGCATGCTGCTAGCAGGTTTTTAAATGACAACGATTAAAGTTCAGTTTTTTCACTCAAGATTAAGAAAATGCATGGACCCCTGTTAAATAACGTGACTAGGCTCTCTGACTTTACTGTATAAAGACCAATCAGGCTTCTGAGTGTAGTCATACCACAAAGGGCCTTTCTGAGGCATTACAAACCAAGCAATTTGAGTAAATGTAAAGTCAGCAAGCAAATAAGCACAAATAACCTGATTAAGCAGAACATCAAATCCAATGATAGATACGGACGTTACCAGAATGGATTCAGTACATTTTAATACCACAACTCTGAAAAATGTGATGGTACTCGTTTTGTTTTTTGGTACCATCAGTACCGTAGCCATGACATGGATTAGTTACTCATCTGCAATAGTCTCGTTTTTTTGGTTAATGTTGTCATTTTTTCCTAAGTGGCATCAGAAATGGTATCTTTCAGGGTACTGGTGCCCAGTTTAAAATTTTAGTAATGTGAAAACCCTGCTAATAGATTAATTAAATGACACTGAGGAATGGCTAAAGGAACACCGATGTGCAGGATGTGCCAGCACTAGCCTATTCCACAGAGGCTTCACTCCTAAAGCACAGCAACCAACGGATCCTCTGCCAGAGTTACTGTTCCAGACACCACAGTGTACCTGCAGAGTTCCCATATCCATGTGTAAAGACCATTTTTTGTTTTTCTTTTGCAAATGAGGAATCTATCCAACTTTAAACTATAGTTGTAAATCACATTAGCACATGTCTGCATAGTAAATCAGAAATAAGAACCCACTGCCATGAACTGTGTTTACAGTTTTAGTTCAGTGACTTCTCATGGCCACATTTTCAAATTAGTGATGAACCCTACACTGAGTCTAGCTATGGCTGATGGGAAATAAAGTAGTAGCTAAATGGAAAATTTATCTTGGGAATAGTAAAGTGGTCACACTTATTCCTGATAGCGACATGCATTCCTTGGAAATTGCCCTAACACAACTAGTGGAATGAGAAGAAAAGGAAAGCATCTGCAGTTTCATTAGGATTAATTACTGGAGACTACCAAAGCAATCCATACATGAGTTTCATAAATCAGGACTGAAGAGGACCCTGAGGAAACCTGTTTGCCATTTAGTGCGAGGTCTTGATTTAAAGTGTTGCGTTCCTGTGGTGGCTCACCTCTTTGGGTGATAATATGGACACATAATCTTCATATATGATCCTGGCCTTCTCATCAACCGCTGTGGGATCCGTCTCCTTTTTCAGCTCTTCACAGGCCAACCAGAAAAGCAGGTTGTCCTCGCTGTACTCAGAACGCAGGAACTGCCTGAAAACCTCCCGGCCCTCCAGCGAGCGCAGCATCATCTCAAAGCTCCGTGCCCACGACAACACCTCCTCTAGGCTAGGGCGTCTACAGTAAGAAAAAGGACACACTTGTGTTAGATTGATAGAGGCACACAAACGAGAGAATAGATAGCTGAACTCACTGTTCTTCAGTAGCTTCAATACTGTCCATCTTGGTGCAGGTCTGCCGTTCACTCCTCTCCATTCTGTCTTCATTCCTGGATCAAAGGAAGAAAGTATTATACTTGCCAAAATAAAAAGCCTCAATATATGTCTATTAAAATGGGCATGTTTCTTTAATATTTATGTATACACTTAGGGTCGTAACATTAAATTGACTGTGATAAACATGTCAGTGTTTTCTCTACCCCTGGATGGATTGCAGAAGGGAAAATCAATAATTCATAAATAATTTGTCATTTACATAATTTATGTGCCCTTTAATGGAGCAGAGGAGACACGTGAAGCTAATACAACATTACTTAAGTTGACTGCAAGTTATTAGATTACTGTTACTGTAATAAAAGCTTCCCAATAGGAACTAATCATCTGCTCCTGATAGCCAGGAAGCTAGTCCTACAATAGCAAAAAAAAAAAAAAGAAAAAAAAAAAGATAACATTGTTTATTCAGGTCAAACTTCTCTAATATTATAATTAAAAGTGTTCATAGGGATCATTATGCTTAAAAAATTTCACTTTCACCAGCATGCTACAGAACAACAACAAAACTAAACTGAAACTGCAGGAAGGAAAGGCTCAGGTCGTGAGCCTTTCTCCTCCTTTTTTGGCTTTTCCCTTTAGGGGTCACCATAGCAGATCATCTGCCTCCATCTTCCTCTGTCCCACCAGCACCTCCTTCACTACATCCATGAATCTTTTCTGTAGTGCTCCTCCAACCAAGAAAGTCCATCTTCAAAATCCTTTGTCCAGTCTATCCACCTAACTAAAGCACTGCTTCACTTCTTCTGCATTCTCTTCTTTACATCCAAGCAACTTGATTTCTCCTCTCATAAAGGATCTTAAGAGCTAGCCAACGACATGTGTAGGAGACGCTGGAGTCAAATTTACTCGATCAGCTACATAGAGCCAGATTTATTTATAATCCTCTGTCTATTGTTCCATGGGTACACCAGCTGTCAAATAAACCAAAGCGCAGTGCTAAACCTGGGAATTGCTTCATAATGCGTAGCATCAGGAGGCAAATAAATGGAAGCTAGAGGCTTATATCAATTATATCTAAACTGACAGCATGCTCCAGTAACTGTCAGCAAGCACAGCCGCTTTGGGTTAATAAACACTTGATATATTTTCGTGTCCCAGCATCTCACGCTGTCTAAACCGTCCTCTCAGTACAGCCCCAACCTTCACTCTCTACACATATCGTTTAAAATAGCAAAGAGCTACAAACAGTGCTGTATGAAAAGTCTATCTGCATGAGTCTGAAACTATTAAAAAGGAAACGGTTATGTGGGTTGTGTTTATTGTATGCCTTACTGTTCAGCGGTTGGTTAGACTTTCCTGCAGGCCTACATTTAAGTAAATTTGCACTGTGCAGAGGAGTGTAGATAAGAGAGATATGTGGTATAAATTTAGGAGCAGGACTTAATAATAGCAGATAAAAAATTAAATTTAAAAAAAAAAAAAGATTTCCCCACCGGTCAGGACTCATGGACAAAAAGGCAGTAACATATTTAAAGATATCTCGTGTGTCAACTGAAATTTCTGCTTTCCACTACGATTACTGCAAGCTACAGTTTTATACCATGAAGTCTCAAATGCATAACAGTGGCTTGGCAGACATTTTCTACTTCCTGCTTCTCACTAAAACACCACCTTGATAAAACCTGATAAAATGAAAGCAGCTCTGCTCTCTCAGCTGTTAATTTGTACTCTGTTAAAACAATAAAGCATCAGTTAAGGTCTTTATGCAAACACTCACGGTAGCCTCTGAGTCTATCGTAGCTCAGTCACATTTGCTGAGTCCACAATGCAACACACACTGAGCTGTCTATTTTTGTCCACACCATGGAGGATCTTTCCTTCCTCTTGCAGTCTCTTGTCAAAGTCCCCATTGTGCAGAAGTAATGGGCTAAGCTAGCCTCAGCCCCCTGGCGCCCTCACAATACTGCTAAATATACAGGCTGTTCCTCACAGCTGTTTTGCATGTGATGTGTGGATGGAAATAGAAGGCACCCCTACCAGAATAAGGCCTTGTGTGAGGGTGGATGAGGAGGGGTTAAAGGGTAAGAGGTTGGGAGAAAATAAAAAGAAGATTAATACTTTCATACACCCCGATCCTCTAAAACGGCACAAGAGATTTCACAAACTCACACACGCCTCTACTTCTCGACTTGGCACGGCTGCAAAAAAAGTGACACAGAGAGCAATATGTGCTTTACAAGCAGCTCGTATACAACTCTAAGCAGTGTCACACAGGCTGGACTAATGATCCCCGCCGGCCTCGACACTAAAATAAATAAACATATAGGGTTCTGAGGACAAATTTCCAGGCTCATTCTGGAGATCTGATATGAGCGTCTGACTGAAAAACACACAGTAGAGTCACAGTCCACAGGCTGCCACCACTTCAGATGAAGTGGTGTGAAAAAAGCAGCACATTCACCATTCACTGCCTGAAAACAATGTTTCATTCACTCCCCTCTCGCAGCAAGACTGGAGCCACAGCAAAGCAGCTATAGGAGCTGCGTACCAGCACCTGGCTTTGGTGCCTTGCTCATGGGCAACATGGTACAGGAGGTTTTATTCTCTAAGGTGAAATCTGTATGTGACAGGATACTGACTATTTTCTTTTTGGTTGTGTTGAATTCTGGTCCTTCAATCTGGGACAAATGCACATCATCACTGTTTTTTTTAACTTAATGTTTAAAATAAATAAATAATAATGAAAAAAAAAAAATCACCAACCTTTACCAAAGTTGACCTTTTTTTAATTTTACAATCACACAACACTAAAAATTCACATTTTGGGAGAGATTTTTTGCCTTTTTTTTTTTTGGTCAAACCACTGACTAATACTTCCAGCTCTAATATTAATTATAGCCGAGCCACAATTGACCTGAACTTTTGAAACTGATACTCGGCTGAACTCAGCGACGCCCTGGAAACTCTGCTGGTTCTCCGAAATATCAAAACATATTTTTAACCTGTCTGTTTGTGCTCAGATTTTGGTGTAAGACATAGACAATTTAGAAATGGTGACAGATGACAGGTCCGAGCTTTAAAAATGCTCTCTAGTTTTTATGTAAAGTCAAAATAATAGTTCTACTCTACTCTTCTACTCACACACAAACACACACAAATCCCCAAATCTTGAGGTGTTTCTTCAGAGTTCACCGTGCACTTTGACGTAGCAGTCACAGCTTTCCTTCATTCCCCTGAAGCTAAAACAGTGAAAACTGTGTCAGTGTCCTGGCTATCCTTGTGTGTAACATCTGCACTGCTTTGTTAAAAAATAATACAAATGATTTTCGTTTATGACTCATCTCCTTTTAACGGCGAGACAGAATGTCAACCAAAAACCCAGAAAACCAAACACATTCATAAAAGCTCTGAACCGATTTGCATATCATTGAATATATGATCCTCTACAACCCACCATTGTGGGCAAGACCAAGGAGCTGTCAACGGACCTCAGGGACAAGATTACAGACCAGAACACAGCTGGAATGATCTACAAGACCATCAGAAAGAAACTTGGCGAGAAGGGGTCAACTGCTTGTGTCATCATTATTATTATTAAATTTCCCAATCGTGGGATTAATAAAAGGTATCTTATCTTATCCTTCATGTAAGATCTTGCCTTATGGGTATGGATGATCATGAGGAAGTAGATCAGCCCAAAACTACATGGGAGGAGCTTGTTAATGATCTGAAGGCAGTAAGCAACACCACTGATAACACACTATGCCGTAATGGACTGAAGGCACATATACAGGCCCATCTTAAGGTGGCCAGTGAATGAAATGATTCAGGAAATGATTCAGAACAGGCTTGGGGGAAAGTGTTGTAGTCATATAAAACCAAAATTGAGCTTTTTGGCATCAACTTGTTTGGAGGAACAAAAATTCTGACTAAACAACATCATCTCTACAGTCGAGCACGGAGGCAGAAACATTTGGATTAGGGGCTGTTTGTGTGCTAAGGGTACAGAACGACCTCATCGCATAGAGGGGCCAATAGACAGGTGCACGTCCAGGATGCAAATCTCCCATTCCATCAAATCACTAAGAACCTCTTTTCAATTAAGATCTAGTGACTGTGGAGGCTGTGTGAAGTGAACTTATTGTCGTGTTCAAGAAACCGACAATAAGGATTTGAGTTTTGTAGAACGGTGCGCTATCCTGCTGGAAACAGCCATGATGGGTTCACGGTGTTCAGTTGGTAACAAGAGGAACAAAATGCATTAAGATGTCCCCACCATAGAACCACCACCAGCAGCCTCCCTGTGAATTCCTGATACAAGATCGGATGGTTGCATGACTTCATTTATGCCAAATTCTGACCTTGCCGTCTGAATGTTAAAGCAGAAATCAAGACGGAGCATTTTTCTTCCAATTTTGTAGTCTCAATTTCTTTTTCTCAGTGGTAGCCCGATCTTCTGCTGCTGCAGCTCATTTGCTTCAATGTTTAACATGTTGTGCGTTAAGAGATGCTCTTCTGCATATTTTGGTTGTAAAAAGTGGTTATGGATTTAGTTTTTTTACCGCCTATCAGCTCAATGTGGTCTGCCCATTATTCCCTAACCTCTAGTATTTTCACCCAGAGAAATGAGTTCTGTGGGATCAGTAAATCAGCAGTTTGTAAAATACTCAGACCAGCCTGTCTGTCAGCAACCATGACATGTTCAAAGCCCCTTAAATCACCTTTCTTCTCCATTCTGATGCTCTGTTTGAACTTCAGCAGGTCATCCTGACCATGTCTAAATGCACTGTGCTTTTGAAAGGTGATTAGCTGATTAAAATCATCATTTTTTTAGGAAAAAAGATTCATGGACAGCATTGCTCTGCGGTCTCCCAGCACAGGGAGGACTCTGTTCACTGAGTGGCAGAGTAGCAAGCTGCCGCAGTCAGTCTGCTGCCGTACACGGTATAAGAGAAAAAAAACAACTAAAAACCAATCTGCTTCAAGTAATCCTCGTATATCTATATGCAGCACCACTGTTATCTTTAAGTTGTGCATATGGTGATTTTGCATGACAATGTTGTATTGTGAATCAGAAACAGCCTGATAAAGTTGCAGCTGATTACAACTCTGGAGCTCAAAATAACTCAGCAAAGCCAAAGATAGTTTAGGGGCGGCTGCCTGGTGATGAATTAAGTGGACAGCCCGTCTGCAACTAAAGACACTGAAATGCATTAATAATAACAATAACAACAACAACAACAATACTAGAACATTTTTGCATAACTTCTATTAATTCCAGCCAAAAAAAGAAAAGAAAAATCCTGCAATTATTGTCATGTTTAATATTATGATACAAGTAGTATTAACTAGTATAACTAGTAATAAAAGTTTTAACTGCCAAAGCTTGGTTTGCATGCTTGTCTAAACCTGCTAGCCTCTATTCCCGAGGGCTTAGGTAACCAATGATGGACAATTTACACCATGTCAGCACTGGTGAGACACAATAATGAGACATTAAAAAAATAAATAAAACTAAAAAGAAAGAAAATTCAAGAAATAAATGTACATTTATTTTCTGTTTTTGCTGGTCAGTCACCGGTTTTGTGTTGCCATTAAAAATCATAATTTATTCAGCTGAGGTAAAACTCAGAATCAGTGCAACATCACAGATTGGACAACGGGATTAAGGGCAGGACAACTGTTTATTATTTCAGGTACCAGGGCTGCATTTTAATCTCTTAAGGCTCACACTATTAAAAATGTCTACACTGTTCAAAATAACAGCACGACACCATTAAGAAAAATAAATAATTTGTCAACTAGCTGCCTAATCACACAATGCTAAAATGCTGTTTGCATTATTGTATGATCAATTCAGACACTGGTTATGTTCAGTGGGCCCTTTGGGCCTCTTTTTCAAAGGATAAAACCAGATACTGCTAATCCAAAGCAAAACAGACTGCAGTTATTTATTCTGCTTGTCTGTGCTGCCAACTTATTGCTATGCAACTTTAACTGGCAATAATGGATTTTTTGGCCTCTTCAGGGCTGCAGAGGAACAACAATGACATAACCACCAGACAGCATGACAGTGTCAGCACAAAGGTGTTTATTCTAATCATTTATTTAGAGCTACTTGATGAATAACATTCTTTGTTTCAGTTCTATGTTGGTCTCCACCTGTCATTTTAGCTGATAAATGCTACCAGCTAGTACCTAACTTGCTTTTAGGTGTTAGTCAGGAAGTATAAGTGCTCAATCACTGCAAGTGACACATTTTGCTTCGTTTTCACAGTTCAATTTAATAAACTGCTAAAAAAACAAAACAACCAACAAACAGCTGTGTGAGTAGTTATGGTTAGCATGAGATCATGACTTATTTTCCAAAAACATGTTTTGTGAGCGACCTTTACTGGGTGTTTCTGAAGTGAAACTACAACATCCTTGACCTTTGATCGCAAAAATGTAACCAGTTCATCCTCAGGTCTTTGGCCTAGTTTTGGTTGTGGCTGCACAGCCCTGGTTTTATTATACACAGTGACATAGGTTCAAAGTTAGCTGTTGTGGCTAAAGATATCCTGCAACATTACAGCCACAATGAACCGCGTGTGCCGATGAGCCAATGAGAGTCCAGCGTGAGTTGCCATGCTAACCGTTTCAACAGCAGTACTCGTGGGGGAAAAAACAAAACCAAATAATGGAAGTAAAATGCGCAAAACAAACATGTTTGCAAACTCTACCCTCTGGCGGTCATCACGGCCGAGCAGTAGAAACAAACAGCCGTGTGGGTTGTTTCTGCGGGCATCGTCTTTGCACCGTTTACATGCATCAAACTTGATGGCTGACTCAAGTTTACCAGGCCCATGTCATGCACTGTGGTTTGCAATTAACTGATAAGGTTGCTAAAAAGCACATGGTGTGCAGGAAACTTTTGTGCAAAAACTTGAAGAATATTCTCTCAAGGCATCCCTGAGATACTGCACTCACGTGAAGGATGGACAAACAAACAGAATACAACACGGGTGCTGCTTAAAAACGAATAAAGTATAGCATAATATTAGCACGGACTAGTTTTGTTAGTACAGCTTTGCATTTTCTTACCAGAGACACTTGCAGCAGCCACACCAGCAGAGGCAGCAGGTGTTGGGTCGGGGCTGTCCAGGCGCCTGGGGTGGGGCCTCAATATGAGCCGCCTGCCTTTTTCTCATCTCCACTCCACTCACACTCCGGGGCTTCACCGTAAAGAGGACGAGAACGTGCAGTTAAACATCTTATACCTTCAGATGTTACAGTAGATGAGGAAACAAAACAGAAACTGTGCGACAGGTGAATTTATGTGCAGGGGAGAGAGGAAGAGCACTCAGGCAGGACAGTACAGGAACTTCCCTTCTTTATACGTTGCGAGAGTTTCTGGCACTGAGCCAAGTCTTTCACTCACCTTTGACAGAAATTACAAATTAATTTTAACCGACACAGAAAAACAGGATCTGCGTGTCACAAACACAGACAGGCAGGCACAAATTCATGAGAATTCATACCAACTCACTCAGGTTTTGTACATCCGCTATGTGCAACGATGCATGACGTAAACCTAAAAAGTTATTGCGATCTTTTGCTTTGAAATGACAATAATGTACGATACCGTTACAGGTTTCTCTCCTGCTAATTCCTTCATGTTTGATTCCTCGCACATGCTGGACCAAAAACTTCTTGATCCACGACAGCTACAGTTTGACAGGCTCCAGCCTAAAACACTCACACTGGGAGTATCCTGGGAGCACCAACGCCATTTAAAGACGTTACCGTATCAGGAACATAAATGTCCAGATGATTCGATGATGCCATTTGGTGTGCAACAAACCAACGATATCCTAGAACAGCAACACATGTAGTGTTTGCCTGCACTCTCCTTATTGCTTCAAACTGATTTTCACTCACTTTTAAAGATTCTGAAGACTAAAAACCAAAACCCCCTCTGTCAGGTCTTGGATATTCAGACAAAGGTCATTCAAAGGGTAAAGCAAAGCTACGCCCATTGTATTATTAGCATAGTCTAACATAAATACCATTTGGTGTTATTGTATCTCACTGGGGAAAAACACCTTGCAGTAATGAAATTGCTGATCAATCATTGCCTCAATCGATGTGGTGAATCAGGAGTCAATGAAAAAAATCTTAGAGGTATTCTGTGTTTGTTTTATCAAACTGTCTAACACCAGAAGGAAACTGAGAAACCAAGTCCAATATTGCTCTAAAGGTGCACAGGGAGAAATCAGTTGTCATAATTTTGTAAAACATCCGTCAGCCACTTCAAAAATCACTATAATTGGATATTCAGTAAGCACAGCGCAGTGTTCACTGATTGAATTGGAAACTTTTGCAAGGGTTTTGTGGGCTATTTCTTTGCCGCTGCAGCTACAGCTACAGCTACTTTAAGCATGGCTTTCGATGCCTAAAAATAGCCACGAGAAACAAAAACGTGCAGCTAGCAATTTTGTAGTCACACTCTGTTCTCCTTTAATCAAAGCCATCTTGGAGAGTCCTTTCCTCTCAGTAACAGCGGAATAAAAATATGGTGGCTACCTCTCTGGGACTGAATGAAAAAGAAATATTAATAATGAAATAAAATAAATAAATCGGTGGTTGCCCAGTGATTGCACTGAATTCTTCTGCTGTGGAAGACTGACTGCAGGTAGTTGCAGTGACCAGTGCAATACTGTCAACTTCACCTCATGCACAGGTCTCCAAAGAATTCCTGTCCAACTTGGACTGACTGCAATCATTCTTAGAAAGAAATTTCTGTTTCAAATCTGTGAGGTTTTGAATTTAAATTTCCCTGGATGACGAATTGGAGAAATAAAATCACTTTTACCAGTAGCAGCAACGGAAATTTATCTGGTGTGTCTCATCAGTTTTGCACAGGCAAACGAAAGCATGCGAATACTGGAAAAACGTTAGCAGTTATTCTTACAGTCATGATTTCTTTACTAATGTGCCACAACATGGGGGGGAAAAAAATTAATAAAAAAAAAGTACAAATACATGGGGATTGCATGAGTCTACAAAATTACACTATAGACTAGTCAGTGGGCTCCTCCATGTCTCTTCTGAACATATCTGATTTGCCAGTAAGATATTCCAGAGGAAAATTGCAGCTCTTTAATAGGAATTATGCAAATTTGGGGGTTAGAGGTGTTTATTTTTTAGACAGTTTTTTAAGGGCTCTTTTTTGAGAAGGCCATTCTAAAATTCCATTATCTAGAAAAGTACCTAAACTTATTCCTTCAAAATTCTTTGGGTAAATATCTTGTACTACGGCTCTATACACACAGACTTTCAGGGGTGTAGCTCATGTTAACACAGAATGATGAATCTGGAGGCGTGTAGAAACCACAGTTTTGCAGACAGAGGACTGACATTTTGTTAGCATCTTCTCATATTCATTGCACATCACTTTCTTTAAAACAGTCTAAAATGAGGAGAATGGTTCCACAGATAAAATCTGGATATGGTGGGAAATAAAAATTCATCCTACCCTAGTGTGATACCCCAGGTATGACTGACGCCATGTATGAAATCCAAATCAACTTGTTTAGAAACAAGAAGTTTCCCTTATTATATCTAAAACTTCACCTACTCTTATGACCCTTATGCTATTTATCATGTTTACTTGGTGAGCTTATTATACTGGGAAAATCCTTACCTCACAGTGCCATAAGCTTTAACCGTAACGTAAAGCTCAGCTGCAAACATATACAACTAGAGATGCTAGAAAGATCAGCCACGAGGATGTCAAAACTTTAGCTTTAAAGTTTTATGCATTTACTTAGCTGGGAGGGTCCAATCAAATGCAGTATGAGAATTAAAAGTATACAGACTGAAAAAGCACTCCTACCTGTAATGTCATGGTTCAAATTAAAATCTTTTCATAAAAAATGTGAAAATCGAAATAAAAATTAAAAAAAAAGAAGAAAAAAGAACTAATTT
The DNA here is from genome assembly GCF_056152115.1 of Neolamprologus brichardi. NCBI lineage: Eukaryota > Metazoa > Chordata > Actinopteri > Cichliformes > Cichlidae > Neolamprologus > Neolamprologus brichardi. The sequence continues at coordinate 10,257,502 of NC_142116.1, forward strand.
TCTTCTTTTTTGTTCCCTCTACTCTACAGGCGCATAATTTGCTTCAATGAAGAAACATGGAAGGTACGGCTAAAAAGACAAGCCCGATATGCAAATGCTGTCGTCCGTCCAGCGGAGCAGCCATCGGTTATTTAGCAACTGGGCGGCTACCGTGGAAAAACAGGCTGTTAGACATAAACCACAGAGAGGGTATGGCTTTGTTCCAAAGCCAGAGAAGGAGGATGCATTGACATGTCATGCAAATAAGTAGTGGAAATACTAACACAATAACATCAGAGGGCAAAGAAAAAAAACAGATGAAAAAGATAGCTACAAGACCTGTCATACATGCAGTACATTTTTGCAAATACTAAAATAATACCAAAATAGAGGACGCCATATTAACCAAAACAATCATCATCCAAAAGTCCAACTTTACTTTAAGCTTCCACTCTGCTTCACCATCAGGCAGTTTTTCACGAGAGCGATGCAAATGAAACTAGCGTCCTATTTCACAAATTAGTGCCACATGTAAAACGCCAGAAACATTTGCACCTTGTGCAGACTTTGACCTCGCATCTGCGCAAGCAGCGTTTGCTTTGATGAGGTACTAAGTGCAAAAACTAAAAGAACAGAATAATGACGTCACTGTGGCACGTAAGTTGCAGCCTGCCTCCATTCTCACTTTGTTGTGGTAGGGAAAATGGTTAATAGCGTTTTTTTTTACAAAAAGACAAAAACAAATAAACCGTTTGTTGAGAAACTGTGTGAAAAAAGCATCTTACCATTAGTTATCTGAACACAAATTATTTCTAACTCTGAGTTAACACCTTCTCGTTTTCAAAGATAAAGAACGTTCTTTCAAGGTGACAGATCATTTTCCATCCATGGCTAATATCCGACTGATATCAAGCACTATATACAAATAACCAGTGGGTTGCTTTGTTTCACTTCCATGAAGAAAAGACTTTTACTAAGCAACATTTAAATTCATGTCCATTCTGAGAATTACAAATGAAAATCAAAACTTCAACTTTAAAATCGAGAAGTAAAAGCCGGTCACCCTTTGCTGCACACTCATTATCTTACACAATCTGGCAGATGTTGCTTGGTCCGTCAACCTCCAGGACCACAACTGCAAACTTTGGTTATGAACATGAACATATGACTTTTCATTTTGACCCTTTAACCAAAGCATTTGACTTTATATTTCACACAAATTTGGATCCTCACTGTGACAGTAAACTTGAAGATACGAGTTCAGTTTCTGTAAAATAAATAAATAAAAAACAACCTAAATATATTAATTAAATTACTGGGCAAGCGTGAAACTTACCATGAATTAGTGAGTTCCTAAACACAGGTCAGACAGAGCAGTCATGGCATGAGGTAATAGGTTGCTGGATGCTAGCAGGCTGGTTGACGAAGTGACTGACTGGGGGACTGTCTGAGCGTCTTTCTGACTTGCAGGAGATTTGTGGCAAGGCGAGGAGGTTCTTTTCACCACAGGGCAGAGAGGTTACTGGTATCACCATCCCTGACCAACTGGCACAGAAAGGGACACGAGAGCTGAGGTGAAATGCGACCACTTCCTCCCCTCGTTTCCTTACTTCACTCGCTACTTCTGCTTCTCTCACCAACACCTCCTAAGCTTCCTCAGAACTCTGTGAAAGGGTCATTTATGGACTTGAGGGTGTAGGGAGCATTGAAAGTGCAGCATCTGTAAAACACAGAACGTGAACAAAAAGAAAACACCATGAAACACAGACGTTGACTTTAAGTGAAAATGATCAGTCAGGAGAAATATATCCTGCAACGACAAGAAGACAGAAGCAGATATGAGCAAATGCGACACAGAGCAGAACCTCATTTTCATCCATGTAGATTAGGTGTAGATCTTTTCTTTTTTTTCATTTGAGTTGCCCAGTTTTTGAGTTATAAGTGGTAAAGATATCTACTCTTACTTGTCTACGTGTGCTCAATTGCCAAAGATTGCAGCAGAGAAACTAAGCAGCAATGCCCTTTTCTAGAAACTACGATCTGGTTATTCATGTTTCTTGTTGTAGAACTCTTTTCTTTCTACTATCTACACGCACCGGCCAAAATAGGTATGAAACTGCCTAACATTTGAGCTCAGCTCAGCTGAGTTTACATCTTGTCACATCCTGTGTCGTTGCCAGGTGTAGTTCAAAAGAAAAAACAGTTGCTGCATAAACCTGTGAACACCGGGACTTTTTCAGTCACCGGGCTTTGATTTCTAAAAAAAGATATTGTGTTTTATTTTTTTTAATGTAGTGCCCATTGAAGAACCATGAGGAAGGTGCCAATTACTTACATACATTCAAGACGAAGGTAGGCATTTCTTCAGCCAAAACCTCCCAAACTGAGCAGCTCACACCAAAATAGTCTAGATAGATAAGCAGCACTACTGCCATAGGAAAATGTAAACATTTACATTTAATTTGGGAATGGACTGTATTTTAATATACAATCACTACACAAGAGGGGTTAACGATGACAAAGATCTACTGGTTAATGAAGAAGTCGACTATGTGAAAAAGCTAGCATATTCATCTGTATTGACAACAGACATCAGCTGAAGCTGTACTTTTCCTCTGATGCCTTTGTGCAACAGCTTCCTCTTCTCAGCCACCAACACAGACGCTGATACCATAATACTTTACTTGTGATAAGCTAAAGGATGTGGTTAGAATAAGACCAGTTCAACCAGGAAATGCAGTAAATGGCAAATGATGCTGCGAATGCTTATCTTAAACATTTATGGTGCAAAGCATTAAGCTCACTGGCACTGCAACCCAACACTCAATCAATGTCAAAAGCCATATGCTGGATTTTGGCCCTGAGAGAGGCTGCTGTGTCTCCTAGGTAGCCCTCATGCTCCATGTTCTTCATGCAGGAATTAGTGCTCCAACACCGTGCTTACTCATAACAGCAGCTTAGAGGTGTTCGCATGGTGACCTTAACACTATTGCAAATTATCAGCAGTCTGCAACTTAGAGTGTAAAATTAGCATATACAAAAAAAAAGAAAAAATAGATAAAGATAATATCTAATATTGAAAAGACTTACCAAACAAACTAAACTAAACATCTTCAGTTACAGTGGGTTAGCAGCCTTATCATCTCTGATCTACAGTCCCTCACCCACCCTTGCCTATACATGGCTCATTTCCTCCACAGTGATGTCTAGCAAGATAAAGAGCAGCACAAAGAAAAAAAAAAAAAAAAAATCGAGGTTCACATGTCACTACCATCCCTCCCATATGACACAACATGCTGTCTCAATACTGCTCTACTGTAAAAGCAACGTGAGGGGAGCATCAACATCCGTTCATGCCAGTTTAAACTGGTTTGAAAACAATAGTTTCCCTTGTATATTAAGAATCTATGACAAATTATTTTGCACAGCAGCTTGTTAAGATCAGGCTTTTTCATTGTACTTGTGAGTTTGCTTATTCCTGTTGCGAAGATGATCACCAACTTTAGTGATGTGCTTCCTGAATGAAATGAAGAAAATGACTATGGGAAATGTTTACGACAAAGCTCGGCCCGGTTTGGAATTTGGAGACTGATGCCCCTGATAATCCAAGTGAGTGAAAAAATTCCAATATGGCTAAATCATCCCGGGATAAAACTGCACAGGAATGTCTTTCGATACACAACAAAGAGCCCAATCTGTGCGCTTTGTTACTGATGACGTATCGAGCCTTTTTCCGGGTCCAAGCCTCTACTGCATAGGGAGCGCTGTCAGTGTTGAAATGCTGCAGTAACACCTCCCTTGATGTTTTTGAATTGGCATGAGCTGTAAAAAGTTGTTTGGTTTTATCCTTATTCTTCTGTATAGCTTTTTGTCTTTTTAAATAGCACTATTCATATACAAGACACCTTTAAGCTACGTTTTGTACAGTACCGATATATTCAGACATTGCTGAGATTTTGGTAGGGAATAATTTAGAACAATCCCACAAAATACTCATTACTAACCTTGTTTTGTGGATGATGTTACCTTATACCTTAAATTAATTTGTGTCTGCTGACTGGGCACCTACAGGTTTGATATGTCAACGAGAGCCCTACAAAGTCATAAAACCTCCCAAATACTTTGCCAGCGCTGCTCTTTTCATATCAGCTTAGTTGGTCTGAAGCCAGCCTTGGGGCGGGAGGCTAACAACTAGCCTAATTTCACCAACCCTTTGAAACTTCACCAGCACTTTGTTTTTCATCTTTTCATCTAGAATTCATGTAAACTGCTTCTGAATTTTAAATTCACTCAATCTCGCAAACATTTTTAATTGTTTCCCGGATACTACAACTGACTGGGACATCTAGAAGAAGAAATAAATTGATTGCTTTATTACTGTTTAAAGAAAAAAAAAACCCAACAACAATTGGTGCCTAAATGCTAATTCGCTATTGAGAATTAAATAAGCTTTTGGTTGCAGAAATTAATAAATATTCTACACTTAGCAAGAGGATTGACTTGGCTATCAAACTCCCTAAACAACCTTCAAATTAAACATTCACAAACCTCAACGGACCCCCTAAAAAAAAAACAACTGAAAAAAATCTGCTTTCAACCCTGTCAGACAACATCACAAACAAAAAGAGCTGCTCTGCTACATGTGCTGCAGACAGCAGACAGTCTAAAAATGACATTAGAGCTGCTCTTTTGGACACTATATGCTAACCTTATTTCTAAATTAATCTTCAAATGCTTTACAAAAATGTATGGCTTGTTAACTGTGAATATTCTGTTGCTCTGTCGTGCTTTTAACCAGTGTAAACTGAATAACAGTCCCTGATCAATTAAGGGAGACAAGAAATGAGCCCTGACTAAATTATTAACACACACACACACACACACACACACACACACACACATATATATGAGAAAGGACATATCACTGAATGCTTTTAGGGATCAATTTAAATGTTGATACTGGTGCCACCGAGTTTCACTGCTTTCAAGAATAAAAGTTGCCATCCTAGAAGCAAATAACATCAGATGCTGATAGGTCAGTTTGCATTCTGTTAAACCTCTTTGAATGAAGAGTACAGGCCTAATGAGATTAATCAGGAAGTCTCTCAGGATGCAGTTGCAACATAACCTGGGCTCCTCTGACTCAACACACCCATGGGAAACTGCAGTGATGGTGCTGCTACAGCTGTGCACTGCATGATCTCTTAACAGTGCATTACATTAGATAAACAACACACACAAAATGCACTCCCGAGTGAGAAAGTTAACAGGACAGTCGCAGAACGGAATCTTTTGAATCTCCCTGAAGGCCTGTGCATATCTTCAGATATGAAGAAGGCAATCTGCTCAGACCTTGCTCTCACCCTCTGTACACTAGCTCTGCTGGCTAGCTACTCGGCTGGTGTGTTTTGCATGGTTGTCTCCTGCAGCTGCAAGAACCATCTGAGCAGAGTCGCTGCAGGTCCGACCAGCCGGCCGGCAGAGGGGATCCCCTCGCAGCTGACACCACCGACGGCTAACGCAGTCAGAGAGGGGGCTGCACAGCGCTGTCAGCCGCACAGACATTTTACAGAAATCAAACACCACCCACTTTCTTCTCGCTAGCTTTAGCAGTCAGCCTGAGATCGGCTATCTCTCGCAGGGAGAGGAGGCGGTGGCAGCTGAGCAGCAGCTAGCGCCGTGCTAACGTCAGCTAGCCAGCCCGTGTGGACCCTTAGCGCAGAATAATCACCACCTTACCCCTTTGCGGTGGGCTGTCAGTGTCCTAGGATGATAGGTGTGAAAAAGCGACGTCCCGATGCTTATTTAACGACATCGTAAATTGGAATCCCGCGGTGTAAAGTCCATCGCCGCTGTTTTTCTGCCATCCGCCCCACTTCAGCACCGAACGCCGCCGAGCCCCTGGATGCACTGCGCAGGCGCGCTGCCACCGCCGCTCTGTGCCCGCAGTTGAGAAGATGCACTGCCGAGGCTGCACACAGTCCGGTCACAGAGGATCATTATCACAGCTGTGCTGCTGCACAACTGAAGACGCCCAGTTTGCTTTAAAAAATAATGCTATATTGGCTTTAGTCAGTATCCTAAACACAAGCGAGCACACTTTCGGAAAGCCAGTCAGCCGGTAATAAAGTTAGAAGGCCACCATTCATACAAGAGGAAATGTGTCCCCGGGTTATAAACTCGTAAAAATGAACCATAAACTATCTCACATACAGACTGTCCTGGTGTTAAAACAGTTTCCGCAAGAAACAGTTGCTGCACTAAAACAGAAATGGGAACAAAGTTTTGCATTATTTCTCTCGTCTCAGCATAAAGCCTCATGCATTGTTAAAGCTTATCAGTGAGATTACTTCATGAAGCACATGTGTTTAGCACTTTTACAGTGTTAACACAGTATGATGATCATATTATGCTTTATATACATATGCAGACAACAAGATGCTTAAAATACGCACTTTTAAGATACAGCTTGAATACTTCTTAAATAATGCTCAGGTGAGTTTAAAGAAAGACATCTTTAAAATGTAATACATAAACACATAGTGAGGTTTTCTAAACATACGTCCATGAAAAAATATACTATATTTTATATAATATATAAAATATATAGAATCGATTTATGGCTTTATTCTGTTAATCGCAAGCTTTTCCTGTATTTCTGATTTAGTGTCACAGATTATTTTAATTGATGTTTCCCTCATCACCGTGCAGCCTGTAGAATGCAGGCGCAATCTAGTAAATCTCAGTTTTGGCAGTAAATATATTTTCCACTTCCACCACACGGGGGCACCACAGCTCTGCTCTGCTTTCTCTCTCTAACACACTCGGTCTTTCTCTCTCTCTTTCTCTCAAACACACACATATGCACACAAACACCTGTTCTGATGCGATGTGCCTCCCTATATGTGTGAACGGAAATAGCAGGAAACATTATTGCTGCTACAGTGACAATTATGGGCTTTGAGCAGACAAATAACTCATTATATGTGCGCGAAATAACAACCCGCTGTGCATAAAGAAGAAACACTTAAGTGAGCTCTGCATAGAAATTGTTCCAGGACTGATGGATTGTACATTTACTGTCTGGCAGGCCTCCATCTTTATACATCTGATGCACTCAGTGTTTAGTTGTGAGGAACTGTGGTTCTCCAGAGGGACAATTACGAAAAGGTCATGGCTGTGAGGCTAAGATGGAACATGGGAATGTTCCTTGACACCATTGGCTCATTAATAGGGATTTGAAGAGGCCTGGATCAACTCCTGTTTTCTTCACATGCTGAGAGTGATTGCACTGATTTGCATGTGAAAAGGTCAAGAGCCACAAAAGCACCACTCTGCTTCATCGTGGCAAATCTCGAACATGCAGCAGTGAATTTTCTGGCATAGACAGTCGGAAGACAAGCGTGCATGTCCTAAGCTGACGAACATCCAAGTACAGACCTGTTTGTGCATTTTTATTTATATACCTCACGAGCAATGAATAATTAGGCAAAATGTGACTCTGCAAACATCTGTTTGGTTTTTCAGAGATAAACAAGAGGGAAAGAAGATTAACCTTTGAGTAACCCAGATGGGTCATTTATGACCCCAGCTGTATATCTATATGTGCCACTGTGATATTTAAAATCATAACAATACTTCAAAGAAACAGTCGACTTTTTTTTTTTTGGCCCACCAGTGTTGCAAAGACAAGGGAAAGCTATTTGGGATCTCTGTATCTGAGGTATCTGTATGTTTTATTTATTTATTTTTTTACATCATAGGCTGTAATTTTATTTTAGCTTTCTAATCACTACATTGCAATGTTTTGTGGCTTGCCATGGCTACTAGACCTAGAACAAGCTTCAGTGAGATCCAGGAGTACATGGGGTTTGAAAGCCAAGCAAACAGAGCAGACAGGCACATCATGGACAACCTTGCTGCTTCAAGGGATATCTGAACAATGTGTGCGGCCCATTTACCCAAATGATATATTCCTGGTAGGATAAAGAAGTCTATTAGAGGGAGATACAGTATCAGACGATAGCCTCTTTGTTTCAGCTGAGTATGACATCACATATCTGGTGGATCTGTGATGCAAAAATGATTTTAAAGCACAAGTTATTTGGATTAGAACATTTTTAAATGTTTATCAAAGATAAAGGAAACAGTGTAGGCACAATAAACACAAATAGAGACATTAAAATATAATTTTTGGCACTAAAATACTGTGGTTACTTGTTAAAGAGGCTACACTTCAACAAAAGTGTGGGATTATTGCAGAGCTCTTCCTGCTTCTTTTTAACATCATAATTATGCTTTGTGCAACATTTTCTGTTCAACATTCATTCTTTGCAAAACTAGTTTTGTGGCTCCATGAGTGTGAGTTGTACTTTACCCCCATTATTCTGTAGGAGTCCGGCTTTTCACCACAACTTCCGTTTTTAGTTAATCATTTGACAAATGCTGACCTGACTAAAAGAAAGTACGGTCATTGGCAAAATCATGAAGATTCAGTGGCTGGTACAAATTAAAAACAAAATTCAAAAATTCCACAGAGACCACTGTTTTCCTTTATCCTCCACATTTTCTCGAACTCCTCTCTCAGCGTTTGGTATTTCTTGAGCGTCTCATGTTCTTCCTGATGTTGCTGCCCCTTTGTATACCTACAAGTTTTTCCATCTGTATCTGGAGGTCCCACAGGATCTTAGCTTGGTCATTCTCAACCACCCTTGAGGCAATGTATCCCATTTTGACCTCCGGACTTCCAGGTCATACTCAGGACAGATGTTCCAGTATATTATGCCGGTCACTCAGGGTCTTGCCTGTTCTGATAGACCCCAGCCTCTATCAATCCTGTGCTCAGAGCTTTTTCCTGTGCTGCCATGTTTAGTGCCTCTGTGCTGTCTTTCAGTCCAGCTTTGTTCAGCCATTGTAGGATTTTTCAATATCAGCCATTTACTTTGCCTTGTTTAGTATCATTCTTTTCAGCACAACCTCACGTGTCTGAATTTACAGTTATGCTTTCATTTTGATATACTGCATTAACACAATTGATCTAAAATCAGACAAAAAACTTAAAATCAGAGTAGAAAAAGTTATATTTTTTACTGTAACAACCACAAACATGTTTCATGAAACATATTTCATAACTTTAAATGCAAATATAAATTGTCAAAATTAAAATCCTATGCACAAGTTTTGCAAACAACAAAGTTATTTGGAGCCATTTACCTTTTACCTTGATTTTTTAAATAACCATTTCAAACTATTTACAGAACAATCAGCTGTTCTGCGTTCAATAAGATGCCACACAAATTATTTGTGCCACTCCAAAAAAATAATTTCTGTCCACTATGAAGGAGAACATCACAGCCTGATACCTGCAGGTCTGACAGCAGCAGGTGTATCACTCCTGTTTCTACCTGGAGACAGCAGTCGCCTCATTGTTCTGACACACAACACTACACAAACACGCTAAACGTCACAAATCTCTCACATCTCAAAACATCTTTTTCTGCTCTCTCTCCCTCTCTCTCGCCGTCACTCCTAAAACTTTCCCTGTTTTTGTTTTTTTGTTTTGTTTTGGGTTTTTTTGAGGGGGGGGGGGGGGGGGGGTGCTCATAAGCAGAGAGTGCTTGCTAGCTCTGTCCTTAGACAGTAAACGTCACGAAACTATTGAGGAAAAAACACCGCGTATATATTGTTTATCATGACTCTGGTTTTACGTGGCCTATCAACACAATTTAAAAACTGGTATATTTCACCTTGTTGCTTTGTCTTTAAGCGGTCGTGTGATTGGCTTACCACGACTACTTTATTCTTCCTCAGTCAAACAGCAGCACTCATGCGATTGTTTTGCCTCCTGTGTGCTCCAGGTGTTGTGCTAGACAGTGATCGTGATTACCGTCCGCGGGAGCGCGCGCAGCTGCTTAAAGTTGTAGCGTCCAGATTACTTGCAGCTACTTCCGTGCAACTGATATAAGATGTGGTAAGCTGAACACAGCTTCAACCGTCTGTTTGTTGAAAAATAGTAACGTACCGCATTTTCTTGTTAGTAACTGTAACGGCGTTGTAACGATAGGAATAGTAATTAGTTAGATTACTCGTTACTGAAAATAGTAACGCCGTTAGTAACGCCGTTACTTGTAACGCCGTTATTCCCATCACTGGTGGCTTCTATCTTCTCCTTTGGCCAGCTTATTATCCCAGCAGAATATCTGATGACTGATTGTAGGTATCGATTGCCTGAATCTTGTTTTTCTAATTCTCCTAAATTTTTAGGACTTGCCTGATCCTCCACAGGTATTTGATGGTTGTGGCTTGACTAGCAGCCTCTTCATGGTTCCTATTTACTTGTGGGATTCACAGGTATTTGTAACTGTCCTCAATATCTACAGTGTTGCCTTCTGGTAGTACATTCCTCTCAGTTCCTACTACCTTGTTACCATCCAGTTGTTACAGTATCTCACAAAAGTGAGTACACCGCTCACATTTTTGTAAATATTTTATTATATCTTTTCATGTTAGAACATTGAAGATATGACGCTTTGATACAATGTAAAGTAGTCAGTGTATAACAATGTATAACAATGTATAACAATGTAAATTTGCCATCACCTTTAAGTAACTCTGTAACACACACACACACACACACACACACACACACACACACACACACATATATATATATATATATATATATATATATATATATATATATATATATATATACACACATATATGAATATATGAATATATATATTCATTGCACAATTTAAACTCTTAACAAAATTGCACAGTTCCAGCAGCATTTGATGAAATTCTAGCTTTTGAATGAAAAGTATTCTTTAATCTCTTATTTTTTAAACATCTGCTCAAGGTTAGCAGTTCAAGCAAAACATGTCCAGGATGGGATGGCTCAGAAGGCTTTTTCAAGGCAGCTGGAACAGCAAAGAGCTTCCAAGGAGGGGAGAAGGCATCCAATGATTTTCTTGAGTATGTTACTCTCTGCCACTGTGCAGATGGCAAGCCACACATAGATGCATGTCAATATGCTCTCTACTGAGCAGTCATTGAAGAACACAAGCTTTTGGATTGGGTTGTCAAACATAAGGCATGGGGTCCGCAATTGCCCCTGCAAATGTTCTAATCTGACCCATTGCACTACTTTGAAGATGTAAAGAAGGGCATACATTTCAGATTTTCAGGATATTTTCTGTTAATTAAAGAAAACTTTTTTGATATTTATATTTTATATTTACAGGACAATGAGTGGACTAGACTGGACTGATCAATGAGTTATCACAAGTTTTGTAATTTTCTGTTCTGTAATTTTACACAATTTAAGCCCAACAAGTTGTGCTGACCGACTTCTTTCATTTACTATAGTGGCATTTGTTTATCGTGTAGAAAAATGGCATGCTATTGTAATTACACTTCTTTTTCTTATAACTCTGGAGTTAAATATGTAGTTCAACTTCTGTACACTTACAGAAAGGGGAGTTTCACTGGACTGGCCCACTTAAGATTAAAGTGGGATATATTTGGTAAAATGAGTTTTTTTTGTTTTTGTTTTTTACTAGTACAGTGGTTTTTGCACTCCAGTTCAGGTCCTCCTCTATGTGTGTCCTTAGTAACTGGATATCTGAAATTCTCTCCACACATTTCTTGCAGATGAAAATTGGCTTTACATGTATTTTCTTATTCCTGTTGTCAAATATTCCACTCTGTGGCCTTGATGGTGTTGAGGATCAGGTTGTTATCTCTACACCATGCAATCAGTTGCTCCACCTCATCCTGATAAACAAACTCATCATCCCCTGAGATGAGCCCTACAATGGTGGTGTCAATAGCAAATTAGATGATGCTTTTGCTGGAGTGGCAAGCCAGTGCTGAGGTTGAAGGTTGAGGAGGTATAGGGTCCTGCTGTCTCCATCAAGGAGCGCTCAAACATTCTTTAATCCAGAGGCATATGGAGTGAGACAGTCCCAGATCTGTCAGTTTGGTCACCACCTATGAAGGTGCTTTTAATCCACCAAGACACCTGGGGCTTTAATGCTTTTCAGGAAGTGTTCTTTCAGCACTTCCTACAGATAATCAGAATGAAAATCTAAGGATTTACAGGCCAGGTCATTACCTTGAACTCTTTGCAATTAAGTAAGTAAGTTACTATCACCTTTTGTGATGAAGGGGTGCATTTGGTTTGCAAATGTTAGGGTAGGTCGTCGGTGTCAAAGTAATATCCCCTTGTTAAGGTTTCACAGAACATTGTCTTCACCACCTTGTCTAGTTTTAATCCATCCTATACAGCCATCTCGCACACAGTTAGAAGATGCACATATGCTTGACCACCCACAAGATTTAAACGAGAAAACAATTTCTCATTGATCTAGTTCTGATGCTCACGTGCAGATTGTAGATCCTTTAAGTGGTGGAAAGGAGTCAGCAAGTAGAGTCGCATAACCTGAACCTCTCCCTGGTTCAGCCTTGCTGGTGGCCGTCAAAGCCACCAGCAAGGCTGAGAAAAAGTATATGGATTCCTTCAGTTAGACCCTTCCATACTATCTCAACATGCCTACAGTTATCTTTCACCCTGTGGTCATAGTGTTTGTGGGATTTGTCAAGCTGAGCCCAGACAGCCTTCTGGGGTTTTCTGGAGTTAATTTGTTTGACTGTTGTTTGTGTACCACATGTATGAGAGATACAGAGAGATACAGAAAGGGAGAGGAAGAAAGATGGACATATAAAGCCTGCAGTCACACTTTCTCTACCCAAAGAAATGACAAGACCTGAATAACAACAGCATGTGTCTAAAGGTTTCTTCTTTGTCTGAGTCCACTGGGAAAAATAATGGTTTCACTCAAACATACACAAAATGAAAGAAAAATTGATTCCAGTCTGTAGCAAAGAAATCAAAACATACATTAAATATAAGAACTTAATACTTTTTTTAATTGCTAAGAGCTACTCAAGAGTAGATGAAACACTTCATTGACTGTTCATCTGCCTTACTCCCCTTCAACAGTTTATCATAAGGATATTAGTATGTTCTAAATTCTGACTTTTCACATGGCATAAAAAAACATCTTGAAAACTAAATTAGATGGCCATTAAAGATGAGAGCAGCCGCTCACCAAGTCCGTCACATCCGAAGGCTCCTGTTCACTTATGCATTCAGCGCTCACTTAAAGCTCTTTTCCTCACTGATGGATCTGAAGCCTGCCCAGGCAAGTGAGCAGAGTTTATACTTTTTCCACGAGGATGGCAGATAATAAAGCTTAATACTCTGTCTGCTCATGAATTAACTGTAAAGCTTCAACTTTTCTTACATGTTTCACCCTTACAGAGACTGCACCGCCTATGACAATGAACGGATGTTACTCCTTAATTAAATGCTTTCATATGCTCATGCTTCATAACATGTGAGTGTTCCCTTGCATTTTTAAACTTGTCATCAATTCCCTCTGTTACTTTTCTATTTCTAGTCTCTTCCACATTGAAAACCTGGATTTTTACTTTAAAAAACTTAGCAAGAACATTACTGTTCATTGTATGCTCCAGCCACCCTTCAACCCTGATAAATAAGTGGAAGAGGATGGATGGATAAATGGATTACTGTTCACTGTAACAGTTGAAATGTGTGTACATGGTTTATAATCCTTGGATCCAGTCTGTTCTATCTCAACAACCCGTGTTCTGTCAATGCATTTGCCCACCTTCAATCATGTCCAGCAACTGTGCAACAACTGCCCGATCGCAGTTTTTGCGGGAGACTGGAAAAAAGCAGCAGATCGCTCTGCAGCCCTTGAGGGCTGTCGATATGGAGATTACTTTGAATTTAGCTAAAGGACCAACATGAGGTGGTGAGTTACTGCTGTATTCCTTTCAGCTCAAAGCAGTCTGGCCATTCTCCTCTGACCTCTGGCAACAAAAAAGCATTTTCACCAAAAGAACTGCAGCTTCACTGGATATTCATTTATTTATTTATTTTTTAGCTCATTTTCTCAGCTTAGAGATAGCCGTGCATGAAAATCCCAGTAGTTCATTAGTTTCTGAAATACTCAAACCAATCCATCTGACATCAAAGCCATTTGAACTCCTTTCTCTGCAATTCTGACGCTTTGAACTTCAGCAGGTCATCTTGACCACGTGTGCATTCCTTAATGCACTGAGTTGCTGCCATGTGAATGGTTTATTAGACATTTGCATAAATGAGCAAGTGGTGTGGCGAGCAAAGTGGCTGTTGAGTGTATGTAAAGTTTGATGTTCTTGTGGCAGTTATAAGACACTTGAAGTGAGTTGAAAGTGTAATATAATGATTGCTGTAGCATAAGGAGAAAATGTGTAAAATGCTGTAGTATATGTTATAAAATGTAACATTTTTTTGAGTAATACCCCTATGCTGTTAGGGTTAACCCACAGGATCTGTGACTATTTTCTCCTCCTGAGATAAGATTATGTATCACTCTGAGAGTCTTTCACTGCATCACTGAAGGCTCTAATTAGATTATATGGTATGCAATGCATACAAAGTTTACTGTTGCAAATTGTTACCGCACTTGAAAATAAAATGTCCATGCTAACCTCTTCCAATTATCCACAGGGTCTTCTCTTACATTCATATGCAACAAACATTTGGCAAATTACATGCAAATTGCAACTCTAGTGTACGGTGTCTGCTTGATAAACAGAGAATAAAACGCATTTGCAAAAACAGTCACAGTAGCAGTGACCCTATGCCTCAGATCAGTTAATGTAGGTTGTTTCTATTTACTATTCCAAAGCCGCCACAAATCAATAAGCAATGTGTTAAAAATCTCAGGTACGATTTGTTCCATTCATATCACTTACACTTTAGGTTTAGCAAGCTCGCTTTCAAAGTGAAATGGAAAAAAAAGGTCTTTTCAAAGATTGTTTTTACACTACACCTTCTCTCTTCAACACCCAAAAACAGTTTTTGAGCAAAAGCAGAAATAGTTTCAGGAGGGCTGAATTCAAACTCAGACCTATTTCTGTTACCTGGTAGGGATCTTATCTTAGAGAGTCAACGTGACACCTCTGAAAATGCCCTTTTAACACGATTTCTTTGCCTCCTATCGAGACTTTCTACACTGCAGTCCTGAGGCTTGACTGTCAGGCACCTGTAGCTAAATCGGCCTACTGGTGCAGTTTTACTGAAATTTTACATTTCTTGTGTGAAATTAAATGGATGCGACAGAGTATTGTTTTAGATCTTAATGAGAAATCAAAGTGCTCTTGACACAGTTCAGCTTTGAACACATCCATTTCTTGTGTTTTAAAAAGAAGGGCCTAAGGCAGCTATTATTATACTAAGTACGATTCAAGGGGAAGCACAGCAGCACCACTGCTGTGGAAACCCTTAAAAGCAAAGAGAGGGTATGAAAGGATCATAGCATAAAGAAGCACAGGCTAATCTTTATTCTGCCACTTTATCATACAGAATGATCTGTCTTATTTTGTATGATACAGTAAAGTTACAGTATGTTTTTTTAAAATACAAAAAATCAGGTGGAGGTAAAAATAGAGTTTTGCGCTTAAAAAATAATAATTTTCAGCTCTGGGTTCTTTTTTCAAATCATAACAGAATACCATTCAACTTGTCTGTCACCAGTGATTTTTTTCTCTCCAAAAATACCCTTTCAGCTTATTGTAATCATACGAGCTCATGTTGTGAAATATAAATCATCCGCTCTGGTTTGGTTTCTCTGGTTTCGAAATGTCTGGTTTGAGATATACACAAAAATCTCTTCATCAGAGGAAACACGAGCAGCACTTTGTTACGTGGGAAAAAAAATGTTCATTCTGACATCCAAAAATGAGAGAAGAACAGGATGATTAACTGACATAATTAGCAGAGAACCTCGGGGTGTGTGAAGTTACAAAAGAGAAAGAGCTTCTCATGCTGACACACACCACCAGGAAACGTGTGGTATAGAAGATTATCATCACGTTTAAATCTCGCAGTTTCTTCAGCATGCAAAGTTGACTTCAAGTACATGAAGATGCAAACAACTAGCAGGCACACAGTCACAGTCTAGCCCAGATAAGAAAATTGGTTTTACTTTGAAAGAAAATGAATGAATGTTTTCAACTCAAATTGTTTCTAAAGAAAAAGGAACAGAAGGACGGCGTCGTTTGAATATCAAACAAGTTTCGGTGGAAATGTACCGCAGTCGTTTTCAAGTTGCCGCTCGATTGTACTGATTTTTTGGGAAATAAACCCCCGCCTGTGCACGGCGATTCTTCTTCATTTAATTGGACACATTTCTTAAAAGGTTCGTGCTCTCAGTCTGCACAGCCATTAAGAGAGACTGCTGGTTGTGCTCAGCCAGCCTGAAATTAAGAGCTGCTTTCAGCTCACATAACCTTTTAACAACCAGGTATGTGAACCATTGATAACACATTCAGATCCACATAAAGGGCTGCAGAATGCAAAGCATCCTGACTAGAAACTGATTTTTGTTCTTGAATCAGCTGGACTTTGGAATTTATTCATTTTATGGAGTTTATGTTTATGCAGAATACTTTAATTATTACAGACCTTATGGCACACAACAACAGTACTATGTCTCTGAATTAGTCTGACCATGGCTCTTCAAGATTGAATAGTGCAGCAGAACTCACACCTCAAAAGTGACATATAGGGACGACAGTAGCGTATAAATCATTGTAGCTTCATGAAATATTCAGAACTATGTTTCTTCTAGACACAGAGGCAGGCTTAGCCAATACCCAACAGTAAACCAGAAGCTTTCTTCACCTCACATGGCACAGCCATCCATTGTTTTATGTGACTTTCTTTCTTTCAGTCAAAATTAGCTACAGTTTTTCTTAAAACGGTGTATTTTCCCCAGTTTAAACACTTCATATGTTTTCTATATACTATTGTGAATAAAATATGGGTCTATCTGTCAAAATTGTTTAAAACCACATTAAATAATTTATCTTCTTTACTGCAAAGCTGTACTTGAAATTCATCTACACCGAGACTGCCAAGAGGCTCTCGAAAGTATTTGCCAGCAGTTTTCCATTTCAACGAGGCTTCCCATCTGCTCATGGCTGATTACCAAATTTGGAAGATAATAACCGAGATAAAGGTCTGAGTTTCCTTGATTACACTTTCCTGATGCAAGACGGAGACTAATTTTGTCACACTGCAAATTTGGATTGGGTCATTCAGCTTGTCCTCTCCCGCAGCACTTCTCCCTGAATTAATCACACTATATATTTCACACTGAAGTGGAAATTCACCTGGAATCTGGGAACCGGATTCATCAAAGAAAGCATTGAAGAACAAGAAATACTAATGCCTGTGAGTGCTGGTGTCTTATTTAAGAAGTATTTAATATCCAACCAGCACAGACTGTGCAGTGTGTACTATGTCATAGATCACAGAGATGTCACACAGATCATCTGTATAAGTGACCGAGACGCTACATACTGGTAGCAGGAGAAAAAATGTTTAAATTAATGCTGCACAGAAAAACAAAAAAACAAAAACAGCAACCAGGTGAGTGGAATTTGAAATGTGAGCAGGTGTGCTGGGAATCCTTTGATCCTAAGTGAATGCTCAGACCTGAGTACTTGGAACAGTGTCAGGGGAAAGGTTATTCAGACATACTGGGAATGGGCAAGCAGCTAGGCTAGGGACAGCGGTAGGCATCCATAATGGGAAGCCAAGGCGGGAGCATCAGAGAATATACTGAGTACACTACACTCTACACTGAGCCAGTGCAAACTAATACCTGATAGATGAGAAGACCATCTGGCAGAAACCTCAACACGTTATGCCTCCTGCTGAACGAAAACACACTTCTAATACAAGACTAGCACTACTAGAGGACTAAGGATATACAACACAAAGTTTAGACAGAAAAATCAAGGTTTGCGTCAAATTCAGTGATCCATTAAGTTTACAAAATGTCTATCATCATGGTTAAAGTAATATATACCTGACTAAACATCACAGTCGTAGGAAACAGAGTATGAGTCTGAACCGGGGTCAAAAACCAGCAGTCTCCTGTGACTTCTTTCCTAAATTGTAGCTCAATACAGTCACCTCACTGGCCTGTTTTCACCTTTCATAAATGTTACGGCCTCTTTAAGTCTGGTATGCAATCTTTCTTGTTATTTACAGATGACAGGAATGTCATCTCTGCTTGTTGAGGATATTTTCCAAATGTCTGCCTTTCAAAGATACATTTCCTTGGAAAAAGTCAACCAACCACAGGTCTTCTCAGACACTTAACAGAGATCTCTATTTATAAATGATCTGGATTCTTTCAGTTTGTTGGTGTTTGTGCTCTTTCTTCTTCCTCTCTTTGTTCTTCTCCTCTTTACTCACCTCTTCTATATACAGAGCACACCTCCCTTTGCGCTGCAACTACCCATTCATCTACAAAGCAGTGAAGGTTAGCTGTGGGCCAGCTCTTCGATTTTTCCCCCCCATAAATTCAGCTGAGAAGGTAAGTGACATATCTTTGAAAGATCAGCCGAGAATGTGCATTACAAAGTGAAAGCGTGAGTGATTATTGGCAGAAAGAACAGGGCAAATATTTAGAATTTCTTGTCACCAGAAATTACTGGGAAAAAAATGTTGTCCTATAGGTGTTATGTAAGCAAATTCCGATGGGGGTAGAAATGCCGCTGTAAGTGTGCTAACAAAATAAAAAGCAAGCACATGGAGACATAAACTTTATGTGACACTCTATGTATATAGTACATATATATATATTTATGCTACATTTAAACAAATATTAAACTGCAGATGGTCTGTTGCTTGTGTGACATTGCTTAGATGTAGTGTGTGTTACGTCCTGTAGTAAGAACCAGACATAATGAAAAAAAGAGCTGCTTTATTGCTCAAATGCTACACGTTATATAAACTATCTTGTGTGTTTATAGATTTAATAGCAATACTTTACATCCACTGCTGTGAACTAGATGGAACATAGGCATGCAATGAGACAGAAAACCCACAGAATACGATCTACACAGTTTTATAAATTGAGATTTTATATATTTTCTACCGTACTGTCCAAACGCCTTGAGCTGTCACTCATTTCTTTGTATTTTGCTTCATGTGGAGTTAGATGTTCATCTCAGTTTTTTAAAGTGCTTTTGAGAAATGCTTTTGTTTCTTAGTTTTCTTTGGACATCAGCAGCTTTTTCACTGATGTTCATTCCTTTTTTCAGAATTTTTTTTTGTTTGTCAAGTCACATCATTCCTATGTAAAAGGGCACTTAATCAGAGGGATTAACCAGTGTTGTGTCCGCACATAACAGACTACTTATAAAATACCACATTTTTATATTGTATCTTTAGGCACTTGTTACTAGAAGCCTGTTGCAAAAACACTTTAAAATAAATTGTTCCCGTTTCTTTGGTGAATCTATGAAAAAAGATAGCACAGTTTTGACAGACAGCATTTTTGCAGGTGATTCCCAAAGAGTTATTAGCTGAAAGGTTTGCAAATCTTAGCTTATGTGTCCTTCAAAAGTTTGAGGAAACTGGACAAGAGTAGAAGAAGAAGAAGAAGAAGAAGAAGCGGCAGGCTTAACAAAAACTGTCCAAAGGAAATGGTCTAAGTGGAAGGATGACAGTATGTGTGGTGCAGGTCAGGAGAGGTAGAACAATTACTATATACAAGCAACTGTAAAACATGACGGAGACTCTGTCATGGTTTGGGTCTGCATCCCCAGTTGTGTTGGAGATCTTGCCAAAGTTGACTGAATTATGAACACAGAAAAGCACAGTCAGATTTAGATCCATCATGCAACATCTGGAAAAACTCTCATCGGCAACATCTTCATTTTTCAGTGAAAACAACAACAACAGCAAAAAAGCAATCATAGAAAAACACTATCAGTAATAGACTGGCTTCCTCAGAGCCCCGACCTCAACATTATTGTGTGGAATCACTAACAAGAACAAAAGGCAGTCAAAGCATAACTCTGAATGTCCTATTACTGAGAATAGCTTAAGGGAATTAAAAGAAAGCTTGTAAAAGCATACATGAAATATGTAAAAGAGATCAGACAGTGTTGAAGAATGAATGTGGTCAAACCAAATATTAGTCATCATACTCTGCTTTTGTCTTATAAACTGTATTTCCAATTATGTTTACAGATGTTTCAATAAATCACTACACTTTATGTCCAATTTTCCTTGCAAAATATAAAGAAATAAAAGGTAACACAAGATTGTTGTTGAGTCTGTATATTACTATTCTTTAAAGGTAACCTATTATATTTATTAAAATACTTAAGAAAATACTTAATTCTATGCTTGGACTTTACTAGATGATTGAGAAATTTAACAAACAAACAAAAAATCTCTTATGTTATATGCACTTTTTATATACTGCCTAAAAAAGCTTATTTTAGCTTTTGAGGGAAACCTTCCTCTGATTTGCTACCCTTTATAAACAAAAGCTGCGAACAGCAGATGGATGGGACGTCTGTGGTCACAGTCGACGCCTGTGTGCCTGGTATGACCATAAAAAGAAGATCCACTCTCGGTGACATCAAACAGAGACAAGAGTTGACATAAGACTATAAAAGATGGACACGATCCACTGGTTTCTGAAGTTCCAGTTTGAAGCCTTAAAATCAGCATTTCTGGCATGTTGGTTGTAAAAAAGCAAGACGACAGTGAGACTCAGAGCTTACCGTGAAACCATACGCTCATTGGCTAATGACTGCTGGTTGGCATGTTGTGAGTAAATGATCATGTGGTTTCATCTCAAACATAACCCTCCATTAATAAACACGGTAAGACCAAGACTTATCAAACAGTCTTAATTTGTTGTGTTACCCCAAACGAGTGGCTAAAGTAATAAACTCAGCAGGACAGTGTTTACAGAGGTTTAAAGAGACTTTAGGACCAGTCTTTTTCCAGCCTGAGCTATCACCATCTGGTGGCTTTCAGATAGAATGCAGGTTTAAAGCGCTTCACTTTAGCTTCAGTTTTCAATCTGGAATTACCGTCCATCTTTTACACTATGTGTAATAAACTGTGTGAAACAGCAGACTTCGAGCAGTTTGTAGACTGAGCTTTTGGCTCATAGTGATTACTTGCACTTGCCTGTCACAGTGGCGTGATACTTCTTAGACGTTTCCTAGATGTTTTTCTATATCGAGTGAAAGTGGTATTATTGCAGAGTGTAAAGTTACAGACTGGAGCCACCAGGAGTGCATAGAGCATAAAAGTAATTGCTTTGGTGATTATTTAGTTCTGAGCAGCTCATGTAGGTGTAACTGTAGGTGGCCCAGTGGTTTTGTTCCTATAGTGTATATCTGCACGTGTTGTGTGACCCTGCAACTTGCACATTATAAAAGTGATGTCAGAGTGACATCAGCACCGACACATGTCAAGCAGTTGCAGGTGTGTGCTTACAGATGAATTTCAGTGAACATGACTGGCTTTTTCTAACACTAACACTAATTGTAATAATTTAAAAAAAAAATTGTTAATTTTGAAGCATATGAAATCTTTCTTTGGGAAATATAATATTTTCATTAAACCCTTTCATGCATGAATTATGACTTAAGTATTTTTATTCATCTTTATGCATGAAAAAAAGATTTTTGAACTCTATTTTTTAAACATGTAGTTTTCAAAGAGTTTTTTTTTTTTACATGTCCACTTAGGTGGACAACATACATTTTGAATTTGACAAATGAATACACATCAGTGTCTAATGTAGTGGTTTATGTGCAAGCATAACATCAACACTGACACAAATACAAGAAAACCAGCGTTTGAATAGCTGTCCACTGTAGTGACCACTATGTGTGAAAGGGTTAATATTTCAGAATTATAAACATGACTTCTGCCTCCTTGAACTCTTGAACTGTTGTTTGAATGGACTTCAGAAAAACGGGAATAAAAGATTTTCCTATTGGCAGATTATCAGCATGCACTTTCAAATTCTTCAGAGTCATCTCTGTTGTACATTTTATAGGTTATGAGCTCTATCTGGAAATTTGTGTTATATCTCTAATGAGTCATTTAAATGGCTTCTTATGAGGTAAAGCCACCTATAAATACCAAACCACTCATAAAAATGTATTTTAATGAAATATTTCTGAGTTTTCCAGGATCAATATTTACTTAAATTTGTTTTGTTTCAAATTCAAGTTGAAGTCTGAAGTCCAGCGTTAATATAATCAAATTACCTTTTTGTAAACTAGAAATCATCAACTCAGCTGGGCTGAAAGTGGGAAAGAGTAGCAGCTGTGTTGTATCGGTAGGATTGAATTTACTTACATCAACTTTTGACGAAAACACATTTATGTGTCAAATAAATCTAATATATTTGATACTAGAATGAAAACACCTGAGTATTTGGAGAATAAATTCTTTATTAGTAATTCAGATAACAACAAATTTTCTTTGGCTTTTTTTTATATGTAGCCTTTGATAGCAGATTAAACCTCATTCAACCCCCTCTCCCCACCCGAATGTTGCTACCTGTGACTCATACCCTTTTTAGTTTCCATGGTTACTCCCATGTCTATCTGACCAAGGGTACATCACATCAATAAATAATAATTGCATCCTCCTCTGCATCCTCTCTTCCTGCCCATTACCGCTTCAGCTCCTCTGATACTCTGGTCTTCAGTTCTTTCTTTCATGTCTTCCAAACAACTCTTCACTCCCAACTCGTCCACAGGGTCCTGATGTTCTTGAGCCCCACACTTTGCAAAATCTTCCTCTCTCAACCTCACATGAAAACTCTGATGCTTGTGCTCAGTGATATGAATAAGGTCAAATTAAATCAGGAGTTTTTTCTTCTTCATATCAGTTTTCATTGTTGCACTATCCCCACCATCCCCCTCTCTTTAATTCAATACTCACCACCTCAGGGTATCACAAGAAAACAAATCTCCAAAAGAATAAACAAAAAAGAAGCAAAAACACAAAAAACAGTTTTTCAAGTTGATAATTAAAAAAACAGTGTAACAAATCAAAGAGGAGCAGTCACAAGTGGCAGGATGCAAACCTCCAACTCCTCGGCAAGACCGGAGTCCTATTGTCGCTCTGTTCATCATAGTGATGTCTGTGTAGGCATTCATCCAGATCAGGGTAGTCTTGAAAGCTTGATGTTGTGAAGATGTTTCACCTCTCACCTTTTAGGCTTCTTCAGTTCTGAAAACAAATGGTATATAACCCTTATACAATGTAACCGGAAACTCCTTTTAAACCTACATCGTAACCTTCCACAAAACCTGATGTGCACCTCCGGAGAAATGTCACTACAAGTCGGGTCGATGCAGCCTGCACTGACCTGAATGGTCGTGTGTAGAGTTGAGTGGGGTTTCCGATTACATCGTAAGTTGGGACATAGATTTCCTGCAGATCATATAAGTCAAGGTTTCGAAGTTAAAGGTGAAAGCAGTGTGAGAGTGCCCAGTTTATCATGTGACCCATTCAGGTTAACTGAGACAAAAGTGTGAGTGGGGCTGAAGCACTTAGGAAAGGAGAAAGGACACTCTTTTAAGGATACCAGTGTTCACATTTTGGATTGAGGACACAGACATGGTTTGATTTCAAAGTGGAACATGGAAAACTGGAGGCCATATGTCGGATGAACAGCGGTGTTGGCTTACAACACCAGCTATCAATCACCTACAATGCAGTCTTGAGATCCCCTTCCCAGCACTTCAGACCCTGCACACCGGCCAAAAAAACGAAACAACCAACAGGTGTTACCAAACCAACCAAGTTTAATATCGTCTGAATTCCAGTCATATTTCAATTAAATGCATTAAGTGCTCTAATTTGAGTATAAATTTGACATTTATCAACAACAATGACTGCAGTATTTTTAAGCAGGTCCTTAATAAATGCAAAACCTCAGGGGTGTGTATTTCTATACACAATTCTTTTAGGCCAGTCTGCATTTGCTGATGCTATAACTTCTGCCCACTGCACTGTTGCTTACATTTCTTGCCTTTGGCTTCACTAAACAGTTTTTCCATTTTCTCCACTTGTGTCTGTGCTGATCTTTTTTTTTTTTCCAAAATTTCATCCCTCAGCTTCAGAATTGCTTTCATCGGAGAAGCATTTTACAGCCTCGTTTCCCTGGAACCAACAATCATTTTCATCATCGACAGTATATTATTAGGCTCTCGTCTCCTTTTCACTCCTTAGGATGAGTTCCATTTTTATCTTAAAACCCTGTCCCCCCATCTTTCCATCTTTTGTACTCTATTTTATCTAACATAACACTGGGAATGTTTTTTTAGTCTAGGTTTCTCTGTTTGATGAGGTCTTATTATTCTGGGAAGGTCTTTGTGCATGTCTTATTTTAAAGTTTTTCAAGGACCTTCTAGGTTTTCAAATTGGCTCTTGAGTTCTTATTTTATCATCTCATTTTGGAGATAATAGGAAATGAAACTAAGTTCATGGCAGAGTACAAATACAAGGGGATGGAAAAAACTCTGCAGAAGGCTTAACTTTAGAACTGGATGATCAAGCCTGCTGTAAGAAATGTCAAGAACATCCATAATAAATCCATCTTCATTGACTTATTATATGACTTATTGACTTATTATATTCCATGACAACCATCACCTAACTAATATTTTTAGACATGTTTCCTCTCAACTTGCGACTTCTCTGGAATCAATCCCAAAACACTCTTTATTCTTCTGGAGGAAGTAATTCATGTTAATGCACATGGATCAGGCTCAGTGTTACTAAAATGGGAAAATGCAATGATTTATTGTTCAACAAACAAACAAACAAACAAACAAAAAACTATTATTTATGGATTTTAGAAAGTGAAAATGACACTTTAACAGTCCCTTTAATTGTGTTAACACGAATAAATAGTTTGCTAAACAGAATTAAAAAGAACTACTTTGACATTTACAGAGATAAAAGAGAAATGCAACAATAACTTACAAACAGCTGGACAGTCAGATGACCTTGTTCCTAAAATAAAGTGCTTCATCAAACGTCAAACATTGTCAGATACCCTATTCTACTATTAAATGAACTGTCATTTATACTCACTGGACACTTTATTAGGTGTGCCTAGTACTAGTGCTTTTACTGTGTTGGACCCATTTTTGCCTTAATTCTTTGTGGCACTGATTCAGCGAGATGCTGGAAACATTTTTTGCAGGTCAAAGTGACATGACAGCATCATGCATCTGCAACAGATTTGTCATCACATCCATGATGCGACTCAAACCAATTTCAGATCATTCGAAGCTTTGTAACATGGCTCGTTATGCTTCCTGAAGCAGCCATTAGAAGATGAGTGTAGTGTGGTAATAAAGGGGTGGACATGATCAGGCGCAATACTCAGGTAGGCTGTGGCTTTAAAATGCTGCTAAGTTGATACTAAAGGTTCCAAAGTGCGCAAAAATAATATCCCCTGCTCCATTACACCATCCCCAACCAGTCTGACCTATTGATACAAGGCAGGATGGAGCTATCATGCTGTTTACATCCAATTCTGACCCTGCCATCCAAATGTTCCAATAAAGATTTAGATTCATCAGACAAGGTAACGCTTTTTATATCTTCTTTTCTTGAATTTTGATGAGCCTGTGCAAACTATAGCCTCAGTTTCCTACTCTTAGCTGACAGGAGCAGCACCCAGTGTGGTCTTCTGCAGGTGCCCGTCTACTTCAAGGTTTGATGTGTTGTACATTCAGAGATGCTCTTTTACATACCTTGGTTGTAATGAGTGGTTATTTGAGTTACTGCTTTCCTGTCAGCTTGTAGCTGTCAAGACCAACAACATTGCAATGTTCAGAATCCATTAAATCACCTTTCTTCCTCAACAGGTCATCTTGATCGCATCTACATGCTTTAGTGCACTGGATTGCTGCCATATGTTTGGCTTATTATATATTTGTGTTCATATGATGTACCTAATAATGTGTCTGGTGAGTGTATATAGCACTTTTCTAGTCTTACTGACCGCTACAAGCCATGTTTAAATGTTCATTCGTACAGCACTTCAAGCATTCAGCATTCAGTTAACCTAAGATGCCACTGAACTGTGGGAGGAAGCCAGAGAATGTGGAAGAAACAGATGCAGGGACAGCTTGCAAACTCCACCGAGAAAAACCTGGTGACAATGACCAGCAAACTTCTTGATGTTGTCACGGTCCTGGGTCGTGTGACCCAGCGTTCTGAGTTTTCCTTGTCTTTTGATATTCGTTATATTTCATTTTTTTGGTTTTAGCTTCAAGGTTTCTTTAGTTCCTTGTTTATTGGAACCCTTTATGTCAGGGGTGGGCTACTCCAGGCCTCAATGGGCATGTCCTACAGGTTTTAGATATATCCTTGATCCAACACAGCTGATTCAAATGGCTAAATTACCTCCTCAACATGTCCTGAAGTTCTCCAGGGGCTTGGTCATGAACTAATCATGTGATTCAGGTGACCCAGGGTGATATCTAAAACCTGCAGGACACAACCCTTGGGGCCTGGAGTTGCCCACCTCTGCTTTATGTGGTCACCCCTGTGTTAAGTATTCCCTGTTGGTTCGTGTCCCCATGTTTCCGTTTTATATTGAAAGGTCTTGTGTTTCTTTGTACTGCGTATTTAGTCTTACACTCCACCTTGTTGTCATTATGTTTCATTCTAGTCAGCTGTGTACTCATGTGTCTCCACTTCCCCTGATCACCCCATGTGTCATCACCCCTGATCACCCCTCATGTCAGGTTTCAGGACTCTGTGCAGGTTATCTTCATGTTGCTTGTTCATGTATAAGTTCATAGTCCTTCATGTTCCTGCACAAAGTCATGTTCATAATCATCACAGTCCACTTGTCATTGTCTTCCTAGTTGTCACAGTCAAGTCTCAGTTTTCTTAGTTTTCAGTTCTCCCCAGTTTAGGTTCCAGTTTAGTTTTGCCTCTGTGCTTACTGCCTTGTTTTGTTGACCTGATTATCAGCTGTAATGAAAAGCTTGATTTTTGTTCAAGTTAGTTGTGGTCTCCTCGCCTGTGTCTGCTCCTGGGTCCTCACACGCCCACACATGGTCTACCCCTGCAAACCGTGACAGATATGCAGCAACAGTGGTAACCACTGCAGCACTATGATGCACAAGAAAATTGGTGGGGCTGTGGCCCGCAAAGATTTATTTTCATGATTACATTTGGCGTTTTTTCTTGTGTTCTGAGGTGTGAACGTATGCACACTGTTTAACAATCCTTTATTTTTTCTATTTTTGCCCATTTATTTCCTCTTTTTACTTCAGACTCTTTTTTTTTTTTTAAATCTGTGCCACAGGCGAGGAGTATTCAGCACATTCAGACCACAATTTCCACCAACTACAGTTCACAAAAGTGAATCATCACATGTTAAAGATGGAGCAATTTGTGGAAATGTCAGTAATCCATGAAATCCATGATGTGAAATGTATGCAATTACTGCAATTGCTGAGATGCAGTTACTGCCCCCCCCCCTACATGTGTATGTCAAAGGATGACTCACACCTTATTAAACTTTATATGAACCCTCAACAGCTATAGAGACATTAAAGTTTCTTGAGTTAATGAGGTAAAAAGGAATAGCTTTTTGAACAGGATATTTTATTAGCACAATCATGTTAGTCCATGAAATTCTTAGAAAATGCTATACATTTGGTTTGTACTCAGTGACCCCATCACAGCACGTCACACTGTGCCTGAAAGCCCATAAAGAGAGAGAGCCGAGTGTTTAGTAGAAGCGATGGGTAGGGGTTCACCACTCTGAAGCCAGGTTCACAAATAGTTGAGTTGAGAAAAACATTTCTCAGTGTTAATCCAAAGAATTTGGGGATTTTATCACCTGCAGTGCATAATAACATTGCAAGCGTTACCAAAGAAATTTCTGTACACAATAGATAGAGATAAAAACCATCTCCAGGCCCTCAGGTGGCACTGTAGTGGAAATTACTGCATCGGCTCAAGAAAGCTTCTGAAAAATATAATCAGAAAAATTTGTTTTTGTCTCCACAATTGCAAACATGTAAAGGTTGTTGAGCGCTCGCAAGAGTGTGGCTCTTCTCTCCCTCATGAGCATATATTAAAAAGCAAAACTAATTTTCAGCACTTGCTGTGCCGCTTTGCACTAATTAAACGTGGGGTTTAAAAGTTTTGCAAATTATTCCATTTACATTTTAAACGGCAACCAAGTTTTCTTTTAAAAGAACATTTATACAACAGGCGGCTTAGAAATACAACATAACACAGTTATTAAAGCTGATTTTACCTTAAACTAATTTATTGATGTCCACTACAGTGGGGAAAAGAATTATTTGATCCTTTTCTGAATTTGTAAGTTTGCTCATTTACAAAGAAATGGTCAAGGAGAATGGTAATATGCAAAGAGATCAGAGACAGATGTTTAGCAGAGTATATTTAATGGATGAGTATCTGGATTCTTCTGGGTCCAATCTTGTCCGTTTACAGAGATAGCTCAAAAACGTATCTGTCAATTCTTTCATTCTTCAGGAAATTGTTCGCATCTGTGACAAATACAAAGGTATCATTGCCTCAGATAGTACCTTATTTTTGGGCTTTTATTTCAGTGAATTGCGAATTTTTCTGGACCGAACAAACAACCAAAAACCATTGTCAGGGGTGGGTCTGTGACCAGCATTTTCAGGTTATATGTTGAGTTCTTATGTTATATCCTGGGATAATGCTGATTATTATTTGTTTGCCTTGAGTTTAGTCTAGTTTATGTTTTAGTGTCGTGTATTTCTTGTCTGCGTGTTTTATGTTGTCAAGCCAGTGTCACGTCTATGTCTCTTAGGGTTTCCTGTTTTATTTTGAAAGTCTCGTGTTTCTTTGTTCAATGTGTTTAGTTTTACTCTTCCCCTGTGATATTGTTATGTTCATTTGTGTCAGCTGTTTCCCCATGTGTTCAGCTCAGGTCTTGCTCATGCTCATGTTTTTTCCTCATCGTTTCTTGCATGCACCTGCTCTGAATCACGCTCATGTTTTATGTCACAGTGATGATAGTCTAGTTTGTCCAAGTTTAGGGTCTAGTGTAGTTATCTCCCCTCTTGGCTTTGCTTTGTTTGTGTACTCTTGTTATCAGCCACAATAAACGGCTTGCTTTTTGTTCAAGTCACTTTTCAGTTTTTTGGGTCCAGTATTCACTCTACACACAGTCAGCTCCCGCTGCCTGAGACACACAAGTTGTGAATTTATTTGCAAGTCATTAATTGAAATTAGTTAGGAAAACATGACTTAGCAGTTAGATGGTCATCAGGTTTGCACACATCTCAGTGGGTATTTTGCCCACTTCTTATTAAGAAACTCTGTAAATCCTTTATGCTTTTTGGATCCTATGTGGCAACTCAATGTTTCAGCTTCTATATAGAGATTTTCTATAGGATTGAGGTTTGGAGACTGCCTAGGCCACTCCATTGTTTTAATGTGTTCCTTCTTTAGTCACTCCTTTGTTTCCTATTTCTATGCTTTGGTTCACTGTCATTCTGGAAGACCCATCCATGACACATTTTCAGTCTTGTAGCTGAAGGAAGGAGGGTCTCGTCCAAGATTTTATAGTACATGTACAGCCCCAAAGCATAATGTTTCCACCTCTGTGCTTGAGTGTGACGACGGTGTTCTTTGGATCAACATATCAAACAATTCATTTCTTTGTAAGTGAGCAAATTTACAAATTCAGCAGGGATCAAATGATTACTTCCCCAACTTTAGATCATGTTTCTTTTGTTTTTTTTAAATGTCCCTTAAGGAAAATTGAAAATCTATTTTCACTTGCAGACTTTCGCTCAAAGCAAATAGTTAGTGGGAATTCGGTTTGGCAGATCTTGGAGGCGCTGGCCGTGACACACTCACCCTCCCTTTGCTATCACCTCTGCTCATGTGTTACGTCAGTTCAAGTCTGTGTGAAAAGCATCTCAGCTCTCTAATTAAAAAGCCTAATTAAAACCAGAGGGATGATCTTCCTCTTAGTCCCGTCTGCCCACTCAAAACAGAGAGAGGGAGGGTTGAGAGGCAGCCATGAGAAACCTCTCGTGGTGAGGTTGTCAGGAGTGTGACAGACTGATGTTCCACTGGGAGCCTAACCTAGGTGGCACTGAGATGAGAGTTGTCGTCGGGAATGCTACTGTAACAGCCTCTTCATATTCTAACAAACTAATCACCTACTTTATGTGGAAAACATCTCCTGTGAAGGAAGTTTGAAATGAGTAAATTGTGCCCAGTAGCCAGCTGCTGCCCTGCAGCACAGCAGCCCCCAAAGGCCCAGTTTGTCCAAACCATGCTTGCAGATCTTACACTCCTTAAACTGAGTTCTGTGTTTGTCTTCTTCTCACCTCACAGTTTGGATGAAATAAACAAATCATGGTCGTCCCTTATTAGTAACAATTGAAATGGCTTAAATGCACATGGTGTGGAAATAAATAACATGTGCAAATAACATTTCATCGAGGAGTGAGAAGAATTGATTTATTGGGATGAAACCAGCAAAACAAGGACAAATACATATCAGCTGAGAGTACCAAGAAGCCATAAAAGTTCATTCTGTTCTGTGTTAAAATGTCACTGGTTTTAGGAATTATGAGTAATAGTCACCAGACTCGTGAAGCACAACATGTCCTGCCCTATAGTAGCTGTAATGGACTCCAGCTCCCTGATTCTGAATTTGATAAGCATTTCAGCTCCTGGAAAAGGGCAGCAGAAAATTGAAATAAGAACAATAAAGTTTGAATGTTACGTGGAAATGCTCATCATTTGTTTGATTTGAGATGTTTTACACGACTGTACGGTAAGTGCATCAAAGAAAATCTCCTTTATTTTTTTACATAGCTTACTGGTTAGACAGTGGCATCAAAGTGCACTTTAAACTCTATCCTCAGGAGTCCGTCTTGTCAGTTGTCATCAAGATGTTGATGATGTGTAAAATATTAATTCAGAAGCTGTCTGAACTGTGCTGCTTGATATATTTCTCAAGAAATTCCACAAAGCAATTTAATTGTTGGTTCATGCATAGACACAAACAAAAGCTGTTTTTACTTTTTTTTGGTTACTTGTTATTTTTTCACTTTATGAGTTTTAGAAATAAAGTTGTTTTACTGACATTTCAGTTATGTCTGTTGTGATTTGTCCTAACCAAAATATTGTTTTAATGTTCTCTTGATAGAACTGTTATGTCAGGCCATGCTGTGTCACTATAAATCTCACAGTGTGTCTAAAACCTAGGAGGAAAAATATTTCAGAGCCACATATTCCTACCTGCTAGTCTTGTTAGCCGTGGATATATCCACCAGAGCCTCCGCTCCTGGCTGCCGCCAGACACACATTGCACCTGACCCTTACAGAGCCTCTTGTGGGTGGTGGGCCTGCAGGAAGATGGGCCCATGTTCCTTTTTTGGGCTGTGCTCGGCCAGGCCCCACGTTCCCCCGGACAAGCTGGAGGAGGTGGCTGGGGAGAGGGAGGTCTGGGCTTCTCTGCTTAGGCTGCTGCCTCCGCGGCCAGGCCCCGGATAAACGGAAGAAGGTGGATGAATTGATTCCTGCATGTTCCTGTATCGAATATTGTTACATCCAGTTTTTTCATGAGTTTTACAAACATTTTTTGCTTGAATAAAAAGAGAATAAAAGGTGCATTGATGTGCATTGGGTTATATAGGTATATAGAAAGCCAGTAACAGACTAGCCTTTCCTCTTAAGCACTTAAGAGCTATTGGTACTTAGTTTATTCACTAAGTATGTAGAGCAGAGTTCATACTTTGTGTATCACATGTCAGTGAAAACACAAATCATACCTGTTTCCAACTTTAGTAAGATAGACCACAAGCCGCAACCGAACAAGCTGCTGTCAGTGGTTAAAAACAGTATTTTAGTGGTGAGTGGGCAACACACCCACATGTCCCTCAGATTAGAGGTTTTTGGTTAACCTGAACTAAGAAGGGACCTTTCTGCTCAGCTTACAGGAACAAGTCCTTCTATGTCTGAGCTATTAAGTGACATCTGTCATCTCACACACCGCAGCCAGTTCCTTGCTTTTTTGTGTTTGATATCCAGGGCACTATCTGTGGTGCTGAAGTTTTGGTGCAGGACTGTCACTGTTGATCAGTGTTTCCTTAAGCAAAAGCCCCAACAAGGGGGGCTTTTGGTCAAGGTATAAATAAATAGTGCCACCAGAATGTTGGCGTGATTTTTATTTATTTTTTCTTGAGTAGTAGCAATTAGCACAGTGTGGCGGAGGTGTGGTCCCTGGCTCAGCTGCAGAGGAGGCACGGTGCAGTGAGCTCAAGCTGCAGTACCAGGGAGGTTGAAGGAACAGGTGAAGGTGATCCATGTAACGAGGTTTTCTGTTCTTTATACTGACGTCGGAGACCAGAAGAAAGAGGCTGTATCCCAATTCAGGGTCTGCAGCCCTAAAGTATGCAGCCTCAACGATCCTCAAGGGCCGCGTACTTAAAGACCGCTAAGGCCGGAAGTGCGAGGCTTGTGAAATGGGACGGTCTAGCCTCCGTCGCGCTGCCCAGGTTCCCTAGCAACCATGATACTAACAGCTGGAAACGTTTCATACAGCTTTGTTTGACAGACATGAAGGAGAAAATCTTTTGTTCATTTGTTTGTTTGTTTCTACATGAGCTTTGATCATTCTCTAATTAAGCTCAGCTATTGAACGGCGTATATTTTAAAGTAAAGGCTTAAAAACCAAGTTAGTACAAACGTCACTAATGACACATAACTTTGCCGACCGTAATGTTTTAATGTTCTTCATCATTAAACATTTGCACAGAAATAAGTGACATAATATTCAGTACTTACTTTTTTTTTTTTTTTTTTTTTTTGCCTGTCCCATTTGGTTCTTTAGCCGTCAGAATTGTTGTCTGAAGACCAACAAGGATACCCAATGGATTTATTTTTCCAAATGGATCATCATGGCATTGCCGTATTGGTCCATTTGATCGACCTTTGTTTTTATTATTTATTTTATTTTATTTTCAGTTGTTACAGACGGGACAGACATGAGTGAGGGATAGGAAAGGGAGAAAGAAAGAGGAAGGAAAAGAAAAACAGAAGGGGAGAGGGACAGTGAGAAAGGGGGGGAAAAAAATATCTCCGGGATCACCTGTTGAGAGAAAAAGAATAGAAAACAAGCAAAAAAAAACAAAAAAACAAAACAAAGCAACATACTATACACAACACCATCGCATTAATCTAGCTAAGTGTAAACAGCAGTAAATACTAAATATTGAATGTTGTTGTGCAGCACGCAGGACAGACAGCGGACAATGTGCTTTGAAGTAGCAGCCAAGAAAGGTGTGATTTAAGTCTACAAACAGTGAACACCTGTGTGCACACCTGTGTGGGTCGGCGCGCTTGTATTCAAATGGTTTCCCCATGTAATGGTCTGCAAGAGGATGTAGAGAGCCATAGCCCTGTCCCTCAGGGCATGAAGCAGGCATGGAGGAGATCCAGGCCCCAGACATCCAGAGGTCCCAGAGTGCAAGAGCCCAAGGAGGACCACCGGAGGGGCATCCGTGCCACCTTCATGGGAAGGGCTGAGGATACCCAGACGAGGGGTCACCCAGTAGCCACCGGGCAGAAACTAGAGGGGGCTGCACCGGCGTGCCCGCCGGCTCCGCCGGCAGCCAGCTGTGCCAGAGTGAACCGAGCCGCAGGCACAGAGGCCAGAGGCCCGAGGGCCCTCCGCGCCCCGGAAGAGGCCTGACTGAGCAGCAGGCGCCAGGCCCCGCCAAGTAGCCACCGGGAGTGAGCTGGCACATGACCTGAGCGCCCAGCCCCGGACACCAAGAACCAACAATGCACCGACCCCTGAGGGCATCAGTCACCGGCAGGGAGTGTGGTGAGGGGAGATAGGCCTCCACACTTGGAGGGCCTGGGAGTTCCCAGAGAGGTGGAGTCTAAGACCCGACCTGACATATAGACACAGACAAACAGGCACACACAGACACAGACATGCATTCCCACCCTCATGCACACATATACAAACACTCAGCACTCACCCAACGTAGGAATAAACGTAAATGGACATGTACACACAATCACACTCCCCAAACATACTCTATACCCCGGGTCCAGGTATCCTCGCCCCCAGAGGGGGAAACGGCACCCAGACCCAAGAGATGTTACCCTTCCCTCCGGGGTGGAGGCTAGCAGACCGCCCCAGGCTCCGCAGCAGCAGGGAGGCCAATCGGACAGCCAGCATCTCTTCCCAGCCCCCCCGCCTCGATGGCTAGCAGAGAACGGGGGTGTGTTAAGACCCCATACCCTCCTCCTCCCGCTCAAGTGTAGTGTTGCTGCGTGTTGCTCTAAAGTGTGTTTAAAACAAGGGAGAGCATGGTGCTGCTGCCAGAGAGCAGCAGGTGTTAGCACGGCCCCTCTCGAGAACCCTCAATGTCTACATGGATTTAAAATTGAGAGGTGGGCACCGGCGCCAGAGGTAGGTTTGAATACACAGACCGTCTACTGGACGCCGTTAACGTGCCCACCCTCAAGGCCCTATATATATATATATATGTGTGTGTGTGTTATGAGAGTGTAAGTAATGTGGATGTCTAAGTTGTGAGATAAAATTGAGGCACAGATGGCCAGAAGAGGACGGGGGGGGGGGGGGGGGGGAATGTCTCCCCTGCACCCTGGTGACACACCCGCACAGCAAAGCCCTACCTGTGTGGGTGGGTGTGGTGGAGCGGGAAGAGGGAGGCAGCCGGGGATGGGGAGGAAAAGAAGGGAGGGGAGGGTGTCCCTCCCTAGGGCCAGCTCCCCCGCTGACCCCAATAGGCACCCCCGTCCTCTGGTATATTCAGTACTTACTTAAAGTTTACTCTTCGGGCGCCCCTCATCCGCCGTTTTTTTTCAGCAAAATTATCCACACCCACCGCCGCGCTATGCATTCTGGGATATGTTGGGCCACGAAGTCTACACCGCCACATCCTTAAAATTCAGGGAAATGAAGGACGCATTTGAGGGCCGCATTTCGAGCAGCCTTCGAATTGGGACAGCCTTCGTCGCTGTGACGTAATCGGCCTTAAAATGCGGCCTTTAAGGCTGCAGACCCTGAATTGGGATACAGCCTGAGACGCATGCGAGGACAGCAGAAAAGCTGACTGTGCCAGGACACTGGTGCCAAAGCTGAGCGCTTCTGTGTGTTTCACAAATAAAAAAAAAAAAAATCATAAACAGCCACCAGAATGCTGTGTGGCGTCCGATTTATTCACACACATCATTTGCAATATAATGTGATGAAAAAATAATCAAAACATGAGAATACTGTGTGCATACAAAAGAGTGTGTACATAATGCAGTAAAGCCAAAAAAAATCCATCTGGTGGGCTGGTGGTGTAAGATCCTAACAAGAAACATATTTTTATCGTCTGTACACTGCACAGAAATCTCCCATGAATAAGCAATAGAAATGATTTTTGCTTTTGCTGGTTTCATTCTGGTTTCCCAAAGAATTAGATGGAGATCAATCAAATTAAGTTCTTGTCTGTGCAAACAAGTATAACAACATCCTCTTCAAATTGTATAACAACATAATGTCCATCCTGTTTTCCATTAGCAGAAAAAGATGAATAATATAACAGAATTGCAGAATTGACAAAAAAACCACTTCAGCAGCAGAAAGTGACGAGTTATTCTGTGTGACAAGCGCTGATGGATTAATGTTATTAATATATAGCTTTTAACTGTTTTCAAGTCCACAGGATACGCCAACCCACTAAGTAGATGCACAGCTTTTTTCTGACTTTGTACTTGATAAAGGAAACTTTGATAACAATGCACATATTTCATCTTGGCTCAAACTAGTTTATCTAACCAACAAACCCATCTGGAACTGTTGCGGCGTCAGTAAAGCAGGAACAATAGATATTTGGAAATGTCAGAAATTGTATTTTTAACATTCAAAAATCAGATGAAGAAACTCAACAAATATCACGTGAAACACGTAGCACATCAAACCGGCAGACGTGTGATGTGGTCCAAAAAAGATAAAATGATTGGAGCAGAGATAAGGAAGAAAAGTCACATTGTCAGTTTTCATATGGAAATATAAATAAAAAAGAGACTTTTCCTATCTGGAGGAGCAGATTCTCTGATTTAGCTTATTGTCACATACATATAAGCAGACTTGAATAGAAGGATGGAAATGTATAATTTCAGCTTTAAAATCTAATAAAGAATTCTAAACGTTGACATGCTGCTTATCCATACCTCTATCTCACAATCTAATTTGTATTCATTAAAATGACTGAGGCAGCAAATTACAATTAATTATATCCATTCATCAGTTTTCTTCAGCTGGACCTGAGACCTCCCTCTCTCTAGCCACCTTCTCCAGCTTATCCAGGGGAACACCAGCCAGACGATGTAATCTCTCCAGTGTGTCATGGGTGTGCCTTTGCGCTGCCGACGTGTGCTGGGAATGAGTCCCACATATTAGCAATCCGTAGCAACGGGCCATGCACCACATTCTCCTGAAATGCCATAAGGGTGGGGTGCACTGTGTCAGTTGGCAGTCAAAGGCGGGGGGACTGCAGTCTGATCCCCAGCTATCGAGGCTATCCAGTAAAATATGCAACTTCATTTTAATTACCTCCTTAAAAATACGACAATCTTTCTTAGCTCAAATTAAATATACCCAACCTTTAAAATAACGAGGGGTGCAAAATATGGGCAAATAACTCTAACTTTAAAGGGAGAGGAGCATGCTTGTTTTAGTGGATAAGCAGGTAAATATGGATTAATTTGAATTAAAACTCACACAAAGTGACTCTAATTTGAGATTATGTATCGGACCACACCTCCAAACACTCTCCTTCCGGTTGTCATCTATATAAGTTCCCCCAGTTCAAGCTTTTCATTCTCGTTTACGTGTCCCACCCTCTCTTCCTCCTTGTTTTCAATTCTTTAACTTCTTCACTTCTATTTAGTACATCGGGATCTGCCCGGCCCGGAAGCCGTCGCCAGTCCAATTCGAGGCCTTCCACAAACCGCAACTCAATTCCTGTCCAAGCCATTCACCTTTCCCTACTAAAATGCTGTCAAACCTAAAATGAGGGCGTGGGCCCAGTTAGTGAAAGTGTAATAAGTCTTCAACAGCTGAGTTGTGTATGGAGTTGTGGATGAGTTTAAGACAATTGTTACTTGTCTCTGTTCAAGTGAAGGGCAGTATTATGTTAAACAGGATTTTTGAATAAACAAAGGCTTAGTTTTGTTCAGTCTTACAGATAACAGATAAAGGCTGGCGTAAACCCCAGAACACAAAGAGGCAGATGAATATAACAAACACCATCCAATTAGGTATAATCCCAACAAAGTAAAGTGCTGCAAACAAACACAAACAAATCCAGAAGGTAAAAGAAAAGGGGGACAAGGATAGAGGGAGACAAACAAAGGGACAAATGTAGCATATTAACAACTGCCAGGGGAAGATACTGAAGAGCACAGTAGACAAAAAACACAGAAACAGAAAGAAAAACACAAAAGGTAAGTGAAAGGAAAATAACTTTATCAGAAACCCCGGGCCATGTCAACCATCTGCATTTAGTAACACAAGTGTTTGGTTATTAAGTAAAAGAGCACAGACCTCACAAGGTAAGAATTCATCTCCATGAAATGAGATGAGAAATGTGGATTAGAACTTTAAGTCGGGCTCATGAATGCAAAACCTCAACATGTCACGAGAAAGTCTCAGAGCAAAAGAGGAATAAATTACAGGCAGTGGGCTTTAATTTCCTGCTGAGTGCCTTCAGCAAGTTGAAAGGCTTATTTACAAATCATCCATTTAACTGATCAAAAGGCTCAGTGTGGTTAAAAGAGCTGTATCATAGCATTCATTTAAACTAAAATGCTGAAAACACGTCATTACAATATCAAAGAGAAATCTCTTTAAAAGGAATTGAAATGATTTAAAATGATGTTTTTTGTGACTGATACTTAGTAATATGTTTGTGGAAAAAGTGTGATAACTTTGGAAATATATTTAGGCCTTTCACTTAGTTTGTATAGTAAATATGAAGCAGCCAGGAACATTGCTTTTTCAAGCTAAGTGTTTACTCACTATAGCTTCACTATGATTGGTGCCGGTGTTCTGGGAATCCATCCTACCTGACAAACCATCCTACCCGTTGTTTCTACACATGCGCACAACACGAAATTCAGTGGCGAACCGTCCTACTTTTGTGAATATAAGCTAGAAGCATAATTTTACAGCGAGAATTCAGTGGCAAATCATCTTACCTTTGTTAATAAGCGCTAGAAACACACTCTGACGGGTAAAATTACGTGCCAAACCATGCTACCTTTGTGAAAGTTACCTACAAGCATACTTTAACGGGTAAAATGAAGTGGCAAACCGTCCTGGCTTTATAAATGTGAGCTACAAGCATACTCTGATGGGCAAAGTTACGTGGCAAACCATCATACTTACTTACATTTGTGCTGGAATTACTCTGTGACAACAGAAATGTGCATAAACTACTTACAGTAGGACGTTTTGTCAGAACACCGGCATGAAATTGTTATAGATCTTGTTTAACTTGTGGAAATACAAAATTTAAAAAATAGACCACATGGGTCACTTTGTTCCAGTGTCACTAGTAAAGAATATAGATCTACATAACCTATAGCTCTGTTTTGTAAACTTTAAGTCCATGCATTGTCCAAGATGTCAGCATGACCCATGCAAGATAATTAATTTTTGGGTGATTTTCTGGGTTGTCGAATGCTGGAAAACATCAGCCATTCAGTGTCTATTCATCTTTTTTTTAGTTGCAGGGTTTATACTAATTTCTGACTTTCAGATAATAAACTACAAGCATATGATTGGATCTCTTTTTGAATTTTTATAGCTTGTGACTATTTTTGTTGACTTTACTAAGAGCAAGAGTCCCGCCAACTTGAATGATCTTGTATAAATTGTAAATATTAGTAAACTCAACAATTAGCGAGGCCCCTAGGAAAGTTGTTAACAGGCAGTCACTGACAAAGAGCGGTCTCGGTTTTTGAGACCATAAAATTTATGTTGTAGTAACAAAAACTGGTTCACCCGAAAGACAAAACGCCAAAACACAGACTTAACAATGTGGTGTATGCTGTACAGTGCAGCGAGGAATGCCCAGACCTCTACATTGGAGAGACCAAACAGCCACTTCACAAGCGCATGGCACAACACAGAAGAGCCACCTCCACAGGACAAGATTCAGCTGTCCATCTGCATCTTAAGGATAAAGGACACTCTTTCGAGGATGCCAATGTTCACATTTTGGACAGAGAGGACAGATGGTTTGAAAGAGGAGTGAAAGAAGCCATCTATGTCCACTGTGAGCGACCATCTTTGAACAGAGGCGGTGGTTTACGACACCAACTCTCTGCCATCTATAATCCAGTTTTGAGTTCCCTTCCCAGACGCCTTAACGCCCACTCACATCCTGGGCCATCTGACCTCAGGAATTCGCATGATAAGGTGGGGCCAGGTTTCACAATGAACTCACCCTAAACTCTGGCTGATTGGGACCCACACCCAGTTCCACACCTTGGCTCAGGCGATTAGAGGATCATCAGGGGGTCCTTTTGTCCCTCTGTGGGGGGACACTCCCACCAGGTTTATATCTGGGACTCTCCACCATTTGACCTTAGAACTGAAGAAGCTTCTCGGATGAGAGGTGAAACGTCTTCAAGTAACTTAAAGAAGTCCAGACGCTTTTCTTTGCAAGCTCCTTTGACTACGATGACCTGGATGACTGAGAACCTTCACAGACATACTGTAGTAAAATAATGATTACAAACACAATACTTCACCTGTCTTAAGTGGAAAGAAGAACAAAAGGGGAGCGGGAACCTTGCTGCCTTGATCTCAAATCAAGAAGTCAGTCTGGGCTCGTGGAAAATGAGAAAATCAAGAGATGATCAAAATCAGCAGACAGATTGAGGTAATTTGCAAAATATTAAAAGACAAACAAATGTGCCAATGAGAATACGTGATGCTCTAAAGGTAAATTTTGATTACGCTGAACTCTGGTATAGCATTCTCTTTACTATACTTTTCAGCCTAATAGATTAATAGTTAACATCAGAATACACTCAGTATAATTTCAGTGGCTGTAAAGCTTTTTCACAGTTTTGTGCATTAGATTTATATTACTTTGATCTGTCTTATCTTAAAAAGTCTCTCTTATCAGAGGTGGTTCCTCTACTGCAATCCCTTTTCCACCACAGACTTATCCCCTCCTTATCTTTGAGTCGCAAAGTTTCTGATAAATTATCTTTGTCTGACTCACATGTTTTGTTTTTTTGAAAATACGACTAAGAGTTTTGCTGAGACTCAAAGAAACCTTTCACTATCAACAGGATCTTGATTTTGATTCCCCCTTCAGAGATTTGAACCTCAACATTATTAAATCCAATAAGATGTTATGAAACATCTTATTCCCAGGACATTAATGCTGCCATTTGTTTCAGGACTAATGATGTTTTTTATTGGTGAAAGTGTAAGCGTGCATTCTGGGACTTTAAAGGAAATTAACTAAGGCAAGCCAGCATCACAAAATTCTACTCACAGCCAGCTA
The DNA here is from genome assembly GCF_056152115.1 of Neolamprologus brichardi. Lineage (NCBI taxonomy): Eukaryota > Metazoa > Chordata > Actinopteri > Cichliformes > Cichlidae > Neolamprologus > Neolamprologus brichardi. The sequence continues at coordinate 10,298,023 of NC_142116.1, forward strand.
GCAGCTCAAAACTCTAATCAGTCTAAGTTCAAGCATGCACCAAGGCTTGACAAAGTTCAGCAATATGAACAAGTTCAACAAAGATTGAAGAGGGAGGCACGAAGGGCAAACTGTATGTTTAGTCCTAAGCAGCAGCCACTGAGTGAAGGACCTCCAGCCTTTTGTAGCCACAGGTGGGCACGATCAGCCACTGATTGCCTATTGGAGCATCACGGGATCCCTGGGCAGCCAATCGTCCGTGTGGTCTGGCACACTTCATTCTGCATAAGAGAGGGTTGGCACGGGTCTCCCAGTAACCAATCACCCACAAGTCATGGCACACATGGATTTGCATGAACACAAAAGGCAGTCTCACTCCCTCCAAGGCCCAGGGCCGTAACACCATACGACTGAACTGGTTTGGATAAGTGAGCTGGAATATTCTGATTAAATATCAGCAAGAAGAAAGAGTGATGTTTATCTTCTGTATGTGTGTCTGTATGTGTGTATACACTCATCAATAAAATGAGTCACCATCCTTTGGGGTTTATTACCCTCATCACTTCGGCTTGGCTGTGTAGGTGATTAGGAGAGATTCCCCGAAGCAGTTTTCCTGGAACACAGTATGTCTGCGTGTCTCTGTGTATGTCTGTGTTTATCTACTGAAAAGGGTTGCTGTTTGTTCATATAGGGATGACTGTGAGGGACAAGACAGGAACACTCTATTAGGCCTTGCAGAAATATGTCTTTTTTTGGTCTGTATTTTGTTTTCTGAGTGCTCACTGACTGCTTTTTCTTTTTTTTTTTTGTTTCTGTCCCTGAGAAAAAAACATGTAATGGCTGTTTTGTATGAAATGACTGCTCACCTAACAATTGTAGCTGATGGCTTTGGTCTATAATCAAAGACAAAATAGTAAAAGAAAAAAGCTTTTTGGCCAGCATCACACATAGTAAACAGCAGCACATTTTGTACCAGAGCCAGAAAAGGCATGTGTGCATTTAGCTGTAGATAAAGATAATTTCTTAAAAGCAAAGTATCTTTGTTTGTTTGTTTGATTTTATTAAAGTCAGTCTGTCTTATTATCAGTTTACCAGTCTTCCGTGAACGGCACTAGTCTGCGTCAAAGGTCCGGTAGAAATAAAGTTTAAGTGATTGAATGTGTGCAGTGCATTTGTGTTTATCTTTGATATCTTTATCTTTTAACGCACATTGTGAACAAAATAAGATGAACAAATGGATGACAATTACAGTGGACTGAAATAATAAAAAGTCACAGCTATTAATCTTTATAAATATATTTTAATATGCTCACAGACACAACTCCATCTAGAGTACTCTTGTATGCCCTCTCCCAATGAATCACTGTAATTTGATGATCCCTTTTGGGTCACTAATGTACAAACTTGAAACTTGAAAGTGAAAAACTTGAAAAAAGACTAGCATCATTTTGTAAAGGTGGAACATCATTTCTGAAAATTTTGCTCAAACATATCAAGACAAATAAACCGGTTAAGTACAGTTTGAGGTAGACTTGTGAGGAAAAGAAATAAAAACACAGTGTTTTTGCTCAACTTAATCACTCTTCAAATTGTACCGTACGTGGAATATGTTGGAATTTAATGATGTTTGTGCTTTAACTGCAAATATTTCAAATACAGGAATATCAGTAATGGTTCTTCTTCATATTCATAGCTCATAAATAAATAAAAAAATCCTATGCAGAAATTGCAACAGAAGTGACAGAAATTAATGGCGATTGGATATTTTATTCATCAATATAATATAGTCACTGGGCTCTGGTTCAGTCACACTTGAGTAAAAATAGTTACATCTTGCAACTAAGAAAAATCGGTCCAGTGACTGAACTAAATATTTTTTTGTGATTGTAAATATTTAGTAAACTGTTAAAATAGTGCTGACCCTTGATCTGGTTGTGCAGTGGTTAGGGTGTTGCTCGCTCAGCCTTTGGGTGTCCGCTGGGAGGAAACCCGTCTCAAACCTGTCTCATTTGCAGTCTGACTAAAATCCCTCTCAGACAGACTGATGAAGGTCTGCCAATAACTGATATCTGATTTATAAATGCAGACAAATTTTCAACATGTTGCAATTAGTCTGAGTCAGTCTGCACTGATAAGCCGACCGCGTCTGGGATGCCTCTCTTTGGAAGAGGAGACTTGACTGAACTGGCTGCCAAGTGGCTCTATTCTGGTTATATTCAGAGATAAAACTATCTCATTTTTCACTTAAATTACCATCCTGAAGCAACTACGTCACTATTTGCAGAGCAATTTCTGATGTTCTGTTTCTAATCTATGAGGTTCAGGTTGGACTCTGAAGAAGTTAATGTGAATTTCTGTTTCATATGTCCACCAGATAAATGTAGTGCCTCAGTCACTCAATGAACAATAGCCAATCTGTGTGGAAGAAAAAAAAATCAGAGAGTGGCAAAGTTATAGATAATGTGTTATCTTGCAATGGTGACTAATAGAAATACTGCTGTTCTGTCAGACACAAAAAGTCCTCTGGAATTGGTGCACAGTGGCAATATCACAATCTGAGATATAATATTACTGTTTGAAAGCCCAACACACTGTAGAAATTCATAAATTTGTCAGGCAGCAGGCCACAAGTAGTGTCTAGTCTGAAACCTTTGATTTTTGACTTTTTCTTTTACATGCTTTTTATTACCAGTGCTTGGTTACATCTAAGGACTTGAAAAAACACTTGGCTGTTTTAAGGAAAGAGGTCCTAAATCTAATAACATTAATCCGGGACAGTGAAAAATGATGCTTACTCTGTGAACTTGGCACCAAGGGATTGTTTACAAGTGTCCATATGGATAAGTTGAGAGTGATAGGCTCATCTCACTGTTGCTATAAACCTAAGGCATCTTAGCACCGATCCCAAAGGGCACCTTGTATTTGTGAGATGCCATCGGCTTTGCCAATACTTCAGTGTTTAATGCCCAGGGATTGAGAAAAGGACATCGAGGAGTAGAAACTAATTTCTCTACCTATTGGAAATCTTACCAGGCTTTCTACCATGTTTCCTATCTCCCCTCAGTGACAGCTCTTATCAACGACAGGACAGACTGACATGTTGACACATCTGTCAGAAAAAGATGAGATATTGGCAGCTCTTCCGCTAAGCTTTGTGGAAAACACTATCTGGGAATGTGTGTGTGTATGTGGAATGTGTTAAAAAAAAAAGTCACACATGATTATCACACCGCACACACTTTGACACACAGGCTAACACAAGGCTGGCCAAAAATCGATGTACCATGTAAGTAAAAAACAAAAAGAGCTTATGAGACTGTGGAGTGTTGTTTCCATGGATACACAAGCATAAAATTCAAAGGGATGTTGTTGCAGCAGATGACCCATGTTGGTATGTCTCATTATCTAGAGGGTTTTCAGTTCACGAAGCAGTAAACAGTATTATCATTTGACATCACAAAGGGACACTGAGCCACAGCCAGGAAGGGCTGGGAATGCAGAATTAAATAAAGCCCTGTAAACAGGAGAGAGGAGTTATATGTTTATGGGACCCAATTCAAGCTAAATGGAGCCTAGCCAGCCAATGAAATTTGCCTCATTGGGTGTAATGACTTCACTAAAATGACAGTGATTATTTCTGAGTAAATGATAATGAAAGATGCATGCAGTGTACAAGTCTGCAGGCAAACACGTCATTTATGTAGTCATATTTGTTAATGTGTGGCTATCCTGTCGATTTCCTCAAAGAACTGACCCAGACTCAAATCTGGACACAAATAAGTCAATTATTTTGTTGCACGACACAAACACATTGATGACGTTAGCTACAGCTCAGGCTTCAGCTTATCGTGACAGGCATTCTAATTATCATCATAAAGATGTAGGTAGGATAGTGTAAATAACACGAATGAGCTATTGTTCCATGCTCTGATGAGGTGTGCCTGGAAAATCGATCATGTCATCAGCAAAAGGGTAATGTCATGGAATATTGCGCACATGTGATAGAAGTTGACCAAAAAAGGAAAAACAAACTTTAAAATATCATTTGACAACATGTTCACACTTGAAAATATAGTAAGAAAACCCCGACCAGCTTGAAGTCAAGTCATTATTATTAGACAGGTAATGCTGTGATCTAGATTTTGCTCTTGCTCTTGACGAAGGCGGTCGCACTTTTTCTCCTCTCCTCCTCTCCCTTAGCTTCCCTGCTTAGCCTCTTATGTCCTTGTCTAGTCTCGTGTTTTTTGTATTACTTTTCCCTGGAACACTCTCTCACAGTCTGTTCTCTAAAACCTAAAAGAGGAATTATGGATTTGATCAACTGGTCCCTAAATGCAATTGACACCCCTTTCTCAACGAGAAGTTTGGGCTCGGGTGAGCCTGAGTGCTGAAGATATCTACCTATTCGGAACCATGGTAACAGGGTTCTTGCTGATTGGAGCTGGCTTGGCCCTGACTTATCGAAGAATTAAGAAAGCGTAACCGGCTGTTCAAACCCCCACAAGGCTGCCCGCTGGGACTGAAATGATGGGAAGAGGCGCGAGTTTCTCAAAATGGGCTCATTGAGTGCAGCACGGATAAGATCTTGGAGAGGCTACGGCTGCCGTGAATGCTCAGAATAAGATCTCTGACTGCAGACTGGATTACATCTTGGAAGGGCTCGCTCGGAATAACATCTCTGAGCGCAAATTGGATTACATCTTGGTGAAGCTCACTGTGGTCGTGAGTTCTCAGAATCGGCTCTTTGAGCACAAGAATGACAACATCACAGAGCGCAAGTTTGATAACATCATGGAGAAGCTCACGGCTCTCCAACGGGAGATTGAGAGACCAGTGTTGGACTGTTAGAACAACTTTGAAATTCATATGAGCTGTTTGCACTAAAGTAAAAAGCACCATCACATCACTTCATGCGGATACCCTTTCAGCGCCAGCTGCGGTCGCAAGGCTGGAGCCAAACAACACCCTGATAACGACTGTGTTTAGTCTGTTCCTTCCCATTCCATGCAAGGCCACCTGGTTTGGCTGGAAGACTGTTTACTTAGCCTAGCAGGGCGAAGAACACTGTCTCAGCTGAACTCTGGACACGTACACACATACATATACACTGATATGCACACACTCATCCCCCCTCCCTTTCCAAACGCCTTCGATGCTTGTTCCCTCCTGGGAACATGGCGGGTCTGAGCCTGCGCTGGAATGGTAGCGCTGGGCAGGATGGCTGCTGTGTTTGCTTCGGATTACTCCTCACCCCCCACCCGACCCTGTGGCTTGTCACGTGTTCCATGATGTTGTGCTGTGGACATTTATGTGCTTTTTTGTGCAGAGGAGTTTTTTTGTTTCCTGTTCTCATGCTGTCTTCCCAGGAGCCCAGCATGAGTAGAGGTCTCTTTTTTTCCTCTTGCACTTTCCCATTGTAGTGTATATTTCACTTCCTATTTCACTGCAGGGCAACCTGCACGTGGCGAATAAAGCCTTGATTGACCGATTGATTGATTTATGAACGTGCATGATGCATTGATGGATTTTGGGAATCTCCATTTCCGATCAAGAATGAAAAATTGTTTTTCATTTAGTAGTTTTAAAGTTTCTTTTCGGAATCTCTGCAGCAGAGGAAGAGTGAAGAGCTGCACTGAGGTGAATAATAAGTCAAATAAGAGTTAGTTTTACTGCCACGATTAAAAATATTGAGCACAGCTGGTACAGTTTAAATATAAAGTGCATTTCCTCTCATTAACACTGCATAGAGGCATAATTTGTGTAAAACACAAGAGTTTTTGAACTGGTTTCTTCCATCTCTGGTTTGTATTCCCACATGCTGCTGTAGTATCGATCTGTCTAAGCTCCGTGCATGCCCTTTATCCAGGAATGCTTCTTGCAGTGCAACTGATGAGATTAATTTAAAAAGATGCACATTCTGGCACAGATGAATAGCTCATTGCCGGTATGACATTGCACTAAAAAAGTAAAAATAAATAAATAAATCTTCTCTTAGTTTTCTGGCGTTAATGCAGAAAAACTGCAGGTTTGAACTGTAACTGGATCAAAAATAGGAAAATACGGTGTTTGTCAGTGAACTGTATTTCTAATGTAAGACAACTGAGATAAATGCACGGTTCATTGCCCTTTAACTATTGTTTTGCTGTAGCAGAAGAATGATGTTTTTGTCATTAGGCAGTAGAGCAAAGTCGTGCCAACCACCAACTTCACACTCTATCTTAATAGTGCAGTGGTGACAATACAGCTTGTCACACCTTGCAAACCTTGCCTAACTGAATTTTTATTTTTTTTCTCGCTCAGTTACGAAAGACTGTGATTGTTTTCTCTTGCACTCACTAAAGTATGACTATAGGACATTATTACACCCAAATTGTAAATTACAAATATGTTGCAATTTAGTTCTGTTCTGAATTAACAGAACTTACATTCTGTAGGCATTTCCTGAGGTAATTTACTGATTCATTCGCCCACTTTGGGTAAAATTAAACAATTTTAAACACATTTTTATTACTATTTTCTTTTATTCTTTGAAATAATTCTAAAAACACTCACTGAAACACAGTTTGCACAGTGATTCATTTGTGATGCTTAATGCTTGCCCAAGTAAGCAGAAGATAAACACCACTACATAATGCATAGATTACATTTTCTATATACAAGTCAAAATTACCCACACTTGATATGATGAAAACTGCACAAGCTAGTTCACAGTGCACAGCATTGTGAGTTGATATACGACAACAGGAAATGGATGGAAACAGAGATGAAGAGGAGGAAGACAAGAAAGAGCGAGATCAAGAACAGTAATTTTACATGTAAATTAAACTAGTGTGGTTATGCACATAGAACTACAGCTCTTTTCTAAACAAGGGAAGCAGGGCAATCTCAGCACATCCGTTTTTGTTTTTTTTTTCATTATAATGCTGGATCTTTGCTGTGTATATAGAAGACACTGAACCAGTGTGTCTTAGTTGAACAGTTAAAACATCCTGTCATTTGCTTTTACATATTTAATTTTCTTACAGTGTCCATCAGAGGGGGCTGAAATCAGCTTCCGACTGTACAGGGCAGCTTAATTACAGTGCCAGTGCATGGTTTCAAAGCAGCTAGTTTTACTTAACATTACGTCAATCCAAAATAACAAAATGCCAAACTTAAAGGTCCAATAAAACCAAAAACATATTTAACATAAACTATTCTACTGAGTCCCCACAATGTGGCAACACATTCTACTTTGCATCTCCTGCTGGATACTGAGACTCATCTTTTGCTCATTTCATGATGCATCACCTCGGCTAACCAACCTCCGAGCACAAAGAAAAAATAAACATAAGATGATAATTTAACTGTGCTGAATATATACTGTAAGAAGCATCTAATGCTGGGCACATTGAAACTAGATTTAACGACACAAAAGCACGTTATATGTAATTACTTATGGTTACATGCTTATATACAAGGTTACATACATACATGGTTACTTAAATACATACATGGCTACATATATATATATATATATATATATATATATACACACATACACATATATATGTATATATATGTAGCCATGTATGTATTTTATTCCCGTCCCAGGCAGGAATCGAACTTGCGATCCTCTGCTCCAAAGGCGTGTAGTCTAACCACTACCTCAGGCAGCAGAAACCCAAGAAAGAGGAGGGAGACGTGGAACCATCATGGAAGGACAGGCCCCTGCACGGTATGTACCACCGGCAGATAGAGGAGGTGGCTGATATCCAGAAATCCTACCAGTGGCTGGACAAAGCTGGACTGAAAGACAGCACAGAGGCACTAATCATGGCAGCACAAGAACAAGCTCTGAGTACAAGATCCATAGAGGCTGGGGTCTATCACACCAGGCAAGACCCCAGGTGCAGGCTGTGTAAAGATGCCCCAGAGACAATCCAGCACATAACAGCAGGGTGCAAGATGCTAGCAGGCAAGGCATACATGGAACGCCATAACCAAGTGGCCGGCATAGTGTACAGGAACATCTGTGCCGAGTATAACCTGGAAGTCCCGAGGTCAAAATGGGAGATGCCCCCAAGGGTGGTGGAGAATGACCGAGCTAAGATCCTTCCAGATACAGACGGACAAAATGGTGGTGGCTAACCAACCGGACATAGTGGTGGTAGACAAACAGAAGAAGACGGCCGTAGTGATCGATGTAGCGGTTCCGAATGACAGCAATATCAGGAAGAAGGAACACGAGAAGCTGGAGAAATACCAAGGGCTCAGAGAAGAGCTCGAGAGGATGTGGAGGGTGAAGGTATCGGTGGTCCCCGTGGTAATCGGAGCACTAGGTGCGGTGACTCCCAAGCTAGACGCGTGGCTCCAGCAGATCATGAATAACATCGGAGATCTCTGTCCAGAAGAGCGCAGTCCTGGGAACAGCTAAGATACTGACCCTCAAGCTCCCAGGCCTCTGGTAGAGGACCCGAGGTTGAAGGATAAACCGCCCGCAGGGGCGTGCTGGGTGTTATATATATATATATATATATATATATATATATATATATATATATAGTTACATACATGATTACATACATAGTTACATACATGCTACATACATGGTTACATTCATCTATCCATGGATTATAGTAACAGCAAGCTGAGCAGGGTATTGCAGACATTCCTTTCCCCATTTCCCCCCTCTCTGTTTTGTCTAGGCATCCCAAAGTGCCACCATGCCAGATGAGATATCTATTCTGTTTGCAAATACTGGGTATCTCCATATATGTTCTCCCAGCTTGTATTTTTCCTTCCTGCTTAGCTCTTTTTGCAGTGTTGTGGTGCTGTGTATTTATTTTACTGTAATTCACGATCAGTTGCTTCCATCATTGCTGCTGTTACCTGATAAAACAAACAAACAATTTGACTCTCTGACTCTCACCGTGGATTTTTAAGGGTGGATGCAAGAAAACATACATACAACCAGTGTTGGTCAAGTTACTTGAAAAAAGTAATTAGTAATTAATTACTGATTACTTCCCCAAAAAAGTAATCCCGTTACTTTACTGATTACTTATTTTCAAAAGTAATTAATTACTTAGTTACTTAGTTACTTAGTTACTTTTTAAAAACATGATTTACAACCTGAATAGGCGATAAAGTGATAGATCTTTCAGCCCAATTCTACTTTTTCTACATAATCCATCATACAAAATGTAATCGAATGGAAAAGTCTCTTTTTAAAACTTGTTTTGTTAGTTTTAATCTTTTAACTTTATGCATGAAGCAAAATTTTAATTATATGCACCATTCTCTGACTGGAAGAAATTAGTTTAACATTTAAACCTATTTTCTGCACATTCCAGCACATCATATATATATATATATATATATATATATATATATATATATATATATATATATGTATATATGTATATATATATATATATATGTATATATGTATATATATATATATATATATATATATATATATATATATGTATATATATATATATATATGTGTGTTTACACTCACTCTTTCAGATGCAAGTAAAACACAGCAGAAAATAAATAAAGTCAAAGACTAGCGGTCCTTTTGCTCTATTTTCACCTGTAAAGCAGGAGTAGGGTAGGCGGAGGGTTATCCTGGTGCAGGTGTGCCGCAGCGGTCAGTGGAAGGATACGGCAGTTTCTCTGTGAGTTTCCCATTACGTCGTAGCTACTCGGTGCTTGCTTGGAAGTTTAGGGGTTTTTTCGCTGTAAAAAGAAGTTTTCTTCCCACGCACAACGGACACTAATGTTTTTGTCACTTTTTACGGAATCAAACTCAAAATAAGGTCAGTACTTCCACGCTTTAAACGCTGCACGCTCATACTCTCTCTGCACTCGATATATGATCCATTGTTGATCTGCACACAGCTGTTGTCACACACGTCGCACTCGCTTACGTCACTGTCATGAGACATTCTCGCAAGAAAATCACGGTTTTAGTAACGCAGTAACGCAGCGTTCCTACGGGAAAGTAACGGTAATCTAATTACCGTTTTTGCAATAGTAATCCCTTACTTTACTCGTTACTTGAAAAAAGTAATCAGATTACAGTAACGCGTTACAAGTAACGCGTTACTGCCCATCTCTGCATACAACTACAATCTTGCTTCAATTTAGTGGGAAGTATAAAGCAAACCTTTTTTTTGACTATCATGTCATGCAATGAAATTTGGTTCTGTTGTTATAGTCATAGCCTTAATTTAATAACTGTGTCCCACTAAGCCAGCATACTAGGTACTGAAACAGCTAAAGGGACGTTTTAATTACTGCTACAATTTCCCTACTATAGCGTGTCAACTTCTGCTTCGTGACAAAAGTCACTTCTTTGTAAACTATGTGTGACTCTGACAACCTTCTGGTAACCAGAGCAATCATAAGGAGATTGTTCATGTAGCTCCACGTACGGTACCTCTTTCTGACAAACTTCACCTACTGGCAAAATCTTGCCATGCAGTCAGGAATATACATTTCATCCTAGCCACCACTAATTGCCAGCGGGTTGCTGACTGCCTGTGTCTGGGCCCTGAAAGTGATTCTAAATTGCCGATAGCTGTGAATGTAGCATGGATGGTTGTTTGTCTCCCTGTGAAAGCTCTGTGATTGATTGTCAGTCTCTTCCAGGTATACCCTGCACTTTGCCTTTATAACACCTGGAACAGCTTATATATGCCATAAACTCCTTCTGATTCTTTCTATATATTCAGAATAAGTTAAGTGTAAGGACAGCACAACAGCACTGTCCATTTAGTGGCACAGCTAAGCTGCACCGGGAACAGAAAATAAAATTCACATGAGAGTCATTTCTCTCTGGGTGACTCTGGCTTAATTGGTGACAATTCATGGCTATGAAGTGAAGGCAGAGACATAAGCCTTATTATGAACTCTCTGGACAACAACAAATTAAATTTGAAGCACACAGGAGACCTACGAGTCTCCAAAAGAGACCTGTCAGGCTAAGGGAAATAAGCTTCTATATTGCAAGGGTAGGAGAATTCATTTATAAGTGCTCTGTGCAACGGCTAAGACTGTGTGAAAAAAAGAGCTTCCCTCATTTGACTAGAGTTAGTCCATCAAAAACAGAGAGACTTTTCAAAACAATAAAACAAAAAGCTTTGAACCAATTTTCATAATTACTAAGACACATTCTGGAAACTGTAAATGCAACATCCAATGTTTAAAGGCCTATTCACAAAGCCACACAATATCATCAGATTATATACACAACCAATCAACATATTAATTCAAACCCAAAAGGCTGAAAACATTATGTTCAGGACATGTAACTCTTTCCAACCTCATGTGGCTCACTTGCAATTCTCCAAAAAACAGGGTTTGTCGGTCACCTCATTCACATAAAGAGCAAAATAAAACATATTGTAAATGTAAACATAAGCATCTGTAAAATTTGAATTTTAAATATGTAAGTTGTTTTACATTTACTGGGACAGACTGATGTCAACCTGAATTGAAATGACAGATGTGCATAAGGATTGTTTGTTTCATAAAATACTTCTCAATGAAAGAGGCCAGTTTCTAGCATAATTATAACAAAAACCAACTAAACATTATGCTTAGTTATGCTGTTATGTGAAACTGATGAGTGATTCCATGAGAACTACAAGCCTCAGCCTATCTTTTCTTTTCTTTTGTTTTTTCAGATGGGCTGTACAAATCCAAGGAGTGAGGAATATTTTTTGGCCCCTAATTACCAACTGAGCATCACTGAAATGTCAGCGCCTATCCAGGTGTCATTGCAGAGCAGGTCCATCCCTTTAAGACTGCCATGCAGCCATCTTCTGGTGGCTGCTTCCAGCAGGATTTCACAAAGCTTAAATCATCTCTGACTTGTTTCTTGAAAATGGCAATGGGTCACCATACTTAAGTGGCTTCCATATTCACTCCAATAACTTTGGGATGTGGTGAAACAGACAAACAGACAGTCATCCTGGATGTGCAGCTGAAAAATCTAAAGCAAACACGTGATAGTATCAAGCCCACAGGGACTAAAATTTGCAGGACAACTGACTGTTTCTGTTGGAAGAGGAGAGAGTGAAAAGTTGGAGTCATAGCAGAGGTGAAGTGTGGATTACTCGGTAGTATTCGGTTTTCTCCTCCGGGAATGTGGGCAAGCTCAGTTCTCAGCAAGGGAACTCACAAAAATTAAGCTGCACAAAAGATGAACTTGTCAGAGTTTATCTTTTGGTGAGAGAAGGTGTGATATTAACACAAGTCAAACAATAAAAACCCCAGGAGCTTGAATTTGCCTAAGAAAGTTGTGGTTTTATCTGGTCCTTAAGAAGCTGGCCACTACTTGCTAGGTGGAGAGCAGCTGTGGCAGGTGAGATGTGGGACCTCAGAAGGCCACCGACTGGGTGGAGATGAAACCTATCACCACCTGCAGGGAGAAAAAAAAATGACCACCTGCCTCCTAGTAGACACAGCTATGGTATCAAATTGAAAATCCTAGGTGACTTCCTTCTTGGGTAATCCAGTCACAAGAAGTTCAGAGTACATGACTTATGATATCTGACCTTTAGGTTGATGTCTCACTGAGATTTGGGCCATCTGCCCAGCGGGTGATGACAATACCCCATCAGGAAGACCTCACACCACAACTGTAAGTATAGATGCCATGATCTTTTATAGTAACAAATTTTTTTTCTCTATAGTTTGTTAAAGCTAGTAAGACAGTTAACACGGCCAGAGACAAAGTAAATCTGACTCTCCACTGATTCCAGTGCAAAGGGCATTTTCCCTTTGCCCTTATCCTGCTTTCCTGTTACAGTCTGCTGAACACCTGTTCAGGTTTAACATTCAGTTCACGGTGGGTGGGAGATATATAGCAAAAACACAACTAAATCAGATACAAATTTGCTGGTGGCAAAGATAATAGAAGCTGGACAATCAAGCAAAAAAAAACACAACAACAAAGAATAATTCAAAAAAAGGGTGAAGTTAAAAAAAAAAGTGAACAGTTGGGAGACAGAGCAGGTGGAGGATGAACTGACACAGGAGACACATGCAGGACTATACTATACGTGCATTTAGAGCTGACGAGATAAACTACCACAGCTGGAAAAAATTAGGGCAGAGCAGACAATCAGAGGGTGGAAAAACACATTAGGGTAAACAAACCAAAACCAAGATTGTGATTACAGGAATATAATGTGACGACACAAAAGGCACAAGAGTGCAGCACAGAGAAAAACAGACACAGACAGGGAGCTCAGTGGTAACCGGAAAGAAAAAACACCAGAAACAAGAGCGAAGAAAAAAAAATGACATTGGAGTGAACATGACATTGTTAATTTGATTAATGAGAAGAGATATAAAACAGAGGAGCATGCTTTTTAGTGAGGAGTATCCTGATTGAAGGATTCTTCTCTGTATAGTACAAACTTTAATATCACATAGCTAAGCACAATTTAACAGATAAGCAGGTCATGCTTGTAACTCAGTGACATTTCTAAATCGTTATGTGAGAATTTTATTTCAGTAAAAGCTACAGAATGGCGAACATAGTTATCTCCCTTTGTAGGTGTGAAGAGAAGTCACGCTGACTCACTCGGGCGATGACTTTTTTTCTCCTCTGCTGGTAAAGATTACTGTGTGCTTTTTTAATCCATCAAGGAAAAGAGGATATTGTTGTAATTTAACACAAATTAATCAACATCAGGACACATTTAGAAACACCACTTTAGAGGAAAGGATAAGTGATTGCCATTCATTAACCTTGGTATGACAGAAAAAAAAAAAACATTGGCGAGATTCAACAGGAAATTGAATTTCCAGAGTAGGAAAGAAAGTGCTTACAAGAAGACATTAAGAAACTATAGAAGTTGCAAGGATGATGGAGAAAACAAGAGTGATAAATGTGTCTCATTTGTAGATATTAGAAATGAATCAACAAAATATTCAGTTTGCACTCAAGCAGTTTACTGAAGTATAATGCAGCTCTATAAAATGGGTACATTTAAAGTGGTGATTATAGTACAAATGGATCTGTATTGATTTTTTGTAGAATATTACATTACGCTGTTTGTTAAATGATGCAGTGGCTAAAGAAAGAAGTATACTTCACTTCAACCGTGTGGTACAAAAACATCAGCTTTTAAGATTTTTATCTGTAACATTTATTTTTGTGTCATGATGAAATTTCCAGTCTCGAATCTGACAGTGAGATATGCTTTTAAAGAAGGTAACAAAGTATAATATCAAAATCGACCCCCCTCCCACCCCCAAAATAACCCAAACAAACAAACTAACTAACAAAAAATACAAATGAATCAAAACAAAAAAAAGCACAAAAATAATATTACACTTAAACCAAGCAGGCTCCAAACAGGTAAATGATACATAACACAGTTTACAGCTATCTACTGGGCAGCACAGTGGTGCAATGATTGGCAGGAAGCTCCACCAGCTGCCACCAGTCTTTCTCCGTGGATTTGCTTGTTCTCCTTGTGTATGGGTTTTCCCTGAATACTCCAATTTCCCCTCACAGTCACAGCCTAACCCTAGGCTGGTGTTGGAGAGGGTTAAGTTGAGAGCAACACTAGTGTTTCCCTAAATTATTTCCTCAAAGCTGATGAATCATATTTGCCACTGTCTGCTGCAAAGGGATACATATGCATTTTGAGGAATTTATAACAACTATTTGCTGAAAGCATAAAGACATTAGCATCATCATACCATTCTTTAAATAAACAAATACTTAAATAAGGATTTTTAAAATTTCCCTTTAATGATGGAATAGCCCTTTCTTGGCCATAAAACTGTTTACCAATCAGCTATTAAATAACTTTTTAGCCTCTGAAAATGTGCAAAAATGGCTTTAAATAAAAAACAGTTAATACAATACTTTTGTTTAACTTGTTGCAATGATGCAATACTTCCATCATTGTTTGCTGGAAATCAAACCAAAACGTTCATGTCGTCATTGGCTAGATCTGTCACCCAGCATTCTGTGCTTATATTGTATTGCTGATTTCCTATGTTAAAATAATATCAAATTTATGTGTTATTCTTAATTTAAGAGTGCAGTTAAGTTATTTTGTATTTTTATTACTTATGAGATAATTTTATGTTCTAGTATTAGGGCTGTGCGACCAAAATCTCATATCCCAATATAAGACATTTATCGTCCCGAAAACAATATATACCACAAAAATTGTTCATTTTCTGCTAATTTTCATGTCCTTTTGTCATAGTCATCACAGTCTAGTTTTCCCATTTTAGGTTTTAGTTTTAGTTTTCGCCTCTGTTCACTTTTGCCTCATTTTGTATTTATGTTTTTTGGCCAAAAAACGACGCGCCTTTTGTTAAAGTGCAGCTCCATCTCTTCCGTGTCTGTACTTGAGTTCGCATCATAAACACAAAGGCTTCGCAGCTGTGACACATGTGCAGAAGCTAAATTGCAAAAACTAAATTTTAAACATTTCTTAGTCACTGCCCTACTTTTGAAAGAGAGAAATTAGTTAGGTTTTATTAGTTATAACATGGCTCCCCAGCCATGTCTTTATTTTTCCAAATCACAATCTTTCCCTAACAATTAAAATAGTCTTGCTGGCAAGCACAAATGATGAAAAGTAAGATGATTAAAAACTTATTGTAACTGAACTTAATAAATAGTTGTAAAATCACGACATTGTTTGGTGACCGACACTTCTGTTGATTGCAAAAGCCGCCTGCTTAGGATTCATGAGGAAAGCTTATTATTTATTTATTCAAACTTTGGAATTATGTTTTGGTATTTCGAAATTGCTATTTCTGCTTTATTAAGTGAACTGTTAAACTATGCATTTTTTCACATCTGGAATACAACTGAGTATAGAAATATACAATTTCCTTGAAAAAGATGGTGCATATCTAAGAATATAAACAGCCTGCTCAGGCCAGCTCCTCTGTGACTCTCTACCTTATCGTGGTGGAGAGGTTTGTGTGTCCCAGGGATCACAGGGCTATGTTGTCGGGGGTTTTTTCCCCCCTTCTAATAGGGGCTCCCATTGCAAATTGGTCCTGGGTGACAAAGAGCAATTCAAAAACCCCTATAAGTGAAAGATCTAGGGAACAGTTCACACTGCCTGGGATACCTGTGGTCATGAGCTTTGGGTAGTAACCGAAGAACAAGATCACAAACTCATCTTATCTCTCCTCAAAGGGTGAGGAGTTTGGACTTCTCCGCTGAAGCTGCTGCACCCACCACCCCAGATGGAGGGATGGTTGGATGCTCAGACCAGGTGCTGGCTAAAGGAGTTATTATGAATTTAAAAAGTATTGGCCTTGTCTGACTAGTGCTAGTGCTAAATCATAAAATCCCCCTGGTGTCTGTGTAATGTGCAGTTGCTATCTACCAGTGACTGATGACAACACAAACATTAAAGTGAATTAATGAAAAGATTAGAGTTGATATTAAGCTGATTTTAATTAGCGGTGTCCTTCCTTTTTTGCTAACAATGAGCGTCACGTCTGGGAGGAAAAGACAAACTCTCTTAAAGGTTATTAATTAAACTCATTAGGCTGTAAAAACTGATAAGTCACAGGAAGCACCCGGAGCTGAGTTTCTAGAAGGATGTGGGCGTGCCTGGAATTGAGGAAAAGTTGTTAAAGGTAATAAGGAAGGTCAAGTTTCAAGTGCCACAAAATAAGTATGTCAGTAATTCTGAAACAACAATTAAATGGCAGTATTCATAATAATAATAACAATAATAGCATGCCTGTACAAACAGTAATAAAACACACACACTGGATGGAGGTCTGTATATTTGCATATATGTGTGCATGTGTGTGGGTGTGTGCATTTGTCCACCGTTTCAGCAAGGACTTCTTTCACTTTTTCACTATTAAAGTGAGGATATTGTTTAAAAGTGAGGACATTTTGGTTTCTTCCTCATTTCTCATACCTATTTATAAGTTGCTTAAATTCCTGTTTCAGCACTAGAACTTCGAGATTTACTTGGGATCTGTAAGGGTAGGGTAAATCAATTATATCACTAATGTCCTCAAAAATATGTTACGTAATACAAATATATATGCAGGGAGCTTGTGTGCAACCGCAGTAAAGCTGGATTGGCCATTTGAAGCTCACTCACCGGTGTCATTGTTGCAAGAAAATTCCAGAGCAACATCAAAGACATGACACGGCCATGGTGAATGATGAGAGACCGTGAGAATGAGGGGAGAAGAGCTCAAGGTCGAAATGCAGACACTAAATGCTTGAGAGATGAGAGCTGACAAAATGCCATATTTTAAACTTTGTCTTTTGAACCCCAAATTAATCATTGCACTGACTTCAGCCGAAGCAATTTCCATTGTTAAACATTTGCACAATATAGTAAATTAGAAAATAATGAATGGCTCTTTGAACTTTATTGCACTGAATAAACATTTAAAAGCAAACTGATCTGGTGTTCTCTTTGTTGACACGACTATAATTATCATGCGTTATAGTTCAGAGGAGGAGAGCGTTCAAATGCACTGCAGACAGATCAAGTCCAATATCCAAATCGTTAATTGGTAGGCTATTAGTCAATAGCAGCAGGGCAATGAGTTTGGTAAACAAACCTCTCAGCAGGCGCACAAGAGGCAAAAATCCATAAAAAGAATTAAAAATCAAACTCTGGGTATATTTTAAAGTAAAAGAAACCAAAAAAGAAAAAAACCAAACGGGGAAAGTGGAGAATCGTGACGAGTACTCTGAATAAAAAAACACAAGGTACAGAAGTAATAGCTACTGCAGAAAATGTGACTGCGGTCAGTACCGAACACTTGAACGAGTCTATCACTGAATCACTCACTTACTTACAAAAGAACAGATGGTCAGCAGCTTCTGCAGTGAGGAGTAAACAGACGCTGGTTCCAAATTTCACATTAATAAAATGTGATAGTTTTATGACATTGTTCAAATAATAGACATTCGTCTCTGAAGAATAACAAAACCATAATCTGTATATATTGACGATAGCAAGCAATACAATACTTAATAAGAGTGACACGACATTTGTTCAGCATGACACATGAATATACAGTTGCCCTAATAGTGCAGCAGATAACTGAGACAATATTTCAGTGGTAGATACGAGTGCCAAAGGTTGCACGTTTGTCACCCTGAAACTAATAATTTGAGAAAAAACAGGAAGAAGAGGTTTTTAGTCATAAATTTATAATGTAGGCGTCTTCAGTTGCACAATTTCAGATCACACAGCACTATGCTGTTCCTTTCATAGCACTATACATGTTTGATTTGTTTTCCCACTAAGTTACCAGGAATATACACACTACTTAATTTACTTTTTACTTAATTTACTTAATTTAATTACCTCCTTATGTTATTGTACTAGCCCTATTTTAATGTAAATATAATTATATTATACTTTCAAATAAAATACACTGAAGTTCCTTTTAATTACAGGGGAATTATGCCCTTACATGTGGAGTATATTTTGATGCGTAGTTGTACTTAAATGATAGCTTACAGATTGCTTTATTTTAAGTAGCAGAATATTACAAGGCATGTCACTGTATTTCACAGCTGCGGAGTCAGATTGGGTGTCCTCTAAGTGATCTTCACACACAATTACCATTAAATAGAGAATTTACTCACCTCCATCCGTTAACCTGCTCCGCTTCCATACAGAACCATTGAGAACGATAAGGCAGAGGGTTGAAGTGATGGAATGGATGGACAAAACAGTGATGACATGAATACAGAGAAGTATGGATGAGGTAGAAGAGATAAGCCAGCTGACATATGGCTAAATGGATGGCAGGACAAAAGATAGGTGTAACACTGTGAAACTAGCCTTGCTTGTTCATAATTATTAGCAGATTGCTGCACATTATCGCTTTCTGTCTTTCCTCATCTATCCATGTTTGCCTCTGTTGTTTTTCTGAACAGATGTGATCTATAGTCCCAGAGTGATTGTTGTTGTTTTTGTGAAAAAGAGTGGAGCTCAAGGACTTAGATTTAGGGGATGAATATAAATGAGCTATTTTCCAAAAATAACTCAAATTTAATTATATGAAGCAATACAGACATATGCCTAACTCCTACCAAATGTCTTTATACAACTACAAGTACTTTGAGCTATCTGTCAGGTGCAGTCTGTTTTAAAATCAATGCAAACACTAAAATAGTTCAACCATGCAACCATCAATTTTCTTCTCATTATCCAGTTCAGGGTTGGGGGGGGGGGGGGGGGTGCTGGAACCTGTACCAGCAGTGAAGACAGGGTTCAACCCAGGACAGGTTGACAATATGTTGCACAGCTAACACATAGAGACAAACAACCATTAACACTCACATTTGCACTTAATTTGAGCATCATCAGTTAACCTAACCCCATGCATGTCTTTGGGGGGTGGGAGCAAACCAGAATAAACAGAGAGAACCCACACAGATACGGGGAGAACACACAAACTTCCACAGAAAGGCATCAGGTGAGATTTTAACCCAGGGCCTCTCTTGCTGTGAGGCAACAGTGGTAACTACCATGCTGCTCCCATGTTTTTCTACATTCACACAATCACTGATGGATCGAGGGGATTTATATCTTCCCCAAGGGTACCTCGACACATGGACAGGAGGAACCAGAGATTGAGACCTTGTAGTTGGTAGACAATCCACTTTACCATTTGAGCCACAGCCATTTCAAATATTTCAACCATCTTCAGTTATTTTCCATTGATTAAACACGCCGAATATCCGCATTTAACTTTTATTTCTTTCTTTCAGTATTTTGCAAGTAACACAAATGATTGTCAAAGTCATTGTGACCCTAAAATATCCATTTAGCTAACTATTAAAAAAATATTTAAAAAACTCCAGTTTGTTATATAGATATATGTGTGTAACAAACTCTGCAGGAGCCTTTTAATAGTGGCAGACATTTGATGAGTAAAACATGCTTTAGCTGCCTTGAGCTAAAGAGGTAAAATACAAAAAGCAAACAGTCTGAAGAGAAGCTTGGCAGTGTGTTCATTTGCATATGCAGATTGGTTACACATAACCCAAAAAGTAGACATACCCGGCTTTTGATTATTTTGTATGTCTGGACTTCATTATTATGTTTATAATTATTCAAAATTGATAAGAATGATCCAAGACGCCCACTCCTGCATTGTATAGTGGAAGGAATGTTTTTTCTTCTGGACACATGGGAGCAGGTGTAGTTAGAAGGGAACAAAGAATTGTTTGCCAGATTGTGATTGCAGAGGATGATTCATTTGAAAGTACATGAACTACCAGCCAACAGCACGGCTGGTGATGCTCATCCTTTACTCAAAACTCAGCCAATGAAGTAGCTCAAGGCTGCAATGATATCTGAAATAATTAAAACTGAACAGTTCCCTAGAGCTACTGTCAAAATTGTCACTTCCATCAAATGTTGCAGTATCAGTGGGCGCAAGGTCATAGGGTACCTGTGCCTAAGGTGATTCACAAGATGAGTCCTTCTGATCCTGTGATTATGTTATACCTCAAGGCAGCTGTACAGACATTATTTCAAACTCATTTTTCTAATAATACAATGTGCGCAAACTGCTCATTTATGCTTTTAATATTCCACGCTTCACCGTGTCCCTAAACCTCACTCAAAGCCATGGCAGAAAATAAATGTTTTTATCTAGTGATTTACTTAATTTACCTTCTTTAGAAGTAGTAGAGTGAAAAGGCTGGTAAAAAGGTTATAAATCTTCACTTCCACCTTTAAATGCTTGATTGTTCTCCTATTTTTGATGATCACTACTTCCAGTTTGGCAAAGCTGCCTTCCCCTTCATCTCGCACCTAATGGGATAAAAACGCTAAACAAACAACTAACAGTCTGGAGCGAGTTCAGTGAGTGTTTATATATACTTCAAATTTGGTCACATTTGGTTTTTTATCATTTGTGTTTCATCACCTTTAGAGGCCTATTATAATAAATGTCAACAGTGCTTTCACAAGCAGCAATCCCTCCAGCCCCTCTACTCGTGTTTTTAGAGAGAACAAATAACAGATACCACAAAATGCTCTCACTTCTCTGGAGAGTCATCCAAGCTACAGTAGCAGCAGCAAAAAGCAGATATCGCTGCCTTCTCAATTAAGTGCTACCAATATAAAATCAAAAACAACAGTGGTTTCAGATAATTTAATGCAATATACCCGCCTTTACCAGGAGGGTAATTTCCTAAAAAATAGTTACTATATAATGACTCTTACGCCACTTTCACATGTATTCCGAAACCCTAAACCTTTTTTACCAAACAGAGGTGCGTGTGAGAATACAAATGCTCATTGCTGTTAGTTCAGACATTATCAGGTTTTTAATCTGCCAACTCTCTAGCGAAAACTCTGCGTGATGCACTGATGTGCCAATAACGCAGTTAATAGCCTGGTGCATTTACAGCCAGGAATTGGGTGTCTTCTGCTTCCTCCCACAGAATCAAACTGAATATTTCCAGTAGCGTAAACGCCTCTGAAGCCGATTATTTCCTGCTGTCTGCTACATGCGAAAAAGAACAACTGTAGAAAACATCCTGACATGATTGTCTCAAAATTGTCTGAAGTTAAAGTAATGTGTAACTTCAAATTTTGATTTGAATTTCACACTTTTTTCAGTCATACGTCATGTCACTCGTTTAAAGGAATTGCAATTTGTTCTGTCTTGCTTCTTGTCTAGCTGCTGTTGTAGGGCTAAACACTTGAACTACTTGCCATTCAATCACAGTCTAACACAGAGAGGTAGATAACCCTACAGATTACCCTCACCCTACAAGAAATTTAGAAGGATCAATTTACTGAACATGCATGCTTTGGGACTGTGAGCTCCACACAGAAATGCCTTCTTGCTGCGGACAATACTGCTAGCGACTGCACCAAATGACTGCCCGTGTCCTCAGACCCTAGATTCAATCAAATAAGAGGAAAAACACTCAAGAAAACACTGAAATAAGAAAGACAGAAAATTAACACAAGAAAATTAAAGTGAACTAAGCTGCATTCGAATGAGGTCCACTGAAATTAACTGAAGTGAAATGCAAATAAGTGGAAGTTTATTAACGTGAATGAGGTTAAATGAATTAAGTTAGTGAACCAAGCTCAGTAGAAGAAAAGGCAAAAGAAGACGGTTGCATTGCTTGAATTTAATGCAAGAAGTTTAATGAAGGAAGCTGAAGTAACATGTAATGCTCTGGTCGTTCTTCTGGCAGTCCTAGCTGTGTTTGACAATATTTACACCACAGAAAGACAAAGGCTGTGTGCAGATTGATGCAGCAGTTTCCTGTAGGGAACTAGTGCTTACACTTGTTAGAAGCATGGCAGATGGTGTGTCCCTATGAAGGACATTAACATAATGAGAGATTCAGGTAATAATGAAATTATGAAGATTATGAGAAGTGTCAGTGCACAGTCTGAATAGTGCTTGTACCTCTTGTGGAAACATGTGTTTTAGGTTTACTTTTTATCTATGCTAGATGCTTTGAGGATGGCAAACACAGCATCACAGTCAGTCCACTGCTTGAAATTGTTCATCAACTGTCTGATAGTTGATGGTTGTAGAAAATGTATCTCGGTCCTTTGAGGTCATCTAGTACCACCACCAAAGTGTTCAACAAGTTATTAGCTAATATAAGAAGCTTGGACAGCAATCTGCATGCATTAACAATGTGGGTGCAATGCATAACCATTCCTGCTTGTTAGTACCAAGTAACGGACTAACATGAGAATTTCAAAAATATGAGAATTACATGTTGTGCCACATAGCAAGCCATTTTATTCGTCAGATCATTTCAAATATGCCGAACAGCACCGATATCACAAACATGGTGGCGAAGTCCAGTCAGTGTCTTTTATTAGCAGGGATGAAATATAGCAGTGGCTTCATTTTTAGGAAACTCAAGTGCCAAAAAGAGCAATCGAGAAAGCAGCATTTGTTGTTGCAAGTTAAGTTCAAGGTTAACCCTACATTAGAAAGGTGGCTGACTGGGGTTGGCTCACTTGGTACTGGGTTACTGTTAACGTAACCTGTATGAAGTTATTATCATCAATAACTGCTAACCATTTACTTTTTTTAAAAAAAATATCAACATCACCCTTCCTGAAAGATCCCTTGGCCCAGTGGGAGGACCCAAGGATTTTTTTAAACAGTCTAAATGCGTTCTCTTCCTATTAGAAGCAATTTTATTTCTTTTTTTAAAAATTTCTGTTGGATTTTTTTTTAACTATATGAATATATGATTCTAAAACAGTGGACATACAGCGAGGCCCTTATATTTTTGAACAATGCACCAAAATATCTTTTTGTAATTTTGCCTCTGTATACCACCATAGTGGATTTTAAGTAAAAGGGCAAACTTTCAGCTTTAATTCAAGAAGTTTACTTACTGTTTTAGAATAACAGCAATTTTTATTGGCTTTTATAGTCTTGCAATTTGTCCTCCATTTCCAAAAGCAACCAAAGAATTGGACAACTGACTGAGAAACAGGTAAGGCAGCTTCCTTCATGATTTCATCACAAGTAGGCAAAAGATTAGGAGTTGATTACAAGTATTAAACTTGCAGCTTCAGATATTTAGGTCCAAAACGATCCCAAAAATCCCATAAAGTAGGGATGTATCATCCAGTAAGGCCTGGAAGACCCAGAAAACAGTTAAAGTGGATGATTGCACAATTCCTGGTAAAGGACACTTTGGTTTGTCCCTCTTACTGGCCAAAGTATTCATATACATTCTTACAACACTTTAAAATATTCTCCATACTCTAAGAGTAAACTCCAGCTTTCACACAAGCACCGCTGCTGCTTTGTCCACAGCTGCTGTGGTGCTTTCGGCCTGCATGTAAGTGTTTAACCTTTTCATGATTTTCTCCTATTATCGTTTGATCTATCTTTTCTAACATCAGACACTCCTCTGCCACTTGTGATGTTTGCAGTGTGACCCCTTTCCTGTGAATACTTGGAACTAGACTGATAAATCCATAGCTGATGCACTGAGCTGATAACCACCTTTATATGTCCACTTAGCCTGACTGCTAATGTCAGGGTAAGTGAAGCTAAATAATGGAAAGATATCCTGGGCATATTTAACTTGCTCCCATAGTACCAGGCTCAATAAAAAAAAACTAAGTGTAAACAACCACAAAAACAAAGCAAACAGCAAAACCAAGATGTAAAGCTGTCTGCCCCCGTGGATGAATTATGTCAATTGCTTTTGGTCTCTTATTAGAAATTCCAGACAATGTAATATTTGTTTTTTACCGCATTGCTTCCTCTTTCATTGACTTTCTTTTATCAAAGGTTTGCTCATAATGCTTTCTGCATCATCAGTATCACTGTCAAAAGGTTTAATTGTCTTCTCTTTGAAGACAATAATATATTCACCATAGTGACAATCGCTAAAGGTGTTAAATGGGTTGACGTAGAGGGAGTGTTAGCCAGAGCTGCCTGTGACAGAGACAGAAAGACCTTCCCAAAAGGACTTTAGCTTCAGGATAATTACTTTTTAATACATTTCTGCATAGTCACTCCTAGGATACTGTGGCATGACTGATTAACAAAAATGTATACTCGATGTGACCTAAAACAAATGATTCAGAGGAAATCCATCTAATTTCAAGTCGGTTTTAGAGAGCTTATTTAACTCAATTTATTCATCCATCGTGAACAGAGATGGGCAGTAACGCGTAACGCGTTGCCGTAATCTGATTACTTTTTTCAGTAACGAGTAAAGTAAGGGATTACTAATTGCAAAAACGGTAATTAGATTACCGTTACTTTCCCGTAGGAACGCTGCGTTACTGCGTTACTAAAACCGTGATTTTTTGCGAGAATGTCTCATGACAGTGACTTAAGCGAGCGCGACGTTCGTGACAACAGCTGTGGGCAGATAAACAATGGATAATACATCTAGTACGGAAGAGAGTATGAGCGTGCAGCGTTTAAAGCGTGGAAGTACTGACCTTACTTTGAGTTTGATTCCGTAAAAAGTGACAAAAACATTAGTGTCCTTGTGCGTGGGAAGAAAACTTCTTTTTACAGCAAAAAACCCCTTAACTTCCAAGCAAGCGCCGAGTGCGCTATGACGTAATGGGAAACTCACACTCGCGGATTCTTCCACTGACCACTGCGCACACCTGCACCAGGGTAAACCTCCGCCTGCTCCACTCCTGCTTTACAGGTGAAAATAGAGCAACAGGACCGCTAGTCTTTGATTTTATTTATTTTCTGCTGTGTTTTACTCGCATCTATTTGAAAAACTAAGTGTAAACACAAAAAAATATTTTATTTTATGTGCTGGAATGTGCAGAAAATAGGTTTAAATGTTAAACAAATTTCTTCCAGTCAGAGAATGTTGCATATAATTAAATTTTTGCTTGATGCATAAAGTTAAAAGATTAAAACTAATAAAACAAGTTTTAAAAAGAGACTTTTCCATTTGATTACATTTTGTATGATGGATTATGCAGAAAAAGTAGAATTGGGCTGAAAGATCTATCGCTTTATCACCTATTCAGGTTGTAAATCGTGTTTTTAAAAAGTAACTAAGTAACTAAGCAATTAATTACTTTTGAAAATAAGTAATCAGTGTAGTAACTGGATTACTTTTGGGGGGAAGTAATCAGTAATTAGTTACTGATTACTTTTTTCAAGTAACTTGACCAACACTGATCGTGAATGGGGCTAAGAGATTAAGTCAAGATGGAATTGCCTACAAAGTTAAAACAGTGGGCATCTCTTTCAGAGCATTTAATTTAAATAGCATAACTGTGTATAAATGCTAATGTTAATGATGAGGTAATGGGTGCACATTTAGTCCAGATTTAGTCCAGATTGTCCACTGGCTATTATGTAAAGTACAGATAAGTGTGAAATTATATTCATTGTCCTTTCCTTCCCTTTGTTATGATGTTTTTCTTTGATACCTTTTCTTTATATTCTGTGTGAGCATAATAAATAAAAACACTTCATAATAAGGGAGTTTTTGCAAGGCTCCCCAACTTTTCAAACTTTAAGATTACACTTCAGATAGCACCACAAAAATCTCATACAGTTGCCTTTTATTATCAGTGTTCATTATCCAGATTAGAAAAGAGAGGAAGGGAATTAAATTACTAAAACTCATCATGGATTGTCTTCAGTTCTTACCGTACACTTGGAGCAATAATCTTTATTAGCAGCTGCCAGCGTTTTGTGGCTCTTCTTGCCTCAGGTTTTACTGTCTGACTAATTGAACTAGCTGGGTGCAGCCTGAGAGGAAAAACCTGCAGACTGCTCAGTACAGGAAAAGCATATTATCTCCTCTTCCAGCCCAATTATTATATATGAAATAAACAAGACCTCTAACCCAGTGGTAATTGTCATATATAGATATTTTTGAAAGGGAGAATCCAAAAGAAGAAAGAACACTGCATTGTGTTGGATTGTGTCAATCTGACATCCTGGTCTTAATAGTAATTCTATAATTTAAAGTGAACGCTCTCATTTTTATGAATCTATTTGTCATTTTTAACTCATGATCACAAAGGCAGTAAAGACCATGCTCTCACATGCAAGGTATGACATCTCTGTGTATCAAGCTGAATATGAATTTATGGACTTCATCAGTATAAAAGCATTTTCACCCTCATATGTTATTTTTGCAAATATATATTGTGACAACCCCAGGGCATTAGGTGTCTCTTTTGGATTTTGTGTTGTGGTTTGTGCTGTGCTTTGTCCTGCAGGAGCTGATTGAGGTAACTGGCTGCACGACCTACACCTGGGCCCAGTGAGCCTGGCTGTTAAAGCTTTCTTCTTTCTGCAGCGGGTCTCTCACTTGCTTCTGATTCTTTTTGCTTACCGGCCTGATTTAGACACCAGCTTCATAGGCTGGATCAGCTCAGCTACAGCAGGTGTTTTTGAGTTGTTTGTGTTTCCCACAGACTCTGCCACACACCCATACACGCTTTACACAGCTGATTTGCTGACACACACATTCACTTTAATTATGTTCTGCAAATACATCAACCTTTACTAGTTACTACCTCATTCAGTCTCTGTCTCTTTTGTTGCAGCCCGTGAGCCAGGGTGCAAAACAATATTAATGTGTAGTGCAGGCAAACATTCACATGATTCTCCGCTGCTCATTAGACAACTTACAATCTTTGCACTCTCTGAGTTTGTAAGATGCAGTCATGATTCTGTTCCTCTTGACCCACTGAACAATTCAGTATTTTGATATGGCTTTAAAGCTTTGACTGAAGTGACATACAGACTGGGAACAGCTTAGAGCTCAGTTTATATCAGGTATTAGATGCTGTTTAAATTGCAGACTTTGTCCCTGACAAAGATTGCTAATCAGCATCTAATTCATTTTCATTTTAATAATTCGAGTTCATTTTTAGATTTAATGTGTTTTTTATTCATTTGCTTCTAAAAATCCTCTCCGTGCTTTGCAATATGATTTATGAAAAAAGAAAAAATTCCACAGTTAAAACACCCATTTTAGTTGGAAGAAACTTCAAGTGTTTGTTCTGAATACATAACAGCATTCACTTGAGATTACATCACAATAGCCATGTGCTGTGCAGACTCAAATGCCTCACGCCTTTAGGTGGTTACATAAACGTGCAAAGATGAAGCCTATTTCTTCAAATTCAAGATGACAAATAGGTGTAGCCAGCTAGAATGAATAAACATTTGTCTGGTATAAACAGATCTGAGTCTGAGTATGGTAAGAAGATATCTGAGAAAACACTGGAGGTCGTAAGAGGAATGCGTCTGCCCGGTGATGCATGTGTCCCCTTCTGCGCTTGGTAACAGATACCAATCACAGGATGACTGCGTCCTTCTAAAGATTTTACAGGAGGCAGTTTAAGGTATTTTTAGCTTGCTGAAAAAGCATTGCATTTATACTTTGCAGTAAAAGTTATTGGAGTTGTGTATAACTTCAATTTCTCCAGATCAAAAAGGACTAAAGCATTTCAAACTGAATGACAGAAGAGTCAAATATCTCTCTCTCTCTCATATATATATATATATATATATATATATATATATACGCACACCTACAATGAAGTCAGCTAGAGTTCTGCTCTATAAACTGGACTGAACGATGCATTCAAGTGGAGTAAGAAAAAAAAAGACCCTGAAAAAAACATGCACCATACAAATTTGTTATTGAGCTGAGATTTGATTCTGTAAGGTACAAGAAAGAAATGCAGCTGGTCTGTTTGACTGTGTTTGATGCCTGTGGTCAAATTTCCATTCAAATTTTGGCCAAATTTAAACAGAAAATCTGCACAAAGATGATGAATGCATCCATCACCCACTCCGGGAATTAGCATCTTGTTCAATTGGGATGAACAGATGGTGGTGCTAATTCTCCAGCCTTTAAACGACTTCAGGACAGACAGACAGATAGATAGACAGCACCAATTGAGCTATACTAGTGTCTAAGCATGACTTTTATTAGTTAGCTGAAACATATGTGTTTTAACATCAGAGATTCTCAGTATATATTTCTGCTAAGTGTCTTTTTTAAGAAAAATAAACTTGTGAAAAGAACCTGGGATTTGAGGGGTTTTAATGAGGCTGGGAGGAGTTGTAAAAATAAAAATAAAATAAAATAGTTTCGATTGCTTGACACCGCACCATGTGGTTATATCCTGTTTAAACAAGCAGGTGATGTGCTGTGAATATTATGTACTTGCACTACAGGATCAACAACCACCTGTGTAGCATATGAGGGTATTTTCTCTGTGAGATGCAAAGTAATTCTCACCATGGCAACAGGACAGAGCCCCTACCACCAACCACTTCACCCAAGATGCGTAAATGAGGCAGCACTGCTTCAGAGGAATTACAATATTACACAGTGTAAGAATTTCTAAAAGCATTTGTGGTGGCAGATTTCTTTTCTCATGTATTAATCACATATTTAATTATATCACATTAGTTATAGTAATATCACTTCCTCACTTTACCATAGTAAGAGCACTCCTGCCACTACTTTACATGCATGTGGAAAGTTAACACAGTGAAGCCATTGTAATGGGAGACATTAAACAGATAGTGAGGCTCCTTCTGCTTATCAGGGATGGAAATCCTTAGGTGACGGCCAAGCAGAACACAAGGTCATAATTCTCTCTGTGAGGGAGGAGGTATATATAGGCATAGAAAATATATCAGATGTTTAAACTGAGAACATATGATACTTTAAGAAAGATATTAGGTCATATTGAATTTGATGGTAGTAATATATCAAAAATTTTGAAGGACACAAAGAAAGGATGGAAAAGTGAGACTAATGATCTTCAGGTTTTAGGCACCACTGCATTAAAAAAGGCATTATTTTGTCATAGAAATCACTGCACTGCCATTCCAGAAATGTACTACACACAAATGCAGGTTAAAGCTTGATCATCCAAAGAAGCAGCCATGCGTGAACACTATCCAGAAATGTCACCATCTCTTAAAAAAGCTCATTAAAAATGGATTGAAGGAAAGTGGAAAACTCTGGTCAGAAAAATCAAAAGTCAAAATTATTTTTGAAAAACACGGATGCTCCATCCCCTGTACTAAAAAGGTGGGGGACCATCCAGCTTGTTTTCTTGTTGCTTGTAATCACCTGCTCATTCTTACTCAGTCTCTTTTCACTTCTCCTTGTCACCTGCTCTGTGCACCCACAGAAAACACACTCACCTGGAAACTAGCTCAACTGTCGTCTGTGGAAACCTCCAGCTCCTCCTGCTTGCATCTGCCATCTCCGCTAACTCTTAGATACCCACCAGCTGCCCACAAATGACCTCTATTCACTCCTAACTCAAGTAAAACTGTTAATAACCACCTGGATTTCTCACATGAATCATATTCCTGTTTAAGACTCCAGTTAAGCTCTTTGTCTCGTCTCTGATGGAACTCCCATGTTCAAGCATGTAGTGCTGTTGAATCTCCAAGCCAAATGCCCTCTATCCGTAAACCAATCACTCCTTAACAATAAACACTCCAAACCTGCCAGCTGCTGTCTGAGTTTGTTCTCGGGGACTGCTTTTTGCCAAAAGAAAAATCCCCCACAGCTTCCAAGTAGAAGAGTCCGGGTGCTCAGCTGGCCTTCCTGCAGTCCAGACCTCTCAGCAATTGAAAACATTTAGAGCATCACAAAATGAAAAATGCAATAAAGAGCACCCAGGACTACTGAGTAGCTGCGGGACAAGATTCCTCTTACAAACGT
This sequence comes from Neolamprologus brichardi, assembly GCF_056152115.1. Classification (NCBI taxonomy): domain Eukaryota; kingdom Metazoa; phylum Chordata; class Actinopteri; order Cichliformes; family Cichlidae; genus Neolamprologus; species Neolamprologus brichardi. Next base: position 10,328,207 of record NC_142116.1, read on the forward strand.
CCAGCAAATTCTGTTTATGGACTGTTGTTTAAAGAAGGAGTATTACAGACTGGTAAACATGGCCCCATCCCAACTTTTTGACACACGTTCCTGCCAGCAAATTCAAAATGAGCTAAGAAGTTTTTATAACACATTGTGGAAACAATACTGGGATCCATATTACAAGAGCTAATAGTTTCTGTAGTACCTGCACCTTTTACAGTTTTCTGACTGGCAGCCTATCCAGGGTATCAGTCTATCACAGAGCTGACAGCTGGGATAGGCTCCTCTAACGCTTTTCTCAGTGTCTGCAGAAATCCCTCTAAAACCAGAAATCGACTGATCCGACTTATGATCAGATAATTGTAATCTGTGAAGGACAGAAAGAAAGTGATACGGTTCCCCATCACTGGTTGGCTGCACTGCCCAAACTAATAAGAATTAAAATCTAACGAGAAGTCAGAGAAGCTCATAAAGTCATAAACAGGACAAATTAATTTGTTTTTTTTTAAACAATATTAGCCAGCCATGAGTTTTATTTATTATCAGAGTAGGCTCCTTTAATTAGATTCATCACAAACACAGGTGGGATTAAGAAGGATTTAGCTTCTTGAAGCGAGTGTTGTTGTGATTTGGTGCTATATAAATAAAATTAAACTGAATCAGCAGTGGTTGGCATAGCTTGACATCAACTTTGTTTTAAAATAGGTTTAAACGTGTTAATATATTTTTTCCTCCACTTCGGAACTGTTTTATAAGAAAGTAAACAATCATAAATAGCCTACTGCATGGCAGCCACATGTAGTTACCTATTAGTAATGTTGATTGGTAAATGGCCTGCATTTGTATAGCGCTTTACTCAGTCCCTAAGGACCCCAAAGTGCTTTACACTACATTCAGTCATTCACCCATTTACACACACATTCACATACTGGCAATGGCAAGCTACGTTGTAGCCACAGCTGCCCTGAGGCGACAGAGGCGAGGCTGCCGAACACTGGCGCCACCGGGCCCTCTGACCACCACCAGTAGGCAAACATGGGGTTAGTATTTGGCATGCAGCCAGGAAGCAGCGTGGGCTCGAACCACCGATCTTCTGATTAGTGGCTGACCTGCTCTGCCACCTGAACTACAGGTGGCAGAGCATGGCTCTGCTTGGCTCGTTGCTCTTATGTCTGGTTAATAAATAGAACTAAATGTTCTAAATGTTTATGTTGTTTTACATAAAACCCTCAATATTTCTTTATTCTAAGCTTTCTGCTGGATGATGGTGGAAAAATACTGGGTTTAAAAAGCTGAACGTTTCCTTAAAGGTTGACTTTGTATTTAGAACCTGAACTCTAGTCAGGTTGCTGAACCCCCCAAATCCCCAGAAACATTACTCAATACATGAAGTCGTGTTCTTTCAGAAGTACAGCTCTGGAATTAAGTGAGCCATTCCTAAATTGATTCCCACATGAATATCAGGGAACAAAATCTGAAGACCAAAAAAAAAAGAGTCCTGAATTAGACATATGAATAGGCTAACAGTCGCTTTCTTTATCCTTTTCTTTAAATGAATTACTATCATTAAGATTGACATAACAAGTTGTCCATGAAATTTAGCTGCCATCTGTGCTCTGTCATAGCAATGAGTGTAGCATCTCTTGGTGCAACACTTCTCAGTCTTGCGCCGCTGAATCATGAACATATCACTGCAAAACACATTTAGAAAGGAAGCTGACCTTTTTGAAAAGGGCACTCAGCCATAAGCTCACAAAAGCCTTCTGGCCACAGAAGTAAACCTGTTTCTACTATTAAAATCAGAGCTGAAAGGAAACAGTTTTTATAATGTCACAACCAAACAGTGTGGAAACAAAGAAATGTAACATCATCAAGAGTCTTCATATATAACTATAACATTTGTAGCATCATAAATTATTTTCAAATATGTAAATAGGACTTGATGCTCGTTAACTTATTTAAACTTGCAAATGTGCTAATGCACCAAACATATCTGCCCATGCATATGAATTTAAATCAACTGCAGAATAATTCAGTGCATTAATGATTATGTTTAAACACTTACAAACCAAAGCAGTCTTTAACTGGTCTTAGTCAGAGTGCTTTTGCTGTCTAGACATAAACATATATATGTATATGAACAGGATTCTGCATCTGAACCATGGACTACGGTGATTACGTCCATTCACCCTAAACATCACTGTGACACTTCATTCTATCAAAACTGCGGAAATACTTGTATTATAAAAAAAAACATGTTCTTCTCCAAGTTTTCCAAGAAATTCCCACTGTTCAGCCATCAATGGAATTTTTAATCACAATCAACAAAACACTTTAGCAGGATAACTGAAGGATACTGGGTTGAGCTTATCAGACTTAGCTGAAGTGATAAAACTGTTATTTTACAAAAATAGCATTAATGCTCCCTTTTTTAATCACTTAACACACAGATGAATTAAGCTTTCAAGTTCTTCTTACTGTGCAATTTGTGTTGATTAAAGTGTTTGCAAGTAACAATTTTACAGCAGTGACTTTGAGTACCAGTAATGATCATGTTGAAAAGCTTTACTCTGGAGTCTTTGGCACATTTGTTCAATGATCTTTTGTCATTTTTGAAGCTATGTGAAACTGTAATGAGACAAGTGGGGACATTATCTCGATTAAAATCAATTCCTATTGGATTATGCAATGCTACATTCCCCTGCTGGGCTCACATAATTAGAATAAAGCACAGAAACAGAAATCAGAAGTGAGAAGCCTCATCAAAGCGGTACATGTGCAGGCATGGGTGACTTGACAGATAATCACGAGTGTTCTCTTTGTGTCCTCAGACAATGCTGTGAGCATTGTATTATCCTGCAGGTACTACAGAAGCAAAGACTATCACTGTAATGCTTCACTTTAAAACAAATGTGGTGACAGACACAGTAAATGTCCTGCAAACTACTGCTCATAGAAACTGATACCACAGCTGAAGCATTTTCTGGTGGTAACAATAGCCTGTTTCTTAGCTGGTTTTTTAAAAATGTCCAGTCAGAATGAAGAAAGAAAGAACCAAGAAGAGCTGAAAAAGGAAGGAAGAAGAGAAATAAGGGAAGAGGGATGGGAATGAAGAAGGAAAGAAAATAAAAATTAGGGAAAGAAAAATGTAATGCGTAAAATGCAGAGAAAACAGAAAGAAAGGAACGTAAAGAAAAAATACTGAAGTACTGAAGGAACAAAGATAAGCAATAAAAAAATCCCAGTGACAGAAAAACTAAAATAAGAGGGGGGAAAGTGAGGTGAGAGAAAGGAGATGTTAACGTGTAGAATGAAAATAATAATAATAAAGGAGCAGGAAAGTTAAAAGGAAGGGAAAGTGATCAAAACGTATATACGAAATGAAAGAAAATATATAAAATATTTTAAAAAATTATAAAAAATGCGTTTTAAACCCAAAATGGTCAAAAGAGTGAGCAGGGGAAAAGAAAAGAAGGAAGAACAGATGGAGCAAGGGAAGAAGGGAAAACACAACTGGGGGGTTAAAGGTGGAAAATGAGAAAAAAGAAAGAAAGAAAGAAGGAAGGAACGAAAGTAAGGAGACTAAAAGGAAAGAAGGACGGAGCAAGGGGGGACTGAAGGAAGCACAACAAGGCATGCGAAAAGGGGTGGGAAGGAACGAATGAGTAGACATGTGTGAACAAAAAGGAGGAATGAAAGGATAGGAAAGAGGCAGTAAGAAAAAAAGAGAGGAAAGACCCTAGAGTGAAAGAAGAAAGGGAGCGAACTAATTCATTTTCACGTCGTCTCTTCTGTCCCGTGCAGGCTCGCTGTGCTGCGCGAAGATCGTCAGAAAACTCGTTCAGGCTGCCGTTAACCCTCAAACCGTCAATACGCGCGGCACTATCTTCAACACGCTGAGGTTTAACGCCACCGGCGGCCCATCCCGCGCCTTACAGGCAGAGCTGCCCCGAGCACACGACAGAGAAGCACCCAGCGGGGCATCACAGGCACCGAGTGCGCTCGACGGGCACCTGAGGGGAGGTGAAAAACGCGCCTGCGGTACGTACCGGTCGAGGACCATGGACAGCGCCGGCAACTACTCAGAAGCGGATCAAAGGAGCCAGCTGTGCTCGTTTTATAACGGCAGCAGCTTGTGTGGGAACTTCACCGACAACACAAGCTTCGCCGAGGGGAGTAGAGGGAACAACATGGAAATCGACGCCAATCCGGTTATCATAGCGATTGCCATCACCGCTCTTTACTCCATAGTGTGCGTCGTGGGGCTGGTTGGAAACGTGCTGGTCATGTATATCATTGTCAGGTAAGGCGATTAAAAAAAAAGAATGAAAAGAAAAAACTCTTACACTGATATGAGTGGATGTTTGTTCTCAGACTTGTTGCACACAATCAGAAATGACTCCCAACATTAATTCGCGGGTGTGTGTTTTCGTCGTGTGTTTTTATGAGGCCGAGGGAAACCATGTGCTTTCGGTGGTGACAGCGCTGCGAGCACAGCTGCCGTTCGTGCGTAAAAATGCCTCCAACAACGCAGCAAATTGCTACAGCGCCGAAACCCGAGCTGAGCGAAGGAAAAGGAGGGAAAGAGAAAGAGTGAAGGGAAGAGGAGGTGTGCACAAAACACACTACTTTTCACTTTAAAACAGTGGCAGCTGACATCTCTTCTTTTAACCACGAGCAAAAATGATGTGATGCTGTGACGTGATGACAGCACGCGCCATGTAAGTCTCGTGCGAACGCACACTCCACGTCCAATGCTGCTACCTTCTTGCGCGCAAAGGCGTCAGTGTCTTGTGTTCGAGCAAATTCAACGAAAGTCTAGAAATAGTTGAGGCTAATATAAAGCCTGCAAGTGCTAAAAGTTACACAGGTTCCCCGGCTCTGAATCCACATATTAGATGAGCAGATTTGTGGATATTTGCTTTCTAAAAACAGACATAAGCTATATGTTCAAGCATGTTCTCTGTTGCTTCTTACGTATAGATAGCCAACCTTCTTGCCAAATTTCATATATCATGTTCACATCTCACTGACACATCTATCTAAAATGCCTTCCCTTCACAGGGTCAGCTTTTATCATTTCAATCACTTGGTACAAGAAGCACAGGGTGATCATACATGTTTAGTCCTACAGACTTAAAATCCGAGGCCACTTGCCTTTTTATTGTCAGCGTAGACCAACTGGAATAATAGAAATAGTCTTAGTTTCATTGTTCATAATCAAAATGGTTCACCACTGATTAAAAAAAAACTTCTACCTACTTCAGTGGACCTCACTGTCAGAAGCAGGATTTCACTGGTCTTTAATTACACACGAACCCCTGACATTTATGTCAGTTAAACGCTCCCTGGTGTTGTGGATTTGTTTATGATATATATATATATATATATATATATATATATATATATACCTGTATAGACCAGACATATACTCACATATATATTAAAATATATACTTGTATGCACTTTATATATATATACCTGCACTGCAGTTTTTATATAATGGAATCACTGTGATAAGCATTTAACCTACATGTTTAAAATCACAAGACACACACATCTGGGTCAAATATTATCCACAATTATATTAATGAAGTTTGTGCCACTTGTTGTATGAGCATATGTGATCAATACTGTCTGAAATGAAGTAATTAGGATCAACAAGTAACCTTTCATTGTGTTATGGCCAACGGTGACAAGTCCAAACAGGGTTAAATAAACTTGGCCCTGCTAAGATGCACCTGGGAGCCTCTCTGCCTGTCTTTGTTGCCAGAAGGTGGTGAACCGCCCATTTTTAACCAATATGGTAAACAAACTTGGCTCGGCTGAGAGTGCACCTGGGACACTTTTTGCCCTTCTCCGTTGCTCAAAGCTGTGAAAAACCTTTCCTTAACGGATATAGTGGCATACCCCTGGCAGCAAACCTGACAAAGTTGTCAGGAGGATTCATTGTTTTGTCTCTGCAATCGGTTTGATATCTGTAGTTTTGCTGACTTTTGGACTCGATCTGGCCATAAAACTGTCAAAGGGACCCTAAAATGATAGATGCTGGGAACAGTGCTCGGAAAGTTATGGAGTAGTGCCAGAAAGTTGTGTAACGCAAGTGTTGGAGATTAAAGAAGGGACAAAGTGCAAATTGACAACTGATTGGGGAAAAGTATTGACAAATATATTACATCAATAATTGGGGGTGTTGTGTAGAGTTAGAAAATACTTATTAGTTTAAATTTAATTCGGTCACTGACCCTATGAAAAGATGGGTCAGATGCCATCTTTTAAAATTTGCAACTCAACACTAGCCACTGGAATGCTATCTTATTCCAAACGAGGCTTGTTTAGGTAATAAAAAGAAGCTGGACTGGTGGAGCAGGATGAGGATGTAAAAAGCAAGAATACCTTAAGGGCTGAGGGAACAAAAACTGCTTGGCAGCCAGTGGTGAAAGTTAGGAGGAGGATGGTAAAAGTGAGGATGGTGAGCCTTCAATTTTTTCCACTTAGTGATTGCCTGCTTAATTGGTCCAGTAGAGTCACTGAAGTGTGACAGTGCAGAGAATTTGCCTTCATGCAAGTGATTGCCGAGGTGACTTCTCTGGCTCACCGCTAATAGAATATATAACACTTATAATTCTCCTCACTTGTCCACTAATTCAAGGGCAGGTGAATGCTCATGCACACATCATCCCCACACTAATTGCAGTCTGAGTGCTTCCTGAAATACATCTGTTTTCCTAAAGAATGCGCACATCTACGCCGGATGTTTTTTCCTCTCTCCCTTTTTTTTCCCCACATCTGTGCCGGATGTTTCCTGCACCAAATCACTTGCAGCGAATCTTCTCCCTTCTGCCTCCATAGCAACAAACCTGAGTGAAAAACAAAGGAAGAACAATGCAAAACTGTAAAATGTCTTCTGATGTCTGGCATTTATCAGTTGGTGTGTTAAAGCCATCAACACAGACTGTATATGGTGAAGGGCATCACTTTCTCATCCTCGGCTGTTTTACCAAAGCATAATAAAAAGGAACCCACCCAATGATCCCTGGCTTCTCTCCATAGTAATCAGAAGGCTGTAAATCCTAATCCTGACAGGCAGCCTGGAGCCTGCACAGGCACTTCTGTAACCAAAAAAGTTTTAAGGATTTGTGCAACTTTTTGAGCAAATGAGACTTTGTGGGAATTGCAAGGACACTAGAAAATATGTTTAATTTTCACAAAAACCACAGTCCACCAGGGTCATTAGCATTCATTATTCTCTTTGTCTTTCTCCCCTTCTCTGCATGTCTTATGCTCTTTTCTTTCTGTCAGCAAATTGAGAGTGAACTGCCATTTAGCTAATGATACACTGTGGATATTTACTTACAAACAGAAATGTAGTCTTGAATTCTCTGTCCCCATCGAGCCATAGTTGAAAGTAGTTTGTTGAAATTAAAAAAAGAGACATCAGCTGCTGAGGGATATTTTCTCCCGCTTGCAGTCTGAATAATGATAACCTTAACGCCTTTCACTCTTTATCTCTCTGTCCTTTTGCTGACTCTTATGGCCCTTCACAAAACTCTGCAAACATCCGCAAACTTCTCGCAAGCAAACAGACATTAACAGAGATCCGCACGCTCAATCGGGAAAATCGATTGCGGATGAACAGAAACTGCTGGGCTCCACAAGAAGTGTGCTGCCGGCGCTGAGTGCTTCCTGTTACCATGGAAACGCAAGGAGGTGTTTTGAGCGTGATGAGTGCAAAGTGACTCCATCACCACCAAACTGAACCCCATCTATCCTCATGAGGAGCTAGACCTAGTTGGGCACATTTATCAGCTTTCAGTTTTTCCTAAACTGTAATCGATTGAACATCTGCAGGCTGACAGGCTGACCTGCATGCATCCAACCACTGCTGCTTCCTCTGTACTGCATATAGCTCCACAACAGATGGCAGAATTCTGATGGTACTCTAACACTCTAAGTTCTGCATATTCCCGTTCATACAAGAGCTTCTCTCCAGTGACATGAAACATGAAGAATCTATAAAAAACTAATTGCTCGGGTCCCCGCTAATGGGTTTTTCATAGCTACCTGAAAAGCTAAAACAAGATAAGAAACACACACCTTGGTATATGCTTTATTGCTGAGCAAGCAACAGTCAATAAGATATGCTTAACAAGCATATTTTCAAAATCTAAATGGTATTACCTTTTAAATTCAGTCTATAAAATGCATTATGGCCTCACAGGCCTTATGTAAGATTTCACTTTGGTTATTCCAGAGAGATTAAATGTCTGTTTCAGAATGAGTTAGACAAGTAAGTAATAAAAATCCCCTTTGTGTTAATCTTCTCTCAGCAAGAAGCACTGTAGGGAAGGGCCAAGAGGGTAATGGTCCCAAAACAACTACAGTTCAAAATAACTACTTGATGTGTATAACCAAGACAGAGTGCACTAGCTTCATATTGACTTTATCTGAACTAAACAGATCCTGGGGGCCTTTACTTCAAGTCTACTGTAGTATGGAGAGGTGGAATAGTTAGATACATTAAGCTTTAAATGTACAGTGCTTAACAAATTTGTTAGACCATCTGTCATAAAACTGGAAAACACAAATATTTTAGAAATCTAGGAAAAGCATGTTTAAAACGAATCATTTCATTCTTATTTATTATATAAATAACAAACTGAGTTTACATTTTTATCATCAAATTTCAGCTTCTTAGAAGTCAGAAGTTAGTCAAGCAATGCATTCAACCACTACAACAAATTTTTCTGTTCAGGAATGCAAATAAATAACTGAAAATTTTTAAATCATCAAAAACGTGTGCTTTATTATGTGTTCTTTTTTGTGAAACTATGAGTTTGAAAATTCAGAGATTATTATTATAATAATGATATTTTAGATTTTTAAAAATCCTTTCTGTTAACGAGCTTGTTCATACTGGTAGAGCTACCATTGCACCTGATGGTGGCCAAATAAATGTGTTATGCACTATGTTTGTGGACACAGCAGCTCCTTTAAAACAGTTGCATTTTGTGCAGAATAAAAATCTGACATTGTGTTACAGATAGTAACCAACAATTAGCAGGAAGTGGATTGTGTGGGAGGAGAATGACCTGTACCTCATTAATACAAAGTTGGTTGCTGGGTATGCATACTGAAAAAGGTGAAAAACTGCAGGAGCCCTCAAGATTGACTTGTTTTTCTCTAGATCTTAAATGTTCTCTCTGATGAGTGTCGGTAGGTTGTGGTGGCTTGGAAAGCAGACACCTTTCATGTGAATTTTTGAGCATCCTCATGCATGATAGATGTGACTTCTAAGGCCTCTTTATAAAACAGATTTGTGAGAAAGTTTGATCTTTCTGTAACTTAAGCACAAAAACCACATATAAAACTTTAAGCACTTTGATCTGAAAATCTCCGTAGGGGTATTGCATATGCGTCCCAGCCTGTGGTGAACTGTACTCAGGGACACTCTAATGAGCTTGATATTTAGCTTCGTTTATCGAACCAAATATTTTTTCTCCCACTAAATGGTATGTGTTGCCTGGCTTTTTCTTCTTCTCGTTTTAGTTTAAGGTTATATTTGGGCTGATGTTATATAAGAACAAATCATAATTCAGATGCTGTCAGTTGAGGTGGATTTAAGATTTACAGATTAAAACTGCACAACTTACAATATTTATAGACTTGGTTTTTGTTTCGCTAATCTTTTTGGAATCAAATGGGAGCCATTCTAAATCTATAAACAACCCCTTCTAGAGTTGCTCTGCAGTGCATGGATTTTTCCAGCTACAGCCATGAGATCGTAAACTGACTAAATCAACAGCAGACACTTGTAACTCCCAAAGCTACCAGTACATTTGTATTCCTCCGTGATTGTACTTGGCACATACTTCTCTTCTTCAGCCAGCATCTGAGAAATGGTGTTTCTACCTCTTTTTTGTAACAGCTGGACATGCAGCAATCATGTTATATGGCTTTGATTGCTGATAACCAATGACAACGGAACATCTTGATAATTGCCTCTTGCATGCAGTTACCTTGTTTGCCTTTGAGTACAAACTCACCTAGAACAAAATGAGTGAAGACAAATTTATTTATGGAGCAACATTCATCCTTGGCAACAATAAAACTATCAGCTGCAAATGAAGAGTGATTGTTTGACTTGTGCATTTACGAGACGCCGTCTGAACCTCAGTGATCATTGCTATGATCAGTGAGCAGGAGACTGACGGCACAGCATGAACCTCATAGAGACACAAATTCAGCGTGCTGCGTCATGCTAAATTTGTGCATGTGCGCACAACAGGGTGGTACAGAGTCTAATATCTTGCTAAGGAGACAATTGTGGGTAGAGCATGCAGAGAACTAATTAGCCTGTCCTTCCTGTGTGTGCGTCTGTGAGTGATGAGTTCCCAAACACCACTGGACACTGCTGGAGAATTAGAGCTCTGTCAGTCTGCTTCCAGGAGCAGGTGTTCTGTTGAATTTAAAGACCGAACGAAACGAAGAAGTTAGACGACAACGGCGAGCGCTTAACCAGACTGTGGAGAAAGCAAAATGGGGTTTTGTTGAGTAACGTAATGACAGGCTCTTACTGTAAACACTGAGAGGATGAAGGAATGATGATTAATTAAGAGGAAACAAAAGACCGATTTTGCGTCTTTCTGTACTCGATGATTGATGGGAGCTCTTGGCTCTTTTATCCATCTGTCATTTCTAAAGTGACTCACTCTCTTACCCTAACTCTGCTCTTTATACTCTATGACAGGTGCTGTAAAACACATCTCTTTTCATCAAGGCTGACTTTTTAATGAGATTGGAAGGATCTGTTCTTCTGTAGCTCTTTATCTTTTTATTTTTTAAAAAGTATGACGTGCCTTTAAATTCATTTATTGCCACAACTCACAAAAAGATAAGCAAGTAAACAAAGCAAAGAGGGCATGCGATGACCTCACCTGAAGTGAAATTCATCACAGGTTGACAGTTGACAAATATTTTCACAGCTCTGTTGCACTTCCTGATAGAGGTCAAGTACTTCGCATAAAGCGGACCTTAAAAAGGTAAAGCAGACCACAAGCAGCAGAACTTAACAAGGTCTGCTTTACCTTTAAAAGGTTGTTTCTAAAGGACAGACTTTGGATTTTATTTTTATCTATTTCCATATTTGTTATTTCTCAGGATGGAAACTCATTACCAGAGTGAATCACATTGAAATGCATAGAAATTGTAAAAACCATGAGCAGGGCACAATACAGACATTTTTGAATACACGCAGTTTGTGTGATTTATGTCATTGTGGTCCAGATAACCATATTTGGAGATTGTCTGAAGTGTTTTGCAAACTAAATGCAAGCATACCCAACTAGGCCAAGTTCTCATTGTGGTTTTCATCACAAGATGGACAATATTTCCTAACACATGAATTTAATGTCTGCAAATACCTGTCAGAGCTGCCAAATTTCAGCTCAGCTATAATTTGATAACAGCTTTAACTGTTTTAATAAACTACTTTCGTTTTCTGTTGCACCCATATTGGATAGTTTCCATTCCTGATGCCATATTTTACAGGCTAATTAAGTGTTTGCATTAAATTAGTTTAATTAAATTCTTGGCTTTAATGCTTTAAAAAACAAACTAATTTAATAAAAGTAGTTTTAATGACATGCTAGTGGCACATTATTTAAAATGTTAACATTATATTTTGCGGACAGGACAAAGACTGAAGTGCTTACAGATTTCAAGCTAATGATAAAGTATAACATTAATTACATTATTTTGCAAGTGTTGCACATGTTCATGATTTTACAATAGTTTTCGTTTACTTATCTTTTCAGTGAGTCATTGACCTAAGAGTTGTTAGGTTGGACAGTGAATTATCATTAATATGAATTGATGTCTACACCAGCATAACATCTTATTTCAGCAGCACAAAAACTTGTCTCCTCTTATGTCAGAAAACCTTCCAAGAAGACAGAGTAAAGGTACATGTTTTATGACTTAGTTTAGGTTGCGCATTTTATTTTACCTTGAGATTAATTATATATTTTTGCATTGCATTTTATTACATTTCAATATGGCACGTACATACAATCAAAGGGCTTATTTGTTTGTTTTTTGACAGCTGTTGCATGAAGTTAAACTTAAAAACCCCGCAAGTTCTAAAATGGAAACCAGTGAGTGGTTTTCCTCTTCTGAATATTTGTTACTACTCATTAAGAAAGCAACACTATCTCTTATTCAATTATTGATTGATGGAACAATCAATAGATTACTCGATTACTAAAATAGCTGCAGCCCTAACATATATTGCCCAAAGTATTCACTCATCTTCCTTCGCACACATGTGAACTCGAGTGGCATCCCATTCTTAATCCATAGGTTTTAACATGATGTTTGCCCACCCTTTGCAGCTATAGGAGCTTTAGCTCTTCTGGGATGGAATGACTTTCCAGAAGTTCATTTGTGAGGTCAGACAGGCACACAGTTTCTGCACTCATTCATCCCAAAGGTGTTCTCTCAGGTTGAGGTCAGGACTCTGTGCAGGCTGCTCAAGTTCTTCCACACCAATACCCCTCTTCTATATCCTTATCGAACTTGCTTTTTGTTCTGGCGTGCAGTCATGTTGAAACAAGAAAGAGCAATCCCCAAACTGTTCCCAGAAAGCTGCAAGCACAAAATTGTCCAAAATGTATCGATATGCTCCTGTCACTGGAAATGAGGGGCAAGCCTGACTCCTGAAAAGCAAACCCACACCATAATCTCCCCTCCACCAAACTTTACACTTGGAACACATCAGTCAGACAAGTGCCAGTAGTGCTAGTAGCTCTTCTTCTTGTTCAACATGTAAGCATAGACGAGAACACTTGTAGGTGTATACAGCCCCCTCAGATCTGGACGAATTGTAGACTCAGTACCAGAGATGGGCAGTTACTTTTTTCCAAATAACGAGTAAAGTAAGGGATTACTATTGCAAAAACGGTTACTGCGTTACTAAAACTGTGATTTTTTTGCGAGAGTGTCTCATGACAATGACGTAAGCGAGTGCGACATTCGTGACAACAGCTGTGTTCAGATCAACAATGGATAATATATAGAGTGCAGAGAGAGTATGAGCGTGCAGCGTTTAAAGCGTGGAAGTACTGACCTTACTTTGAGTTTGATTCCATAAAAAGTGACAAAAACATTAGTGTCCGCTGTTCACTGTGCGTGGGAAGAAAACTTCTTTTTACAGCAAAAAACCCCTTAACTTCCAAGCAAGCACCGAGTGCGCTAACACGTAATGGGAAATTCACAGAGAAACTCGCGGATTCTTCCACTGACCGCCGCGGCACACCTGCACCAGGGCAAACCTCCGCCTACCCCACTCCTGGTTTACAGGTGAAAATAGAGCAACAGGACCGCTAGTCTTTGATTTTATTTATTTTCTGCTGTGTTTTACTTGTTTTATGTACTGGAATGTGCAGAAAATAGGTTTAAATGTTAAACAAATTTCTTCGGGTGAGTGAATGTTGCATATAATTTAATGTTTGCTTGATGCATAAAGTTAAAAGATTAAAACTAATAAAACAAGTTTTAAAAAGAGACTTTTCCATTTGATTACATTTTGTATGATGGATCATGCAGAAAATGTAGAATTGGGCTGAAAGATCTATCGCTTTATCACCTATTCAGGTTGTAAATCGTGTTTTTAAAAAGTAACTAAGTAGCTAAGTAATTAATTACTTTTGATAAATAAGCAATCAGTAAAGTAACGGGATTACTTTTTTGGGGAAGTAATCAGTAATTAATTATAGATTACTTTTTTTAAATAACTTAACCAACACTGATCAGTACACACACAGTACCTCATCTAGGATACTGAATAACACAAGTACCTTTGTGTTTCAGGATTTCACTATCAAACGGTGTTAGAAAGGTGTCCTTCAGTATGACATCTAGTGATGTCTCTAGTGAGGGAGATAGTCATTGTTTGCTAATCTTTGCTGTTAGCTTTCTTTTTGTGCAAAACACTTGCTGTGAATAACCATATAATTAAACTTATTGATCTTAATCACCGTTATTACTAAGAGCAAAATCCCTGTGTGTGTGTGTGTGTGTGTGTGTGCATGTGATACCATTTCCCTTTGCACACTGGCTTCAAGAAAGACTGCTGTATAATGGGAACAGTAACAATGGAGTATAGATGGATGTCTTAATCTTTATGCAAATTAGTTGTGTGGTTGAGGTGATAAAATGCTATAATGTGTCTCTTATTACTGTTCAAAGCATTCGCCCAAACAATCATATTTTTTTTTTATTGAATTGAACAACTGGCAGGAGGGACATGCCCGGTTGAAACTGTACTTAAGGTGACATAAAAAAAAGTGACCAGGGTGCTTATTCAGACATGAAGCCTACACATGTTCACATGCCGTCACATTAATGGAAAGGAGTGCATGTCTAAAAGAAGATAAAAGGCACAGCAGTTCTATCCCCGTCACCATTTTTCTCTGATTGTTCATGGATATCGATCTCCTCATATCACTGCAGTCAGGTCAGAAGCATTCTGTTGATAGGTGCTTTTATTAAATGTTTCCATAACTGAGCATGTGTACAGAAGAGAAACTGTTGCCATCAGTGTGGTAAGATAAAAATATGTGCCAGAACATTAAAATATGAAAATACAGAATTATACTTTTTGAAGGAAAAAAAATCTCTTAGGACGTTTAACACCTACAGTGGTGTGTTTGATGTAGAAAAGCCTGAAACTCCAGCTTGGTAATTTAGTTGAATATTATTTAAAATGCTGATTTTGTAGTCTTTTGTAGTCTTAACTTTACAGGCTGCGCAGTATTATAACAAAATAAAAACCTTCCTCTCGACACTCTTGAGAGGAAGGTTTTAGCTGCGAGACTGTTTAGCAATATTTACAAAACAACTATGAAAAGCAAAAGACTTCTCAAAGGGCTTGTGTGGGGTGGAATTGGAAAAGCAGAAAATACACAAAAATGGAATACTTCTATTATTTCAGTCATTAAAAAATAAATCGCACATAACTCCTGCAGCTTGTAAAATCATAAGTGCTTAAGTGGAGCAGCAGTTATCATTTTAGGATATAGGAAAGATGTTTTGTCATGTGTATGTGTCACTGGCAACCTGTGAGCATTGACCCTCAGCTTGAGCAGAGGCACATCTGTCACAACAATGTCCATCTGTCACAGTGTGACCACCATGGCACTCTTGCTGAGCTGTTTACTCCCTCAGTAAATGTGTAATTATTCATCTTTTCTATTTGTCTGCCACTTTTGTGTATGTGTGTGTGTGTGTATGTTTGTGTTTACACGTCTGTTTCCCTGTGTACATGTGAGTACCTGCATACATTGTTTGACAGCTCGGGGAAATCTTCATGCTAAATCATGGCCTCTTCAGTCCATTTCAGGGAGAACTGTGCCTCTATTTTGTATAACAATCCACACACATACACAAAGTTTATGAGCGTTAACAGTAGTTTCAAAGTTTACATATCACTGGTAAGTTTAAAGCAGTGGGGATAGGAAAGTTTTAGCTGAAGAACAGGATTAAGGGGCATTAATTCATTTAAGCTCCATTTGTGTACTTTACTGATACTAAAGCATACTGTGGGCGATCGTGGCTCAAAGAGTTGGCAGTTTGTCTTGTAACCGGAAGGTTGCCGGTTCGTGCCCCGGCTCGGACAGTCTCGCTCGTTGTGTCCTTGGGCAAGACACTTCACCTGCCGCCTACTGGTGATGGCCAGAGGGGCCGATGGCGCGATATGGCAGCCTCGCTTCTGTCAGTCTGCCCCGGGCAGCTGTGGCTACAACTGTAGCTTGCCTCCACCAGTGTGTGAATGAATAGTGGAATTGTAAAGCGCTTTGAGGGCCCCGAAAAGCGCTATATAAATGCAATCCATTATTATTATTACCTGTTATATTGGTATTTTTGGCTGTGAGAGCAGCACCCTCCTATTTTACTCTCGTCACCCTGTCCTTTTGTGCACATGACTGCTACTTGGCACCGTCACCGAATTTCAGACACGACCCCCTACTTTGTGCTTGTCTTTGTGATGACTCTGGGAAAATAGAGCCCTGTGTAATAAACCTATTAATGATTAAATGCCATTTTTCTTTCTTATAAACACACACACAAAACCCCAGTAAAATCATTTCAGATAGTCGCTTCAGTATTATCATCAATTTATCACCCATTGGGAGTTTCTATGACGACTAATGGTGAAAGGTGAAAGTGTTTAATTAAGCGGCCGGCTCACACACAGAAGCGCTGTTTGATGGCAGAAAATTCATGAATCTCTCACTGCATGTTTGTGTTGAATCCCACTGTTTCAGGCTGCGACGAGAATGTGTTATCAGCTATTCAAAGTGCTTCCTTGGGAGTGCTTCATATTTCTTTATGTGCTTTCATTCCATGCTTTTCTTATTCTCCTTTTTAGTCAAGGTTACACTGTTGTCAGGATTTGTTGATGCATATTTATTCTATTTATCAAGACTCATATTTAGTGTCATCAAGTGTCATATTTGGGCTATGAATTAAATCTGTATAGATGGAAAGGATCAATGAGAAGGTGCTTTGGGTATTTAGATTTTTTAAATTCTCATTTTCCTTAAGTACTTTTGATTTGTCGTTTCACTCCCAGCCACTAACTGTCACGGCGAGTGAGAGGAGCCGTGTGGAAAATAAAGGAGGATCCAAATGCAGGCACTTGTAAAGGTGTGATGGTGGTTTATTAAACACAAACTAAAAATGGACAAAAGGCGAACCGAACAAAGACTAAACTATACTGGGAACAAACTGAATACAGAACACGAACCTGAACATGAACGAGAGCGAGCAGAAACGGATTGACAGCAGGGAACACACAGATGAAACATGGTGGGAACGCAGACGGACCAGCAACTACAATGACAGAGGACACGACTTAAATACACACAGAGAAACACGGGAATTACACACAGGTGGTGGACACAGCTGGGAATAATCAACAAGACGAGACAGAGGGAAAACTGAACACACTCACATGAGACTCAAACCTTCACAATAAAACAGGAAATGAGAACACTACAGGAAGACGCAGACCTGACACTGAGAGACAGACGGAGAATGACACATGGAACCTGAACTAAACTAAACGTGAGATACAACTGAGAACAAATCCTTAACATGAATAAACAGAAACAGAATTCTAATAATAATAATAAACCTCATAGTGCCCAAAACCATGACAATTATCCAAAAATAAACTAACAATCCAAAACTCAAAACACTGGGTCGAAACTGACCCAGAACCGTGACACTAACACCTTCATTTTCAGTTACCTCTGTGTTTCTACCGCCTACTGTACAACTGCTGCTTCCTTCCTTATTACTAATCCTCAGTATATCCAACCAAACATATTACATTTTGAGATCATTGTTCTCCTGCTAGTTTTACAAGGTCATGCACACTGAACATTTAATAACATATTTCACCATTTTCTCATTTTGAGGCTGTTAGCTGTTCTGTATTTGATTTCTTTGTGTAATTTCTAAAACAGAAATGACTGTTTGTCAACATGCAATCGCCAACCAATGCAGAAGTTCCAAAAACTCCAGTTCCTCTGGAGGCAATTATTAAAAGTCACAGAACAGCTGTGTTTGTGTTGTTGGTGCCTTTTGGAACATGTTTAATACAATTATGTGATGAATATTATCAGTATTTTGGCTTAGGGTGTCTAAGAAATTTCTGCTTCAGTTTTGGTGAGTGAAATTATAGTATTTTATTTGTGTATTATTAAGCACTGATGAGTAGATTTGTGCATTTTTGAATGGCAGCCATAGAATTTATAGAGACCGCTTGCCAATTAACTTCTGCTGGGGTTCTGTGTGGTATCTGCACAGAGACTTCAGAGGCTGTGTCTGCAATCTGGTGGAGCAACTATTCTACTTTCTAGCTTCCAATGTTCCCGTTACCACTGGGAATACTTTGGATTACACTTTCCACCTCTGCTCCAGTTGTTTCTTTGGCCCCTGGTACTCTCTATTTTCTCATGCGCCTTCCTCTTAATGTTGCTATTTACTGAAATTGCTACATCTATCATAATGCGGTCTTCTGGGTTTTTTTCAGCTACCACTTTGTCTGGTTAGTTGGCCAACAGCTGCTTGTCTGTCTGGAACTAGAAAACCTACAAAGACTTAAGTCTGTTGTTCTTAACCATCAGGACCCGGAGACTTCTGGTCCATATGCAGCACAAACGTTCCTATGCACTATCCCAGCCACTTGGTTGTGCTTCTCAGTGTACACTGTCCCAGCATGCATCTTACATCTCTCTACTTGGATGGTCTTCGGGACATCTTTGCACAGTTTGCAACTTGGGTCCTGCCTGTATGGATCTGGTGCTTTAGGCCTGTTCTTGTGCTTCAATGATCAAGGTATTTTCTAGACACTTTCTTGACATCAGCCACTTCCTCTGGCAGGTTCCTGATAAATTTATGGATGCGTTTCATCCTGGATTGTGGCTCTGACACCCACTAATGCATGCTCAGAGTGCAGGACTTAAGGTGGAGACCTCTGTCCATTGTGAGATTCTGTGTTTTTACATCACTGGCATCTGTCTCATCCTGTGGCCATCTTATTTTTCCAGCTTGTTTTCTGATAACCAGTACAATTTATGTATTGATGGCTTGGATCGTATTCCATCCAGTTGGCTTCTCACAACCTAACTTGCACATCTTTATCATGGTTCCCTCTGACTTGTGGGATTACCAGCTGTCCTATACACCTACTACTCAACCTTCTGGTAGCTCCACAACTTTAGTCTGGATCACCTTGGCTTTATTTGCAGCCTTTCATTCACACTTATCCAGTCTGAATAAGTCAAATTTTCTCTTTTTTGTGCAGTCATCTAAATGCACACAAAAGGCATTTGTAAGTGAAATGTGAAAAGGGAGCAGCTGCTAACCCCAGTGTTCATTAAAGGGACGCAGGAAAAATACATTTCTGTAATTTTTTCCTTTTTCAATGCCATGTTCCTGCTTTTATATATACATATCTTATAGCTGTTACCGTTGGGATCTTCCAGGCAGCTCACGCATAAAAAAAATTATATGGCTAACACTGAGGTGATCTTTAACACTTCCTTGGGCTTTGTGACTCTGAAGATGAATTATTGCATAGTGAAACTCTGTGCAAGCTGGGGATTCAGCAGTTTTAATACATTTTTCATCAAGGTTACTACATCAGGAGTTTCATAGATCATAACTAACTTAATCTTTAATGATACACCTTACATGACACTGGTTTCTTTTTATAGTCACATTAAATAAAACATGCATGATTCTCCTGCAAGCCAAATTAAAAAGAACACTTAACCTTAAACGCTTGATCCCAGAAGAAATGTTAGCTCTGGAGAATTTATATGGCAAAAACTTTAAGTCCTGGTTGTATTAAAGAGGGGAAGAACAGTACTAACCAGTATGCTAATGCAATTACTTGAGCTATTTCAGAAGCTTATTTGAGCTGACGTGTAATTGATGAATGCTGTGATGAAGTGCTGTGAGTAATTTAAAGGATAATTCCAATTTATTTCCCATTAATGTGGTTATTAGGCCATTATATCCAGCCATCACTGCATTCTCTGCCCCTGCTATAGAAACAAAGAGTCAACATGGCATATATCAGAGCAACTTGCCTGCAGCTTTCAGTAAAAAGCTTCAGGGAAAATTCCCTCTCGTGCAGGCAGCTGGCAACTATATTAAGCATACCTACTGGATGCAGTTTCACTCTGCATATGCACTCACACGCCGCTACATTAGGTACTTTTTCAACTCTTTGTTCACATAAATGTCTGATCAGTAAATCATACAGCAGTAACTCAATAGCCAGAGGTCATAGGAGAATGGCCAGACTACTTGAAGCTGATAGAAAGGCAACAGTAACTCAAACAACCACTTGTTACAACCAAGGTATGCATATGGGCATTTCTGAATCTTGAAGGAGATGTGCCACAGTAGCAGAAGATCATACTGGATGCCAGTCCTATAAGTTAAGATCAGGAAACAATTTAAACACAGTGACCAAAGTCTAAGGAGCTTGGAAAGAAAAGGATCTGGACTTCATTGAGTTACTTGAAGACGTTTCACCTCTCATCCGTGAAGCTTCTTCAGTTCTAAGGGTCAAATGGTGGAGAGTCCCAGATTTAAACCCAGTGGGAGTATCCCCCCAAAGAGGGACAAAAGGATCCTGATGATCCTCTACCTAATCACATGAGCCAAGGTGTGAAAGCGGGTGTGGGTCCCAATCAGCCAGGGTTTTGGGTGAGCTTATTGTGAAACCTGGCCCCACCCTATCATGTGATTTCCTGAGGTCAGATGGCCCAGGATGTGAGTGGGCGTTAAGGCGTCTGGGAAGGGATCTCAAAACTGGATTATAGATGGCAGATAGTTGGTGTCGTAAACCACCGCCTCTGTTCAAAGATGGTCGCTCACAGTGGACATAGATGGCTTCTTTCACTCCTCTTTCAAACCATCTGTCCTCTCTGTCCAAAATGTGAACATTGGCATCCTCGAAAGAGTGACCTTTGTCCTTTAGATGCAGATGAACTGCTGAGTCTTGTCCCGTGGAGGTGGCTCTTCTATGTTGTGCCATGCGCTTGTGAAGTGGCTGTTTGGTCTCTCCAGTGTAGAGGTCTGGGCATTCCTCACTACACTGTACAGCATACACCACATTGTTAAGTTTGTGTTTAGGAGTTTTGTCTTTTGGGTGAACCAGTTTTTGTCTGAGTGTGTTGCTGGGTCTGAAGTACACTGGGATGTCATGCTTGGAGAAAACTCTCCTGAGTTTCTCTGATACACCGGCTACATAGGGCATGACAATGTTGTTGCATCTGTCTTTCTTATCCTCCCTCGCTGGTGTCTGATCTTCTTTTCTGTGCCTCTTTGCTGACTTTATGAACGCCCAATTAAGAAGCTTCTCGGATGAGAGTTGAAACGTCTTCAAGCAACTTCAAGCAACTCAAAGAAGTCCAGATGCTTTTCTTTCCAAGCTCCTTAGACTACGATGACCTGGATGACTGAGAACCTTCACAGACACAGTCACCAAAGCTGGACAATATAATGCTGGAAAAATGCTGCATTTTTGGATGAGTCTCAATTTGTGCTGCAACATCAGTAGTCTTGGTGGTGTAATGATGTTGGGGAAGTGGGGTATGTTATTGGTACACTTTGGTTCCCTTAGTGTGAAAGATGGATTTGATAGTTCCCTGGTGTAGTGGTTTATACAACTGCTTAACAAGTAAAAGCTCCCTGGTTCCGCCCTGGAAGGAAACACAAATCCCTTTGGGGTTGTGTCAAGAAGGGCATCAAACGTAAAAAGCTGCCAAATCAAATATGCAGAGTGAAATGTCCAAAGGGAGAAGCTCAAAGTAGCTTTTTAGTATAAAAGATTCATGCACATACTCTAATGTCACCCATTAATTTTGGATATTTTGAATCCTCAATGTTGGTTTAAGTCAGGAGTTACCTCATATGAATGAGACATTGGAATTGGAATGGAGTTACCCCTTAATGCTAGCAAGCTTTGTTAGCATGTTGCATCCACAAACTGTACTATGTAATCTACATGCGAAGGGACTCATGAAACACAAGAATTTAAGTCACCAAAGCTAAAGCAGAAACCTCTCGTACGGGCAGTGTTGGGAAGGTTACTTTTAAAATGTATTCCATTACAGAATACAGAATACATGCCCCAAAGTGTTACGTTACTCAATGAGAGTAACGTATTCTGAATACTTTGGATTACTTAATATATTATCATGCTGTTTACAACTACGTGAATTTATTGCTGTGATTTATTACTGTTACTGAAGGTTCGCGGCTCCGAACCGTAGTAAAGGGACCTCTGGCTAATACGTCGGATTCCGTGTCGGGCTCGTAGCCGAAAAATAGCTTTACTTTGTTGTCTGGGTCAACTTTGCTTGCGAGAGACAGAGAGAGGCGTTGAAAGGCTGCTCCAACGGAACTTATTGTTTCGGAAGAAAACACGAACACGGTGTACAGTCCAGTCTTAATAGCTTACTTACAACTGGGCTCGTCAGGCACTCTTCTTGGCTGCAGTGGTTATTATTATATTTACATGCTTCCAGCTCCTGTTTCTGCTCGATGACAGCTCGTACTTTTCCTTTTTCTCCCTCCCTCGCTCACAGACACTTAACGGGTATGGCAGTCCATTCTCCCTGCAGCACGGACTACACTGCCTATAATGCTACATTCTTTAGAGCTATACCTGTAGCATTCTGCCTATTAGCTTAGCACAACAACAACAAAAAAGCGCTCTCTCACCCAGGAAACACACAGAGGGAGAGAGTGTCACCCTGTAACCATGGCAACCGTAACGCTGCCACCTGGAACAACAGAACGTAGCTGTCAAACAAAACCCAAACAGGCCTGACCCGCTACAATATGAAACAGGGAAGTACCGCCGCGTAATCCATTTATTTCAACAAAGTAACTGTATTCTAAATACCACCTTTTTAAACGGTAACTGTAACGGAATACAGTTACTCATATTTTGTATTTTAAATACGTAACAGCGGTACATGTATTCCGTTACTCCCCAACACTGCGTATGGGCTTTACTACAGAGTAAGCCATTACATGTCAGATACATCCATTAAATTGCCCTGAATGCATCAAAAAACACAGACATGATCAGGAGCTCCAGTTCAGTGAATCCAGTTAGTAAATGGTAAATGGACTGATTCTTATATAGCACTTTTCTACTCTTCCAGAGTACTCAAAGCACTGTATACAACATACCTCATTCACACCCACTCGTACAAGCACTTCTTTCTATACTTAAGTGCAATCTAACCAACATTCACACTCCAATGAATACATCAAAGAGCTACGTGTGGTTAGTATCTTGCCCAAGGATATTTTGCATGCAGACTGGGGAAGCCAAGGATCGACTCATCAATCTTCCAATCAGTAGCTGATCGGCTCTACTACCTGAGCCACAGCCACCCCGTTAGCGAAGGGGAGGCCATGCAGACATCAGCTTCAGGTCTATGTGTAGGACACCTGTCAATCAGAGCAGTCACATCCACTACAAAAATAGCAAAACCATTTCTTTTTTCTTTTTTCTTTTTTAAAGAATGCAACAACAAATAAACAAAACACAGTAACCAAAGGTAAATTTCATACATTCGGT
Organism: Neolamprologus brichardi; assembly: GCF_056152115.1. NCBI lineage: Eukaryota > Metazoa > Chordata > Actinopteri > Cichliformes > Cichlidae > Neolamprologus > Neolamprologus brichardi. The sequence continues at coordinate 10,351,371 of NC_142116.1, forward strand.
GGACGTCACAGTGTCATTAATGCGAGTCCTTGTGGCTGTAGTAGTTGTGTAACTTATAGTGAAAACCTGATATTGTAACAGTCCTGGTATACTAAAAAGAAAAAAACCCATCAATTTCTTCTAACTTCCAGTCTCAACATCCTATTACTGCTCACCACATTAACACATGCCTGTGAGTCAGACATGCACAGAGTCACACCCTGTGCACCCATATCCATCATGTTCCTCACACTGTGCATGGACTGTGTTACTGGTCAGAGCCAGAGGCATCCAGATGTCTGTCCACATGAGCAGCCTCTGTTTCAGCAACCAGGACTTAATGGTTTATCTGTAGCCATGAGCAGCTAATGAATCTTACACAGGCCGGCAAACATGCATTCGAGCTTCGTCTTCTAATGATGGATTATGTTTAGGTTGCTGTGTAACAAAAGCCATAAAAAGTAATCAGAATCTGTTCCAAACAGTTGAGTGTGTGGCTTTTTACTTTGACGTTTACTGAAATACGATGACAAGACAGTTGATTCACTACAGCCAAATCAAAGCTTATAGTTGTGCCCAAATTATTTAATATCTGCTTAGCTATTAGTCTCCTAATGTCTGATATCTTTCCAAGATTAATCCATTTTACACATCAAAGATAACAGGCAACCAAAACATTGAGGAAATGTTTACTTTGTGTCAATATAGCCTGTTAGTCATCCAGGTCATGGTAGTCTTGAGTGCTTGCCTTGAAAAGAAGGCAACTGGACTCCTTTAGGTTCATGTGCATGTTGTGTCTCTCTTCCAAGAGGTTTGTTCAGTTTCAAAACAACTGTTATGGCCCTAGCAGGGCATCCTCCTGAAGGTGCCTGTGTGGGCGTGTCCTATTACCTCTACTGCCTTTTGTGCAGCTGACTCTCGTCAGTAATCAGGGAGATTTAAGCCCAGGAAAAGGTGAGCTCTGGGCCAGAGTGCCATGTGAGTGGTTACAGCTCGTGAGCTGAGTGTCTGTGGTGTTTGCGGCTAGTGAGCTGTGTTATTGTGGTTTTGCAGCTAGTGAGCTGCTCTCTTTCTTTTTGGCTTACGTTTTACTTTATTGACCAACGCCTGAGTTTTGTTTGTTTTCTTAAATGGTGATAGCGGCTTGTCCGTCTCTTTTAGTTGAGCTACTTCAATAAAACTCTTTAGTTGACCCTTTTGCCTCCTTGACTCCTTTTTCTGACCCGGACACTTTTTGTTACTTCGCCCTCACCGCCTAGACCCCTCAGGGGAACGTAACACAACTGTCGGAAAGTCCAGAGTATTTAATCCCCAGTTCTGGTTGTCCCGTTGGAGATTTCACACCTGGTCCAAGGTGTGAAATCTCTCTCCCCACTATCATGTGAGCTATTAAGATCTCTTGAAGAAAGGTGTGAGTCGAGGTTGATGTTGATCCCATTCACAGCGGATGTAGATGCCCTCCTTTACTGTTTTCTCAAGCCGTCTTTCCTCCAAAATGTGAACCCTGGCATCCTCAAAAGACTGTCTTTTCTCCTTTAAAGCAAGTGTACAGCTGAGTCTTGTTCTGTTGACGTAGATCTCCTTGTCCCATGCATTTGTGGAATGGATGTTTTGTTTCTTGTATATAAATATCTGAGGACACATTACATGCACTGCACTGCATAGCACACATGATGTTCTTTTGCTTTTGTTTGGCTGCTTTGTTCTTGGAATGAACCCTTCTTATATTTTCAAAACATAAATTTTATGATAACATTGAATGATTATTATTGTTTTATGGGGTATTTTTGTATCTTAACAAGGTAATCTCCGCAGCTTTTTTTCAGTGTCTGTTTTTCTGTTGTTACTGCGGTATTAAATGAATGAAGCTAAAGTGAATTATTTTCAATCATTCCTACTTCCTGTGAATTATACAAGAGTGATAATGTTCTGGTGCCGAACCCATTACATATCTTCAGCTAATGGCAATGAGAAGAAAAATATACATGCTGCATTAGTTTTCTAGTTTCTAGATAATGCCATTTTTGGCAAGTAAATTGTTTCTCTTTTCAATCTATTTTTCAACCCACACAGAAACATTAAAGCAAATGAATGTTACAGCATGTTACGTTAAATTTAATCGTGCCTGATATAATAGTGTCTTATCCCTGGTCACAGTTGTTGCCATGGTGAAGAGCGACCCTCACATGTGAAAATGCACAGTTATTGACTAATTAACATTCAGGGACATTTTAATGGCTCCATGCTGTTTACTTTCATAGGGACATGCTGTGAGGGCAGAATGTTTTTTCTCTCCTGCCTGTACAGCTCATATGTGTTCACGTCTGTTACAGTTTCAGTGTTTAGTTTTCTGTTGAACCAGAGGGAAAAGAAGGCTTGTAGATTATTGGTAGCCTGAAATAATGGTCCAATTTTCATCCTTTGTTATTGAACACCTGGGGTTAGCTTCAGCGCAATCACGCAGGCAGCACATGCAAAAAAATTTACTCGCAACAATGGAGAGTTTTTGTATTTGTGCATATGCCGTTAGTTTTCAGGCCCATTTTATCCACAGTGGTGCAGGGGTCAGTATTCTTTCCTCCCAGCAAGAAAGATCAGGGTTTGAGCTTCCTGGCCAGCTGGGGCGTGGAGGGTATGGAGTCTGCTGTTCTCCCTGTGCCTTTTTTGGGGGTTTCCTCCCACAGTCCAGAAGCATGCATGTTAGGTTCATGGGTACTTCTGAATATACAGTAGGCGTGGATATAAATGGTGTTCAGTCTCTCTGTCCTAGACAAAGATTTCCAAACAAAAAATTGATGGATAGATTAAATAATTTAATATGAGAGAACTTTTACTTCACTGATTCTGGGGCAGCTTTTAACATTCACATTAAACCTCCGGACTTTGCAGATTTTCAATTTCATTCTTTTTGTCACTTTAGCATCTAGTGTCAGAGACAGCATCATCAATTGTTTAGTTCATGGCTTTTCTCAGCACCTAACCTGGGACATCATTGGCTGGTCTGCTAATGAGGCAGTTTGGTAAGGAAAAGGTTGACCAGCGAACAGACTCACGTTTAATATTTGGATAATAATAACTCAATGATGCAGTGAATCTGCAGCATCATGGCCATGACCGAGGAAGAATTTGTAATGTATGGGTCTACCCAGATACTTTGGAACTAAAAAGATGTCAATCATCAGCTCATAGATAATGACAGTAGAAAATTACAAAAACACATTGAAATGTGTTGTAGATGTTCTGGATTCACACTTGGTTACCGCAGCTGTCTCGGAGTGTGTGTGGAGAGTTTGTCAATCTGTATAGAAAAAATGTCGCTCCTGCTTTGTACACTAAATGCCATCAATGACACGTACGTTCTCACTTTTATTACTGTGGCTACTTTTTGCCGTGAGTGTGCTCTCAGTGCATGGTTTTTATTATTACTAATAATAATAATAATTATGCACTCTGACTCATGATGTAATTTAAAGCAGGTTTGTTTATGATGATTTTTTTTTTCTTTTTGGTAAGGAAAAAATGATCCCACAGTCATGCATATTGTATCGATATAGCATATATATGCTATATATATGGGGCTCCATGGATTAGACTTCTCGAGCATATCCCACCAGTGCTTAGTTGGAATGAGATCTGGGAAAGGTCGCTAAATTCATTGGTGATCTCCTTAAACCATTCCTGAACCCATTCTGCTTTGTGGCAAGGCGCATTATCCTGCAGAAAGAGTCCACAGACATCAGGGAATACCGTTTGATTGAAAGGTCTGCAGCAATGCTTAGGTAGTTGGTACGTGTCACATAGCGCATCCTGGTGCCGGGTGTTTCCCAGGTAAGCGACACACACACTCTGCCATCCACATGATGTAAAAGAAAACATGATTCATCAGACCACCGTGATCAAGGTCTGATGCTCATGTGCTGGTGCTTTCAGCTGACCTTCATATTGGTCATAAGTACAAAGGACTGTATGTTCTGACTTCTTTCTATCAGAACTAGCATTATGTCAATTAAATAAGTGTTTACTTCTTCCCACTACCTTTCAACATGTAAAAGAATCAGAACGGTAGCAATATTGAAATGTATTGACTTTTGAATAGTATTTTTTCTCTCTTATTTTCTTTTCTAAATGTACCTGTATATTGTTTACATGTTTGAAATAAATTAACAATCAATCAATCAATCAATAAGTTTTCAGCAATTAGAGCTACTGTATCTCGTCCTTGTTAGACCACATGGGCCAGCCTTGGCTTGTCTACTCATGATCCTGTTCATGACTGTTGCTAACCCCAAAAAGAGTTTGAATTGACCCAGTCATATACCAATCATAATTTAACCCGTGTAAAATTCACTCAAATCCTTACATTTATTCTTCCTGGATACGACACATCAACTTTGACGACAAAATTTATATACAATATATACGATCCACTAACAGGTGCCATGGTGAAGGGATAGGCAGTGCTATTATGCCTGATGTATACTCTACCGCCAATTTCCTCTAATCCATTCAATGTTGTGCCATGAAACTTGAATGTCTAAATGTATAACCAGATTAACTTTACCGTATCACAAAAGCCCAAAACAAACAATAAATAATTGCTCTACATTGCAACAACAAATGGGACTAATTAGGAAGCCAAGCTTGAAGTTAGTCTAATTTTCTTTTTATTAATCTGTCAACCAACATTATGTTATATTAGGCTGTCACGTATGAATAAAAAAAGAGAGCTTTATCATAATAAAAAAATTTCAAATGTTGGCATATTAAAATGACTTGCTGAATTAGTGTATATTAAACCAACCAATCCTCAGCTGCCACCCGTTTAAGAACCCTTTCTGGAAAACTATTCAAACGAATGGCACAGTAAGACATCTACACATTTGTCAAACGATCTGAATGTTTAAATAATGAATCCTCAAGGACAGCTTGTTCCTTTGCTTTGACTATATCAGGTGTGATGAGTTTGTAGAATGTAATTTATGTCAAAATTGTTTCAGGGCTAATCTGCTATCATTACACAATCGATTTTTCTCATTTAAGGAGAGGTGAAGATGGATGAGAAACAAGAATGACAGAGTCTCTTCCCCGTAGGAGGGAACCACAGCTATTGAGTTGATGGAAGGCTATGAATAATACATTTTTCACAGATAGAACTGCTGTGGATGGGTTTAAGACCCATTACTGTACATCTATCTTTCTATCTGCTGTCCGTGTGGTTTAGTGGTCCAGGAGAATTCAATTTAAATGTTTTTTTACAGTTAGATGAAGCAGTTTCTGTTCGTTTTTTATTATTATTATTATTGAGTGCTGTTTATTCACACAAGAAGCATAATAAAGGTTTTTACTTTTCCGATGATTACTTCTGCTTTGTCTCTCTGTGACTCTAATGTCACTTTCTGTCAATAAAGGACTGATTATTTATTCCATTATCTGCAGTCTGTTTACTGGCATACAACAAGATGATGTTCTTATCTTCTGTTTATGCGAGTTGTCAAATTTTACTTTCAAAATGAGAACTCTGTGGGAGATCTGTATCCTCTTTATGAAAGATATTTATCAAATAATTGCTGCTGGCATGAAAATGAATTCTAAACTTTAGAAAGTAACAGTGTGTAATGTTCTCCTTAGATACCCATTTTGTAGCTCTGTGTTGCCAATTATTATAACACAAAAGTCATTCAAGCATTGCACAAAGCCTAAAGGGTTTTCATTTTGATTAATACCTGCTGGTATTTTCAGTATCACACCCAGCCTGTAAATACTGATAAACTTGCAACTGCAGATAAATATGTATTTAATGAAGTGTAATGCCACTTGATAATATAACCTTGCTAATGAGACATGAGCCATTATCCTAGCTGTCATAGGGCAAACGGCTGGGTACACCTGTGACAGGTTGCAAGTCTACTGTGGGGCAGTGAGACAATTTAATACAAAGGGTTGCAAAACTGACAGAAACAACAGATTAATTCATTTTCTTCTGATATACAACCACTATAATGTAAGCGTGACTAACAGTATTCAAGATTATGTTTTCTTTTTTACACAAGGTAATGTAAGCAACATTTAGCTGAATGTTTATTTGTGTATTTGGTAAAACAAATTTGGCCTACACTCATTCAAGGTGAGAAGCTTGACAGTTTGATAGGATAGTGGTAAAGTTTAGAAAACTTGGAACACGTTCTGCGAAACGTTCTCATTCCCAAAGCATAACATTTTACGCTATGTGACAAATCGTCAATATATTACGCTTCCAGGCACCCAACATGTCCCTAGATCATGAGATCGGAAAAATGAGGAAACATAAGGAACCGTTTGGAATGAATCTACACATGTACGTTTGTTTTACTTAAATCACTTTGGAAAACACTATCTAACATCATTAAAGTGCTGGTTAGGGTTAGGGATAAGGTTAGGGTTAGGGCTGGAATACATGGCTGTATTACCGCGGGAGCATCATCCATAACCCGGTGAGTAGCATAAGAATGTGGAAGGTCCCCTTTCGCGTTCCTCAGCAACACCGCGGGAGTTGACAAATCATTATTATATTACACCTCGGGAGTGAGAACGGGATGAAAATTTGGGAGGATTGAAGTAAAATCCACACAATTGTTATTGTCCATTGGGATTGAGTAATGGGCAAATCAGACTTGAGTCTTTTGTTATTCGTTAAGTGCCACACCAGAATATTTGGAAATCCTGGTCAACAAGAGTCATGCCAGGAGAAAACAGCAGCAGCTTGGCATCAGTTGAGTTAGGAGGCTTGTTTATAAGCCCAGTGGCCTTCTTAAAGTGACCTTTGGTGGGGTACAACGATTTATTTTAAGACGAAAGCAACCAAGTTAGCTAGTGTATCTTATTATCCTACGGTTCCCATTACTCATTTTAGCAACTAATTTTAAAAAAAGGTTCAAAAAAGTTGTTTAAAAAAAGTTCCAAAAGGGATACAGGAAAACACTAAGACTTAATATTGTTTTATTTGCTCAAGAAATGCATTTATACTGTTACTTGATTATTAGGCTATTAATGGCTAGGTCACACTAGAGCAAAAATAGTAATCCTTTTTCAACTAGGAAAAAACAGTGGTTGCCCAGTGATTGCATTTATTGATTTGTTTATTTATTGATGGGCGTTGTCCTCCCAAAAGCTGAGCATGCAGCACCATCAACTTCTTGACCACAAGACAATTACACAGGTTGCCTGGTGGAGTGATGGTTTGTAGATAATCGCCATCTAATTTATAAATGCAGACAGACTACCGAGATCAATAGGTCAGTCATTCTGACCACAACTTGTCCACAAGGACAGTATGATTTATACTAAATAACTTCAGGGCACTACTGCCATAGAAGGATCTTACAGTGACCACATTATGCTGTGCCTAGGGCAGGAAAAAATTAAAGCACAAAGCTAAAGTCGACCAGAGATTGTTCGCAAACTTAAGTGATGGTACAATAAAAAAAAAAAAGTCTTGGAATTTCAAACAAAAGTGATGTATAACATATTGCTTCCAACCCCTTAAAAGAGCATGGTCTGAGATGCAAACATTAAGTTATATCTGCCCATGTCAATGTAAATCCCTAACCTTGTCATAAGAATATACATGCTTTCTTTTAGTATTTTAATATTACAATAAATCTGACAAGTTGTCTGCTCTAGAAACCTAGAACATTTTTATTGATATGTAACTCACAAGCCCGTCCATCTCTGTGTTTGAACATCACGCTCTGGCTCCTTGGGTGTATCAGCATGCACTCTGGCTGTACAGGTCTTTTGCTTCTAGCTTTGTGTTAATAATTTACTGCCTTTGCAGGTGCTTGGAAAGATTTAGTGTTGTTATTGGACCACTGGGTAGCTGTTGCCGGCCTGGACACAGATTCAACTTTACTCTTACATTCTTGTCCTACCAATAATTTAAAAGTTACTCCAGAGCAGCCAAGTGCTCTGTAGCTCTGGCAGTAGTGGACGGAAAAATTCAAATGTGTGAGGATTTGTGGAGGCTATTTCAAAGTGACTGTGGCAAACGGTCAGGTCGCTCAGGAAGAGAACGCTATTAGCTGGAGGAGTCTCCAATTCAATAAAAGGATGCTGACATTACCTCGAGCTCTATCAAGCTACTATGACAGCTTTTACTGCATCACAAGGTGTCTCGTCGGTCCCAGTGCAAATAAAGTCTGAAATAACAAACACACTAAGCTGTCTGAGTTACAGTTAATCAGAATTTAATGAACTAACTGTCATCTCTGGTTGTTAAGAGGATTTGGGATTACTGAGGACGGTGCTAGAACAAAAACGATGCAAATTACCTTGGCTTAATGTGACAGTTGAGATTTAATACAGCTAAGACCAGTGGGTGCAATGTATCATTGTCACTTTGTGTATTCATTTATTAATTTAATAACCTCCCAGCAGGGATGTGTCTAAGTAGTCTTTACACGGAATAGTGTCAGAACAGCACAATTCCTCTTGTGCTTTGGATATTAAGACATTTTTTTAGAGATGTTCTTGCTCCCTTTATGGCAAGAGAATTAGGCATGAAAGATTGATTTCTCCTTCCTGTCTGGCTGATACAGCTGGCAGTGCATCTAATGCACCTGTTGAGCCTAAGAAACACAAGCCTCATATCTAACTCACAACTATTGTTGTCATTTTTTACTTGTTTTGGTATAATTTAGGTTAAAAAAGGTAACCTTTAAAGCCTGACCAATACATCAAGGGGACTGGTATATTGGCCGATATTAGCGGGAGAAGCAACGTATAGCTTCAGCCAACATTACGCTCCATAGTTTGTCCGCCAGAGGAAACTATGCAGCTTCCCTGGGCGCAAAAACCACCAGCTGATCTAAGAAGAGTCGGGAGATTTGTAATCTTGTTGTGACAATAAAACAAGACTATTCTTTTAAACAGCACCAATATCAGTTGAGCTCTAGTTTTATTCTCTTGTTAAACAGATTACATGAACGGGTAAGCTGTTTACCCCTGTGTCTAGCCTTTACGGTAATGCTGCTGGTTTATCTAATAAGAATAATAATGAACAATTAAAAATAGATTAAACCACCATTGGGAGTCATCTGAATCATCTGTTATCTAAATGAAGATAATAATAATAAGCTGGAATAGTAAAATTGAGGAGTGACAAGAACTAAAGTGTATTTCACAGAGAAAATCTAACTCCTAGACAGATTCATTATAGCGTCATTATTTGAGTCAATTGCCTCTTTACTGTCTAATACCACTCTATTGAACTCTGTAATACCTCTCAGGCATAGCGACATCACCAGGGAACCCTCTAATGTTTAACATTATGAGAGACTAAAGCAGCGTGATTAAATATGCCAGGCTTCACTCTTTAAAGCCTTAAACATGGTCTGAAGTTGCAGGTTGGAGCTGAATTTTTCACAGTATTTTCACCCATGAACTTTATATAATTTCATTATAATTTTACCATGAAAACCAGATGTCACCTAGAAAGGATGACAAATATGACAGGGTTTTTAATAATTCATTTGGGTCTTGCGTGCTGAGGTTATGAGATAAAAGATATGTGATTTTAGATCTTTTTGATGGGATCCAGCCTTAACCTCGGCTCATCGCAACGGTAGGAAGCGATAAACACAGAATATGTCTTTGCTGACAAGAGCTGTAAACAGTGGAGCCATTTCAGTCACTTGTTTTCAGGCCTGTTCATTCTGTGGAAATGGATCCACGCTTTCTTCTGTTTTCTATAAACACTCCACCATTTTCCATTCTCTTTGAACTACCCCCCTCTGCTCGATTTTCCACCATACTGGCTGAAGGGACATTTGTGTGAAATACTATTACAAGGACCATCCTTGAAATGCTTCGATCACTCTTCATTCAGATCACAGAAAAGCTACTGCTGCCTACGGGAAAGGTTTATTTCAGCAATGTCTTTTTAGTCAATATTGTTCACTTGACCTTTCTACTGAGTCCTGATTAACGGCCCTCTGTTATCATTATTTCTACACTATGAATATAATATAGAACATACAAGAAACGATTTTTCCTATCTGCCTGTAAGAAACTGGAATTTTTTAATTGCACATTTCTTTAAATATTTTGGGATTACATTTTGTGGTTAATTTGTATTCTGTAATATCTGGTAATCTTTTCAATAAATGGAGCTGAATGTTTTCTATCACAAAAGAGGCCTGAATTATTCAGAAATCATTTCAAGATACTTGGCCTAGATCATACAGTATTCTTGCGTCACAAGGAAACAATGCAAGCTGGGTATATTTAGCAAATGGTCACGCCTGTGTGGTTCCATCTGTAAATATAGCATTTTATTTATGTGTATCCTTCTGATGCTTTCTTTATTCTTACACTAGTTGAAGTAGTGCTCTTTCTAAGTAAAGACTGAAAAAAAAAATCTTGTCCTAAGGGCCTTTGTCAGTTTTGGGAATTTCACATATGTTTTAGTTTTCATTTCACAAAATGAGAAAAATTCTCCGTTTGTGTTTAAAATGTCAAGTTGTAATTACTGAGCAGACCTTCTGAGCCCAAAGAGTCAGTTAATGGTTTAGAGCCACTGTTAGAAGTGACTGTTACCAGTTTGTCCTGCAGAGTCAAACCTCAGTAGTGGATCAGAGGTTCTTGGTCATGTTCTCTACTGCAAATAAAAAGACAAGAAACCTATAAAGACACTCAGAACAGCTAAAAAGGAATCAAATAAATACAAAAACCCCCCCATAAGAATGCAACGTGTGTGACCTTTTACATATTCAGTATGTGTCTTCTGTGCAGATACACCAAAATGAAGACAGCCACCAACATCTACATCTTCAACCTTGCTCTGGCTGACGCCTTGGTGACGAGCACACTACCGTTCCAGAGTGTTAACTACCTAATGGGGACCTGGCCTTTTGGGGACGTCTTGTGCAAGATGGTGATGTCCATCGACTACTACAACATGTTCACCTCTATCTTCACACTCACCACCATGAGCATCGACCGCTACGTCGCTGTGTGCCACCCCGTCAAAGCACTGGACTTCAGGACGCCACGCAATGCCAAGATTGTCAATGTCTGCAACTGGATTCTTTCCTCTGCAATTGGGTTGCCTGTCATGTTCATGGCCTCCACTACCGTCACTTTAAGTATGAACACATGTACCACTAATGCTGATCCTGATTTGCAGCACTTCAATTTTAGCATGAATGGGGAAATTGTAACGGAAGTAAATACACTACATATTGTTTTAGCAGCCTGACCTCATCACAATAATCTTGATGATTAACGTTTTGCTGCATAGACAGTGAGTAAAACATTAGCCCAAGAAATGCTAGCATCTAGTGAGTAAATTTTAAAACAGCTAGTTCTCTCTGCAGACAATTATGTCATTTTTTGATTCATTTGCAATCAGCCTGTTCTGCCCCTTAGGTATGATGATGTGCTGCTTTTTGAACAACTTTAAAGTTAAATGAAAAAGCTCCGCTAAAAGCTTCCTTGACCCTAAAACTGTTTTTGTGTTCCCTCGTGCAAATAGCAAAGGTCATTTAATTTCTTGAAGAAATTGTCTGTTTTCATCCATGTTTATAAATAAGATGTGGCAAAATAAACGGTAGAGATTCAGTTTTACAAATTACTTAGATTATTGAATTAGCTTTATTTTCAGCTGCTCCCTTATTTCCCAAGCGGTTGCCACAGCAGATGAATCTGCATATTTGATTTAGCAAAGTTGATGGTACAAACCTCCCATTTATCCATGTTTGGAACTGGCAAAAGGGGGAAAAAAGCTCTAGAATCCACCAATAAAAAACAACACACTTAAACAACTTACTTATTTTAGAAGAAGAACATTAAATTACAAATTTAAAAATGAATTTTCGACAATAAAGTGATGTTGGGTGCGCCAAAATAAAGAACAGAATGCTGGCCAGCGCGTACTCATCCAGCGTTTGTCTTAATTCCAAAATTCACCACACAGTTGGCCACAGTAACAACAAAATAAGGAACACTTTGCAGCAAATTTCATATTCTAAAAGTAGAAGAGTGGAAGTTTGTCACACCACCCACTTCTACTCCACTTGCAGTCAGCCTTCATCCCTTCAAACTCCATCCTATTTGCAGCCCTTCACTTCCTCAGCTCTGCTGAAACCTGTCCAATTTACATTCTCTGCTCCCTTGCTGTCTCTAGTTACTTGCTCAGCTCAGTTTGCCACAATCTGGATTCTTTGCTCGGTTCAATTAAGGTTCCTTCACTGATCTGCACAGCTATCAACTTGTCCACTTCTGCACACATCTACTTTGCCTCACTCTACCTTGGCTCAATACTCTACCCCTACCCGAATTCTTCTGTCTAATAATTATTCACCACTTATCTAACTCCAGTCCCCCATATGTTTGCCTGTTAGCTCACTCTGGCTCATGATACGGAAGTCCTCACATCAAAAAGTGTGTAAACAACATGTGTCGCGAGACAATCAAGTGTACTGTTATTGTCAAGTATGCTATCTCATTAATTTCCATAAGTGTATTGTAGTGGTTTACACATTTCCCTAATAAGCAAAAGATCCCTGGCTTGATCCTGAGAGGAGACACAAACCCCTTGAGTGTTGTGTCAGGAAAGGCACCCAGCATAAAAATCTACCAAAGCCAAAACGCTGTGATGATCCCTTGTAAGTAAGCTACCAGCCAAAGCTGTTAGTTTTTCAATGGGAAGTCAAAATGAACCCTTGCAAGTATATGTGGCCATTTTTTTTCTTTCGCTGTATTTTACACCTCAAAATTCATCATACGTTTAGTAAACTAGTCAAGTTGTTAGGAGTTACCCAAATTTGGAATTAAATATTAAATAATTTTATGTGGTAAAATGTACACACACCCTATGCAGTTTTTCTTTTTACAAACAGCATTTCAACAATGGCACAAAAACTACAAAACAATAATGAACTCATTCAGTTCAGTCTCTTCATTTTTGATTGAAAAAGCAGTTACACAACTCCAGCACATGTAAATGAAGAGAAACTACAATATTTATTGTGTAACTGCACAAATAACTAGTTCTGGCTGCTGTCAAATACAGCTGTCTTCACAGCCAAAAAGCTGCTTGCAAGGAAAAAAGGAAGCATATCCAGGAGCAAATGCAGTGGTAAAGACGGTAACTGAATAAAAATGAAACTCAAGCATTCTTTCAATCTGTTTAAGAAGAGAGAGTAAAAGGAGATTTACTGCAAAGCTGTGGGCTGTGGAGGCAAGGTTCTTTAAGATGTGATTGCTTTACCTTGACATAACAGTTTTCAGTGAAAAGGTTTTTCTCGAGCAGCTTCAGGGAGACATTGCTGTCTTTGTGTACACACACACACACACACACACACACACACACACACACACACACACACACATATATATATATATATATATATATATATATATATGCTCTTGTCTCTGTATGATGTCAGTGAAAGTGGAGATTCTTTATATGGTCGTTTCGAGCATGCCGCTCTGTCTGCGAGCACACCTTCTGTTCAACGCTTCTGTTTACAAGAGAAAGCCAATCAGAAGAAAGCTACCTCAATGTGAGGGGGGAGGGTCGTAAAACACCATATTTTAGGCAGCCGATTAACTGTGGAGCTGCACCAAGACCCAACCTGGGTTTATTTAGTATAATAAGTTATAATAGGTATTATTTTGAACTGCAATCTAACCATTAGAGTCCAATAATAAAATATTACAACTGAAAGTGATTATAACCAGCCCCTTTTCATAAAGTAAAGAATGGAAAATTTGGACTCTTATGAAAGTAATTTCCACAGATCATTTTCTAATCAGTAATTTTTAAAATAGTTTTCAATGACGATTAAAAAAAATAAAAATAGGCAGTAAGCAAAAATAGAGTTTATGTTAAATACATACACATGCATATGTTTATGATGACTCTATCCTGTGTCTTCTCAACCTGCACAGACACAGGCATAGTGGACTGCAAGCTGAATTTCCCCCACCCCGCCTGGTACTGGGACACCCTGCTCAAGATCTGTGTGTTCATCTTTGCCTTCATCATGCCCGTCCTCATCATCACTGTCTGCTATGGCCTCATGATCCTGCGGCTAAAGAGTGTGCGAATGCTGTCAGGCTCCCAGGTTGGAAAAATGCATTTTCTTTCAAAAGCCCCAAAATTGCATATATAATTACTTTTTTTTTTTGCATTTTGTCAAGGGGATTTAATTAGATGCAAATTGTGCATTTTCTAACATTATTAAACCTTGGGTTTAAACCTAATTGATTTTATTTTTCAGAATAATGAGGCACTATAGCAACCTGCCCAGAGCATGCTTGCAAATATGGTGCTCTCATCGCTCTCAAGTCCAAGTAATTAGGGAAAATCAACTTAAGCCTGGGGTTGTGGCTTAGTTTTAATTAACCTCTTAGTGCTCACTAGCATGAATATGGGTAGGATGAAAATTCTGCTGCCATGTTTTAAAAAGCATCAGCTTACTGTGAATGAATAACGATTTAATGAAAAACATTTAAACATACAAAAGGCAAATCACAATTTTTTCAGCACAAGAGTCTAATGACCAAAATGCCTCAAAGCTAGTTGTCTTTTTTTAGTCAAAGGGGGGAGATAAATGGTAAGGTAACATCACACTGGAATGCACAGTAACCTTTCACTAAGTATTTGAGTTGTTGCATAATGAAAACATCCTAAAGCAGAAATAAAAGGAAGCGTAAACATTCTTGTACACAGGATTTGTTACTGCCTATAGCTCTTAATTTTCTCCTCTTACTCTCTCATCCTCCCTTTCAGGATTACGTTCTCTAATCTCCATCCTTTTCACACACTAGCCTCTCTGCTCTGTCATTCTTTCGTTATTATTTATCTTTCCCTGCCATCCTGCCTTCTCTAGTTTTTACTCTTTTTCGTCTCTTTTCTTTTTTTCTTTTATTTTTGTTGTCCCGTTTAGATCTTTAGCCATCAGAATTGTTGTCCTAAGGCCAAGAAAGATGCCAAGCGGATTTATTTTACCAAGTGGCTCATCATGGTCTTGCCATATTGGTCCATTTGATTGACCTTTATTATAATTATGTATTTATTTTATTTTTGGTTGCTACAAACGGGACAGACATGACTGGGGGATAGGACAGGGAGAAAGAATGAAAGAAAGAGAGGGAGATAAAGAAAAACAGAGGGGAGAAGAGACGGTGAGAAAAGGGGGGAAGGAAGAAAGAAAAACAAACAAAACACTTGGATCACCTGTATGGAGAAAAAAAACAGAAGAGAAAGCAAACAATAAAAGAGCAACATAATAAATACAGCACCTTTTTCATCTTTTTCATCTCTACACCAGTCTTATACCCATCACTAATCTGCCTAACTTTTTCACACACAGGAGAAGGACAGGAATCTGCGTCGAATCACCCGCATGGTCCTCGTAGTGGTTGCCGTCTTCATTGTCTGCTGGACTCCTATCCACATCTTTGTCATCATCTCAGCTCTGATCACCATCCCCAACTCCACCTTCCAGACTATCACCTGGCATTTCTGCATCGCTCTCGGCTACACAAACAGGTGCCTAGCAGAGAAAAATATGCACTGTTTTTGTTTTTCGTCAAAATTCTGGATAATTGTTTTTAGAATTATTCATTTAAAAGGAAAATGGTGTAGGAGGGGATAATAGGAGGATGTTATCAGGAAACCACATTATATAGTAAAGTTGAATTTAGCTTTAGGCTGATTTTTGTGCTTGTTATAAGCTTTGATCCTGTTTTTTTGTCTCCTGCAGTAGTCTGAACCCCATCCTTTATGGCTACCTGGATGAGAACTTCAAGCGTTGTTTCCGTGAGTTCTGCACCCCAAGTCCTTCAGTGTTGGAGATACAGAATTCATCCAGGACTGGAGCCAGTAGCCGCAAGATCCCACAGCGTGAACACATCAGCGCAAACACAGGAGAAAGGTCCAATCAACAGGTCACCAGTGTCTGTATTACTTGAATGTTTTTAAAGGAGTAGTTAGGTAGGAGCATTTAGTGGAAGAGTCTTTCGCTCTGTGTTTCAATGTTAAAGGAGAACATCAACAGCTTCCAAATATCTGTACAGTTGGTGGCACAGCTGGTAAGCTTGGCTTGCATAATTTTTGTTGCCAGAAGCAGAGATAATGAAAGTCACTGTGCCCCCTCAAAAGTATGTGCAATCTAAACTGACATGCAGTACTGTGCAGAAGTCTTGAGCCTGCCTTCATTTTTTCATATCTTGCTTCCAAGGAGCCAGACTTTCTTGACATTTTTATTAACAACAGTTCTCCTGTTTGTTTTTAAGGTCTTTCTTAGATTTTCTCTGGATATGCTGCTTCTCAGTCCAGTTCTTATGCCTGACAATTTTCAAGGCGGTTTATTTGTTAGTGTTGGTGGGGTTTTTTTTTGGTAAGCTTGTTAACACTGACCTATGAATCACTTGAGCATTAGAAAGACACCTAACTCAAAGGACAAACTAGTGCCATGAATACAAGTCATAGACAACCTTTTAAATAGTATCATTAGGCACTTTGTCATTAGCAGCGAGTTTCAAAAGGAAGATGACACAGTTTGATAGTCAGAAAATAGCTCTGGTTTTTCACCAAGAAGGTGATTCTCAAAATGCTATTGCATGTATGGTGTGTCCTTAAAAAATTGAGGAAACTGGACAAAAGGAGATGAACAACATGTGAAAGTCATGTTCTTCAGAAACAAAAAAAAAATCTAGCAAAGACGTGACACAGGACCTGAGAGATGCATCTGCCCCTTCACTGTAGCATCATCAGTAAAGGTCTCTATAGAAGGGTGGCAATAGAGAAGCCTTTCTTAAGGGAGGGAAAGAGTCATTTCTCACTGGCTGCAGTGTGAAAATCAAAGCATAAACATGGTGAAGGCTCTGCTATGGTTTGAGGCTTATTTCACCCAGTGGGGGATATTATCAAACTGATGGTTTTATGAATGTAGAAAAGTACTGTCAGATTTTGTAATACCACAAAGCATCTAAAGTTAGCATCTGGTGATAGCTTCATTTTCTTTTCCTAAACACACTGTTTTGCCTTAAATACTGTGTTTCCGCGTATGTTAAACTTTTTTTCAATAAATTTGCATCACCCAGTTCTAAAAAAAATGAGGGGAGGCTCAAGTCTTAATTTTGAACAGAACCAAGTTAAAAATGTCTATTCCTGCTTGTAGCAATAGGCTAACTTAAGCTAAGGCTGTAGCATCATTTCATACCGTGAACTATGTCGACTGCATAACAGGGTGAATTTCAACAGCACAGTGTTGTCTCAAATTGAACACAGCATTATGTAGTTAGAGGAAATGACATTTGAAAATACCTGATTTCTGTTGCAGCTCCTTGTTTTATGTCTTCCCTTCCCTTCCTTTATTCCTGTGCCTTTTGCGTTCTCTCAGTGTTTTCTGTTCATTTTGTGTGAGACATTTTGAAGAATACGTTCTCATGTGGCGTTCGGTGCTTTTATTTCCCCCCATTGTTCTCTCGCTATCTTCATTAACGTCTGATTGAGTTCACCTGTTTCTTATTATGCTCCTCTCACTGGTGGGCTTTTAAACCCAGTTCCAGCCCAGCCCTCTATGCTCCCACTCTGACGTGTATAACTGCTACTAATATGACTACTGAAGGGTCTCGAAATTACAATGGTAGGGTACACTTTGTTAAGATTCTTCATCTATCTCAGTTTATCCTCCTATCAGATGGACCTATTAGGATCAAGTCCTTACTCAAAAATATGCCAGTTTCAGTTCAAATGTATTTGTTATAATTCTTATAATTCTTTTTTTTGGTTCTTTATTAAACACATTAATAACAACAAAGTAAAATGCACTTTTTGAAAGCATGTACAACATTTCCACAAAAGTAAATTTGTTTCCATAATATTTAGCTACCTGAGCTCTGACTGCACTTCTTGCACTTCACTGCAGTGCTTCTTGTTTACATTTAATTTGTGTCTATGTCCGGACCTACCATTAAATGAAACAGTCATGTTTGCTTTACAAAGATGAAAGCAGCATCAAACTCTCAGCAACAAAGCAATAATGAATTTATCGCCAAACCTCAAAGTTATCCAAGAATTTCTAGTGAACTCATGGCCATTTGTTCACAAAGTGTGTAATAAGATAAACATCCTTTCTTTCTCTGCAGGTATGACTAGCCTTGGAGGGGTCGTCAGTGGACTCTCGCTGTTGTGGCAGTGTTCCCAATGACGATCTCAACTCAGAAGTCACCCAGGTCACCACGGGGCTCTGATTATCCACGTACACATAAGCCACATTCGCACAACCATTCAGGACACGGCTAAGACACAACAGCACAGAACATTTTAGCCAGAATGCGTAACTGCATCAGGCCACTACTCTGCCAGCTAGTGTACCTAACTACATGGCTGTGCAAGCTTTTTTACACATTGGTTACATTGATTGGGCAGCACAACCGGACTGTTTGTGAAGTGGATTTGTGGCATGTTTTTTTCGCTGGATGCACATGCTTCAAATGTAGCTCTGTGTGAGTCTAAGCCAAAACAATCCCTAAATTCAATCTGTTAACAGCTCCACACCTGCAGGGCCAAAAAATAATAGGCCTCAGGATCTATGATTAGGAGACACATGGGAGAATAAGCCGTCTTTAGCCTATCACTGTGCCAAAAGGAGATTTGTAAAATATTCAACTAAGATGCAACAAAATTTGTCAAAGGAGATAACAATGCTATAATGCTGAATCCCCTTTTTACAGCCCAGGTGGCCTCGAGGTAGCTGGAAACCTAAAATGGCAACAGGTTTTGTTTTAATGTGAACTGTTGACAGTACAGGAGTCTTCACTGTGTTATTTTAAGACAAAACAAAACAACCCCCCCACCACCACATCTGATTAAAAGGAATGCACATACCTCACATACAAATGTATATAGAAGAACGGTCCTGTTTTTAACATTTGCAGGGGGGGACCTCCACCGTGTAGTCATACTCAAGTCATACAAGTTATACTCAAAGAAAACCAGTCATTACCACATCAGGGTGTCTGAATTGAAGTTTCTGCACTAAGTTGAGAGGTAAAACTATTTGTGTTACATTAGTATTGTATGGACTACGCAGATTCAATATGTGTGGTAAACATAAAAATATACTGACAGAACTATAAAAGCCACTTTCACAAGCCACCGATACGTATATGTGTCTTGTTTTGTTCTTTCTGCTTTGTACAGAGCTGCCCCATTCATCAAAGTCTCTCTTAACTAATTCATTATAGTGTAAAAAAATAAATCAGGTAATTGTATTTGTCAAGCTCATATTGCTTCACACCAGTCTGCCACTTTTTTTCCAGATGTCTAAAAAGAACAGATCACCGTGTTGCTGCGCGGCACAGGATCTGCTTATCGTTGGTTCTTTTCCTCTGTCACTGCATGAAGACATGATCGCAGAGAAAATGTCTTTCATAGCTAATTACAGCGCCTCACACTGCTTCTATATCAGATCAGCAGCTTTTCACTTTTACACCTGATCAGCAGAATTTTCCGTTGAGTCATCTACGTAGTGCCGTTCAAACTTTGGCCACTTCAAGAAGATGAGTTGTGAGTTGCACTGCACTCAGTAACGATTTCACCATGAAGCACAGATGTAGTACAGTGTTGTACTTTCTCTGCAAACTCTGACATATGTACGAATGTCTATTTGTTTACCACAGTGCATCCTTGTGGATGCTCTAAACCAGCAAAAAACTTTCATCAGCCTGTCCTGCACAACCTTCAGTGTGTGTTGTTGCCGCAAATAGTGCAGACGTATGCTTTTACCAGTGTATAGTTAAGCAGCCATTACAACAGGTATGGGTTGAAGTGGAGTCACTTCTCTGAAAAAGTTTAGCCAAGCGGGACTGTAACACCTGTTGTAATCACTAGAATGGCTTGTGCCTACGTGTTGTGCCATATGCCAAACTTGAGCGCCTTTTTTCATAGTAGCTCTACGCGATATTCAATGTACTGGTATTTTTTTCTAAGGATCTGTAAAAGTAAATGATTGTATTAATCTGCCATGTAAAATACTGTAAGTATTCTGTCGCTTTTTTTAATGAATGTGAAATCATTAAAATCAGTGTGGTCCTACACAATATATATATATATATATATATATATATATATATATAGTCTTATTAAATCTGCCTTTAATCGGGACGTGTGTAAATCAGAATACTGTGTATGTAAATTGTTGTACACAGAGAGTTTAACTTTGCAAATTGTTTTTGATGAAAAGTGCTATGCGAGGATGGCACACTGTGCATACTGCTTCAGTGTGAAAGACTAAACTGTAGATGATTCTTCGCAGCCCATCAAGCTTCAAATTAGCAGCAAAATTTGCTCTGTGGTGCATGAGCTGTCAAATGTTGTATCTCATGCGCAATGTGTTCTTCATCGGCAACGAGAACATTATGTTTCATTTCACAAAACACATCATGTAAACAAAGGAGTCAAATGTCACCTTTTGTGCAGCGTTTCAGGCCAGGAATGAAGAGAAGGAATGAACAGTTGCAGCAGTAAACAAAGGGAGGAAGGGTTTTAATCGGACTATGTTTCCACCTGAAGTCTAGAGAAATTTCTGTTTAAATAACTTGAACTTTAGAGTGGCTATAGCTGAGTGTGAGAGCTGAGAGTTTGCCACATTTGTTAACTGTGTCGTAGATTAATAATCTCCTTGGGGTGAATGATGTCCTTCTGCACATTGTATAACAAGAAAATTTGTTATGCCGAAAAAGCATACATGCTAGAAAAGTTTAGGTTTGCTCTAGTGTTGCAAATAATTAAATATCAGCGAGCCAGGCAATCTGTTTAAATGTCTCCAATGCTGAAGCTATATGCATGGCATTGTTGTATTTGAAAGTTGTCTTTCATGCATTTGTTTGTGTTTGTATGAAGTAATTGTTGCAATGATTTTACAGGAGCAATCAGAGGAAGACAAACAGGCTTGGAAAAAAGAAAGAGGAAGCAAATCAAACTAATATTACCTAAAATAGCACAACATTTGTAATCTGCTACCAACTTAAAAGCCTCAACCCACTTATAGAGATAAAAAAGACTCAGGCTGGTCTCAGAATTCAAGCACTAGAAGCTCAGTAGATATTTGATCATATATGTAGCAGTAAAGTTCATATTTAAGACCCTGTTTTCAATATTCTTTAGCTTACTTTAACCAGCTAACTGTAGGTGAAATGGTTTCAGTCCATAAAACTAAAGGTTGCTGCTACAAACAAGAAGCCTGCTTTGATCTACTTCTGCTAAAAATCAAGGATCCATTGATTCAGTATTAACTACAGAGCCTCTCTGGAGAGCACACCATTCGCCAAGACCAATAACCTATCCTGCAATTTTAAATTGACTCTTGCCTGAACAACTCGAAAAACAAAAAATAGCGAGGTGAAACATCTTTCACCTTTACGTTTTGTAACTGCATGTGTGCAGATACAATAAGGGGATGATACTCTAATTCCATTCAAATAAAGAAAAACAATACTCTATCCATCCTGAAGCTCAGCAAGGTACATTTAACATGTGCAAGATGCAACATCTGGCTCCGAGTGCACCTAGAACTGAGTCGTTACCGTCCTTGAGCTGTACATGTGCTGCCATGAAACTCTCTCTTCTTTATTTTGTTACTTATGAGAATTATAAAAAAATGTATTCTGGTCTTAAAGTGACATTTCTTGTAATTTAATGTTAAAAACAAGAATTTATGAGTTATGGATGGCTCTCTGTAACACTGTACATGTAATATTGCAGTTATCTGGTTGTTGTCTATGGAATAAAGTGTCATTATAAATCTAACCGAACTACCTTTATTCTTGCATTTAAATAACACATTATCTACATTCCAGTCTTCCTTGTATTCAAAAACAAGAATGTTTTCCACGCTCAAATTAAACACAGTGCAGCTTGTCTGTGAACCCAGAGACAAATACAAATACTGACAACAGAAACAGATCATGAGGAAAAATGAACTATACAAAATACATTTTGTTGCCTTCAGGCAGACTTTACTCACATTCAGCAGCTGATTTCTCCCATTAATCACGCATTACCTCCTACTACTATAATTTATCACCAGATAATCTATAAACATATTGCTGCGACATTTGGAAATTTCACATGTCAGCCTTTGGGTGCTGCATCACCTCAGAGTGATGTTGACTTTTAAAAATGACAAGATTTCAACATAAGGCTATACATCCACACATTCAGAAGAAATTTACATTCACTGACATGCCTGAAAACACTTATGCCAGGACCACTCGCGGATGCTGGGCATGCACGTGCCAGTGGAAGCAGAAGGCAGAGGATTGGCTGGTTGTAGAAAATGGGGATGAGTCAGATGAAAGCACATGTAGTCAGGAAGCAAACGTGGGCGTCATCATGCGTCATCATTTTTCAAAAGTCTGGAACCGCTGCCAAATGTGTACCTGTATGTGAGGAATGGGTAATGAGTCCCCTATAAGCACCTGTGCACTGCAGCAGTGGCTAAAAACTATGTAGTGCATTTCTTTTTCTTTGGTATGTTCCTTCAGTCTGGTGTAATAACACCACAAGTGCCCTGTAAGCTTGACATGTTAATAACACTCAGCGAGCACGTGTTTTTTTTAATCTTTTTTTTCTTTTTAGCAATTCTGCTTGTAATTCTCTTAAATGTTATTCAATGTTCAAGGATTCACATGCAAATGAAAACCATCTAAAATCTATTGTGTCTCCCTTGTATATTTGAAATGATAGTTTTCTCAGCGGTTGGGCCTGATTACGGCCAGGTGCATTTCGTTTGCAGCGCTCTCACTCAGCAAGGGGGCACTCGCTTGACATATGGTGCAGTATGGCGTAATATGTGTTACCAAGTGTCAAGGGAAAGTAAAACAGGGCATTTTAAAAGGACCGAAAACTGTTTCAGCAGCATTTCATTTTGCTCACTCGGGGATTGATTGTCTGGATAGCTGCATAAAAAAACGAAAAAAAGAAATGATTTAGAGAGGCTATTTCCAAACATATTGGAAAGATGTCCCAGATTGCCACTTCACTTTTTTTTGTCTAAAATACAGCTACGCTCAAAACTTATAATGTTTATGAATATAGACTCCATTCAGTCTGAGCATGTCTGTGTAATGTGCACGAGGGTTGTACACATCATCGTGGTTTCAGAAGTGCATGGAAGTGTTCACAGCATGTATTTGCTGCATAGATGCTTCAAACCCCATCTTGTCATGTAAGCGGCTGCTCGGGAGCCAGACATTGCCTTATTGGACTTGGCAGCATGATTTATCCTGTCATAGCAATTATTACGAAGTGACAGTGATTGTCCCGTCTTCCTGCAGAGACCGAGACCTCACCCAGACCCGATGTTGTGAATCTGCCCTTTTCCATATGGAAAGCCAATCAACCAAAACAAACCTAATCCCCCAAAATCCAAGTTTAATAACTTGATATTTAAAAGGTTAAACCTTTGTCTTGGGGACAAAATCCAGGGTCTGTGTGAGGAGATTTGTTGTATAAAACAATACAGAAACACAATACTGTGACCTATTTCATGCTCCAGTCTGGAAACTTAATATGCGCTTGTGCATGCAGGGGAGAGCTGATAAGTTATGTATGCAAATGCGCTCTTTCTGATAATCTTTTTTCAAAAATGGACAAATTTGATGAGATATTCGTGATGCACGCGAACATTTCAATTTAGTAAAACAAACAGAAAGCTTTCTCTTTCTCTTGAATACTAAATGTTTATGTTTGTAGATTATCCAAAAGAAATATGTCTCATGTGTGATCCACCCATGAAAATGGTTGCTTTTGTATTAATAGTGAGCAAAAAACATAAACAAGGGGACATTTTTATGAGTTGTTATTATGAGAAATAGAAGATTTATGAAAGACAAAATAAATGCAAAACAAACATTTACTCTTTAATAACTTCACTGAGATTTATGGTCTCATTAATAAATGAGTTTAGACTAACGACTCTTTGTTTAGACTAAAGACTTGCATCACATCATCTCCAATAGTCTTGGCTTCATTAGTGAAATAAACTATTTTTTACTTACTTAAATACAGCTTCTATTTGTTTCAGAGTCATGCAATCTTACCTGCTTACCTGGTGGGAAAACCATGTGCTGCTTTCTAATAACAAACTCCTGCATGATTGAAGCATGTAAGAAATAGAAAGACTAATTAGTTTATTTTTCATTTGTTTTATAGCAGCAAAAAACATAAATCCGTTATGAAATCTCAAACAAGGAGGGTCAAAAAGGAGTGAGTTTGTGTGTTCGGGGCTGTGTCGAATCCAATTTAAGTCCTTCAGGCCTTGATACCCCAGCGCTCCTCTGCGCTTTCATAGAGCAGTGCTTTCCTCAGGCTATTTCACACTTAGATAAATGGCTAGCTGGCTCTCCTCATTTGATGGAGAGGAATATAGCATTTTACTGCAATGGCTCACAGCACATAGGGAGGGTGAGAGCCAGATGCCACAGTCAGAATCTCAGGTGTGGCGAGGAAATGAAAGTCATGGAGGAAAGACACAGAGCAAGCAAGCAAAAAAAAGCCAGCTGGTAGAGCTTATCTAAGCAAATCAGCGTGACAGACCACTGAGTCCCACAAAACTGCCACCACCTTATGGCTCTAGTTGCCAATAAACCAGCCATCCAGCTAAAAGTGGGCAGTTTGTCATCTGACCAATAAGTTGCCTCCGTTTGTCAGTCCTCCAACCAACCACGACTCTGAGTACCCAACAGGGTGTAGTTTTCTTGTGCTTCCCCGTTTATCTCCAGTGCACGGTGGTTGGGAATGAGCCCAGTTTTAAATCAATGGAAATATCGCTGACTCCATTTCTTACTATGCTGTTACTCAACGAGACTGTGGGGCACGGGAACCATCCAGTCAGGTAATATTCCCATCAATCCACCTGATTTCATTACCCTGTTCTCCGCTAGTGCTTTGCTTTGCACTTCCCAGGTCCCAGCTCACTAAAAGATTGGCTATCAAAGTTTGATTATCACGTCCCAGCAGCTATTATTTTGACATAGGTGTAACTCTCTCAGAGTGAGATAAAAATTTACATATTTTTTGTTTCTGATTGGAAAGCCAAAAATCCCCATAAAACTACTGGAAACACATATATAATCTGTCTGTACTCATATAATTTTCATATATTTACAGCACCCATTATTTAAAACTTGCATGACATTTTCTTCCACACATTGCAAGACAGTTACACACTTTGGGACTTTTATTAAGGGCTTTTCAGCAGATGTTGTAATACCAGCTACAAAGACACTTTCAACACTACTTGACACAATTTCTAACATCAAGGTCTTCCTGGTGCATACATAAAGATTCTGAATAAATTGAGCAGGTTTGCTCTCTAACCAGACCCTCCAACAAAAAATCATTCCAGCACTTCTGAAATTCACACACGAAGAGATAAAAACATTGAAGGACTTGGACTGAGGCTAGAAAAAGCTTCGTTGCATTTTCTTACACATCAAGATCAGACAAGTCAAATGAGTGATTGCTCTGCTTGTCAATTCATTTTTTCAGATCCCAGTTTATTATAATTATGGCACTGGGCTTTGAGGCTTGTTTATTATTAGTAGATTTAGCTTGTTTATTTCTCATACTAATTGCAGTCTAAGTTTATCCTCTGGTAACACAGGCCTGTTATCCACCTATCTTCTTCCACTTCTCCAACATGCAAACTCCGCACTGAAAGACCACAGAATGGATTTAAACCCAGGACCTTGTTATTGTGAGGTGACAGTGCTAACCACTAAACCACTCTGCCAGCCAATCAACAAAGATTGCCAAGGAATTTCTTTGAAATAAAAACTGAAAAAAAAAACAACCTAATTCTTAAACCTCTTTACTATTTCTATTAAATTCTGCTCTTTTTTGCAGACAAAGTTTTTTATATAAATATTATATTATATTCAGTTGTATGTTGTCCACTTAAAATGCAGTGCACGTTATGAAAATTGTTGAATACTGAACAACAGAGTGCTACAGACTGAAATTTAACTGGGAAATGTAGAGCAGAAGCATAATTTAACAGGCTTTATTGGCGGCACCTATTTTTCTGCACCTTCTATCTCACTGTTGCACCTTCAAGCGGACACCAGAAGACTGAGCATAATAATCATGCCTTTATTCACATTGTTGCCGAACCCTTTTAACAGTCCGCTGCACTTATTTTACATTCAGCTCATACCGAGGGATTAGAGTCTCAAGAGGCTGGAGAGTTTTTATCCTTCAGCTTCGCTAAACTCTGCATGCTTCTCTGTTATATGCAAAGCCACAAGCAATGTAAACAACATCCCATCTCCACCACAGCTAAGGTGTCACTCGGCTTTGTTTTCCATACCAGTGGTTTCTGCCAGGATGTGCTGTTGAGAATATCATCCCTGGGGTTCAGCGGGGTCACTTGCCCCTGCCTTCCTTCCCTCCCCATCTCCAGCTGCCTCCCTGAGGGCTATCAGGAGGGGCTATGCCCTTACCTGCTGGTCTCTGGCAGGTAGCTCCACGCCCTCCTGGGTTTTAAATGCACCATAGAACACACATGCATCAGCGGGTGGAGGGAGGGAGAAGTTGGCCGTCCGATTGGGGTCTGGAATGTGGGGCCTCCCTGCTGCTGCCGAGCCGGGGCAGTCTGCTTCTTTCCACCCCAGCGAAAAGGGTAACACCACCTGGGTCTGGGTGCAGTTTCCCCCTCCAGGGGCCTAGACCCGGGGCTTAGAGTACACTTGGGGAGTGTGATTGTGTGTACAGTGTCTCTTTATGTCTGTCTCCACGTTGGGTGAGTGTTGAGTAATTGCATATGAGAGCATGAGGGTGGGAATGGATGTTTGTATCCGTGTGTGCCTGTATGTCTGTGTCTATATGTCAGGTTGGGTATCAGACGCCACCTCTCTGGGGACATCTCAGGTCCTCCAAGGTATGGAGGCCTATCTCCCCCCACTTCCCCTGCCAGTGGCAGACGCCCTCAGACATCGGTGCGTTGGTGGTTCTTTGTGTCCGGGGATGGGCGTCCGGGTACCCACCGGCTCACTCCTTGGTGGCTGCTTGTCGGGGCCTGGAGCCTGGGGCTCGCTCGGGCCACTTCGGGGGTGGGGTGTCCTCGGCGTCTCGGCCTGGGGCTCGGTCACTCTGGCACAGCTGGCTGCCGGCGGAGCTCATGGGCATGTCACTGCAACCCCCCCTGGCCTCTGCTCCGCAGCTGCTGAGTGACCCCTCATCTGGGACTCTCCTCAGCTCTTTCTGGGATAGTGGTGCAGCTACTCCTCTGTTTGTCTTCCTTGGTCTCTTGTGTTCTGGGGGCCTCTGGATGTCTGGAGTCTTGATCTCCTCCATACCTGCTTCATGCCCTGGGGGACGGGGCTATGGCTCCCCACACCCTCTAGCAGATCATTACATGAAGGAACCTTTTAATACAAGCGCGCTCATGTTCACAGGTGTACACACGGGTGCTCACACACACAAACTACACCGTTTTGGCTCCTACCTCAAAGCTCCTACCTCAAAGCTGTTGATCTTACGCGCTGCACAATAATGTCTAATATTAAGTATTTACTGTTATATTCCCATAGATCATCGTGATGTTGTTTATTATGTTGCTCTTTTTTTTTCTTCTGCTTGCTTTCTCCTTTTTCTTTCTCAACAGGTGATCCAGGTGATTGATATATGTATTTTTTGTCTGCTTATTTTGTTGTTTTTTTGTTTTTTTCCCTTTATCCCCGTCCCTCTTCCCCGCTGTTTTTCTTTCCCTCTTTCTTTCTCCCCTTTCTTTTCCCCAGTCTGTCCCGTATTTAACAAGTAAAAATAAAATAAAATAAACAATAAAAGGTGAATCAAATAGACCATTACGGCACGGCTGGGATGGTCCATTTGGTAAAGTAAATCCGTTGGGCGTCTTTCTTCACCTTTAGACAATAATTCTGATGGCAAAGGAGCCAAATGGGACAGAAAAAAAAGGAAAAAAAGAGAGAGAATATCATCCCTGGGGTTCAGTTTGATAAATCCACCTTCCTGTTTTATTGCTATAATCCATCATGCCACGTTATTTTCATCATATATTTTTCTACAGAACGAGTGAGCTAGACTGTTGATAGTGAAGAGCAGTCCTCATGGGACATAATTCAATGTGGTATGTTGTCTTCTGTAGTTTAATCAAATGTAAAAATAAACCTTAATGAAATGGTCCTAAAACATGGAAAACACTTTTGTGTATCCAAATACTGATCTGATCTGACACATCATAGGAATGTAACTTTGATGGCACTATTCTGTTTTTCCAGCGATTTCTTCCAGATTTCTAGTTATTTCTAAATGTTGCCGAATTCCAACTCATTGCTGCATATACGGCTCCTGGGATCAAAAGCAGAAACATTCTTGGGTAAAACCAGCAAACACCAATTTTTGCAGCTACCCAGATGACCACGGCAGTCTCAGAAGAGTAATAAAGAGATGATTCAGCTCTATAAACAACCAACCAAACTGAAAATATATAAAGAACATGCAAAATTCAGGTAATCATCCAAAGTGCAGTATGTTATCTTAAAAGGGTTGGGACTGAAAATAAGTTTGGTAATAAAAATAAAAATAACTCTCGGGAGAATGCGTTTGCAAAAAATTAAAATTACCTTCGGGTAACCTCAACGCACATCTTTCTGTTATCGCGCCTTAGAGATGAACAACAGTCTATGAGATGCACAAAAACTATTAAAATTAATGAAGCCGAGGAGTCGTGTGCTCATAGTTTCTGTAGAAATGTTGGATTGAAATTGTTTTCCCCAAAGAAGCATTTTACAATGTTCAGCCAGACAGTAAAATGTTATAGTAGATGTAGTAATAGTTTTTACTAGACCTCCATGGCTCCCAGAAAATGATTTGAATGCGACAGATACCAGAAGTCTCGACGCTTATTTCCTTTGTGTTTCTTTAGTTGGGACCCTAATGGCATTCACACTGCCCTTGGGATAAATTACAGCCTGTTATGTATTCATAAAATGTATCCATTTATTGTCAGGTCAAAAAGTTAAAGTGTCCAATACCATTGTGACTAAACACTAACATTCCCCAGGAATAAAATAGCGGTAACACTGGCACCAAAGTCCAAGGAATGTCAGTTAGAGTCAGCAACTTGTAGATATGACCCTAAACCATACCTTGAGTTTTTAGTTGTCCAAATATCAGCATAAACAGCAGCTCCCAGATTTATTTTCAAAACTGTGTTAAAAAAATTAGCACTGCAGCTATGCACCAGTAACTCCATGTTTATTTTGGGACTGTGGGAGGAACCCACGTGGGGAGAACCTGCAAACTCTACACAAAAACAGCCCCAGACTGGATTCAAACTGAAATCCTTCTTGCCGTGAGGCAAACCATGCACTATTGTGCCACATGTATTGGCACACTAGTGCTATCTAATGTTATATAACGAGAATAGAGCCTAACTATTCACAAAAATATAAGTAAACATTTCAGAAATGTGGTGATTTTGGCTCAAAATTAAATGGTGAGCCGAGAATATTGCCCATCATCCTACCCATGAGTGCCATAATGCTAATGTCTGTGGTTAAGCTACTGCTTTGCACCTAGCCACAGAACATCATACAGACAAATTTGGCAATTTAACAGAAAACAGGCAACACAAACAGAGACAGACACATTTTGAGTTAATTGGGTCAAACAGCTAATGGCAAGGCGCCTGTTATCTTTCGCTCCGACAATTCACAAGAATCACTCCTCCCATTCGACTATTCGAGAGACAGATGCCCTCTCTACTCTTTAAGGTTAGGCTTAAAACTTTCCTTTGTGATAAAGCTGTTTTCTTTGTATTTGGGGGGGGGGTCTTTACCTTACAATAAAAGGCACCTTGAGGCAACTATTGTGATTTGGCATGACATAAATAAACTGAATTGGATTGAATTGAATTAAACTGAATTGAACTATTGGTCAGATTTTAGTGAAACAGTGATCACCTGATGGTTCTTCACTGAAACTGTTCTCATTGTCAATGTCAAGGTTACAGTTGTTGTTTTATGGACATTTTTCCATTTTCACAAGAATTACTGCTTCTCCTGGAGGTCCAGTTTTAGTGAAATGACATTAATTTGTCCTGGATCCACATGTTTATAAGCCTGCTTGACTTCTCAGTGGATTTTCCTTCTCTCACCCCAACCGGTCGCAGCAGATGGCCGCCCCTCCCTGAGCCTGGTTCTGCCGGAGGTTTCTTCCTGTTAAAAGGGAGTTTTTCCTTCCCACTGTCGCCAAAGTGCTTGCTCATAGGGGGTCATATGATTGTTGGGCTTTTCTCTGTATCTATGAAGCGCCTTGAGGCGACATTTGTTGTGATTTGGCGCTATATAAATAAAATTGAATTGAAATTGAATTGAATTGAATTTCAATTCTTATGAGTTTCTGCAATAAAGCCAGCCAGTGGCAACAAAACTTTCTTTCTGCACCTCACACAATACAATAACCTCTGTATTATGATGGATCATGAGGTGGATGAGCTACTACATCGCTGACATTCTAGCAAAGGTGTCTGTGCCCGAGAGCCCAGTCTATATGATTAAATAGAATAGAATAGCTTTATTAACCAAATCAATGGAAAATTGCCTTTGTTTCACCAAGTCATAAATCAACCAATCAAGTTGCTTCAAATGAACCCACATTCATACATATACATATACAACACTTCAATACAACGATAAAAACACATCACAGCATCTCATTATTCAGAGTATCGATTGCTCTTGGTGCAAATCATCCCTTATACACCTATTTGCTACCTGGAGGTGTCCCATAATGTCGTTTTAAAAGGCGTTAATTTGAAATCAGAATAGAGAGGGGGGGTCACGGTCAGCAATAATAGACCGGGCTTTAAACAGACTGATGACACAGTTAATCCAGTTTAATTTGTTGTCAATCAATAATTTGGTTCTGAAAATTATGTGTAGTTTGTTCTTAAATTGCCACAGTCAGGTTATTGAAATATTGAACATAATGATGCTTTCAATCAAGGTGACGTAAACGTTGTGGTTAAAACCAAAGTTTCTTAACCTCCTAATAAGAAACAATGATTAGGTTTCTTGTAAATGGGGTCAACATTAACCATAATATTAATCTTGTCATCAATAGATACTGTGGACACTTAAAGCTATTAATGACTTCCACAGACTGACCAAAAAGTGAAATGGTAAATGGCCTGTATTTGTATAGCGCTTTACTGACACATCCAGTCAGTCTGTGAGTATGTGTGGTTAATAGGCTTCTGTTTTTTTCCATATCAGGCTGTGGCTGAATATGATGTTGATCAAAAGCTGGAATGATGCTATTTATATGGTAAATGGCCTGCATTTGTATAGTGCTTTACTAGTCCCTAAGGATCCCAAAGCGCTTTACACATCCAGTCATCCACCCATTCACACACTGGTGATGGTAAGCTACATTGTAGCCACAGCCACCCTGGGGCGCACTGACAGAGGCGAGGCTGCCGAACTCTGACCACCACCAGTAGGCAACGGGTGAAGTGTCTTGCCCAAGGACACAATGACCGAAACTGTTCAAGCTGGGGCTCGAACTGGCAACCTTGTAACCTTCCGATTACAAGGCGAACTCCCAACTCTTGAGCCCTATTATATAACTGATTATTGTTATTATTATTATATAATATTAATTATGTGTGTGTGTGCGCGCATTACATTGCAAATGTGCGCATTATTTACTATTCCCTACATACTAAATGTTAGGCTTAAACCTATGATAAGGAGATGTTTTCATTTGTTTGTAGCTGCACAACATGTGATCCTGAGCCAGTGCCCCTCTGTTTATTTGTTGTAAAATAAACGTTGCCTCACATACTGTATAAAATTTCAAAAATCCCAATAGAAGCACACAGGTCACGAACGAGCAGCTCATTTTGATGTTTTGTTTCCTTATTTATGTATGAATTTATTGTTATTCTCTGTATTTTCTAAATTATATAATTACCTGCGGGTTAAGAGAACAACAGTTTTTTTCTGTTAAGTGAATGCATTGCACCTTCGTACTTGTGTTTACTACTAATATCTATATATCTATATAGCTGTATCTCTCTCTCTCTCTCTCTCTCTCTCTCTATATATATATATATATATATATATATATATATATATATATATATATATATATATATAGTTGTTAATTAAGATTTAAGATGTACACGAGAAACGCAGAGTTTACAGTCTGTGTTCCTTTCCGGTTCATTTTACTGGGCGAACCAGCCGGAAGTGATCGCTCCGTGGTGCTGTGTTGAGTTGGAGACGGTCGTGTAATTTATTTACATCTCCTACCTTCGTGTTTGAATTCCTGACATTTTATGTAAGTTTCCTTTCTATTTTCAACTTAAAATATGTCTTACTTGTTATTATATTAACTTTAAAAGGAACATTTAGAGAGCAGTTGACAGATACGGTGAATAGGCTAACACTGGCTAATTAGCCTCACATTAGCATTAGCAGGAAAACAAAAAGCGGTTAATTTCTCTGTTTACATAGAAATGTTTGTACTTCAAATTTAAATAAAGTTTGAATCGCTTCAGAGTAGTATAATCACTCATCGGGTTAACATTTGTTGTGGCATTGCTACACTCGTAAATGCAAAATACAAGAAAAATATTCAGGTTACATGACTGAACTTCTCCGTCTGAACGTCTCCTTTTTAGCTGCACGTTTCTTCTGATGTCCACATGTGCTGTTGCTGTTAGATAACGTTTCATTCATGGGTCCCCATACTTTCAAGCCCGTAAACGGGTTAAAATTGTGTTTATTTTGGCTCCGAATCAATCGGCTTTTGGTTTGTGACTTTACTCAGAAGCACAACGGATGGTAAAGAAAACGAGTCTTTGTTTCTACCATGGCTGGCAATAAATATAAAACATCAAGACACGACCACACTGTTACTAAAACAAAATTCACGATGACGGCAACAAGGTCGGCGACTTACGTAGGTTGTGTCGTAGACGTTAAAAAGAATGCCCACAGAAGTCTAAACCGGACCTTTATCTGCACTTCATCGATGGTGACAGCCTCTTCCTATTTCTTAACAACCACTGGATGAAAATCAGACCTTAGAAAAATGTCTGTGTTGTATTTGGAAAACCAGAGCCAGTGAAAATGTGGGACACAGTCTCAATATGTGGGATAAGGGATAAAAAATACTGTAACACAATAATTATGGTTATTTTTGCTCAGTATTAAGCTTGCGATTCTTTAACTTGGTAAGACTTTTGAGCTTTTTAAACAATGATGAAAATGTATTTCTTGTTCTTTGTCACTTTTTTAAATCAAAGTTATTCCAAACAGCTGAATTGGTTTTCGTTTTGATGACCAAAAAGTCTCTCTTTATATCATTTTTTGTTGAGCTGACCTGCCAAAACCTGAAGGGAACACTGGGTGTTTAATGAGAGGCAAAATTGTGCCAGTGCAAAGGAAGGGGATCCACTGGATTTATAGAATAGGGCAAAATATGAACCCTCACCCTTTGTTTAAAGACAAAAAGCGCAGTCGCAGTCATTTATTTTAATTCCAGTCTTTAAAAGCTATAGTTCTAATTGAATACAGACTTTGATTAATAGTCCTTTTTAAAGTCTTTAGCCTGTTATCTCTTTGTGTGATCCATCTTTGCATATATTTTTTAAATTAATTTATTTTGTATTTATATTCTAACTTCTTTCTCATCTCTTCCCCTGTCTAGAGCCTCCAGGACTCATCTCAGCAAGAATGACAGACCGTTACAACATCCACAGTCAGCTGGAGCATCTGCAGTCAAAGTATATCGGCACAGGACACGCCGACACCAGCAAGTGGGAATGGCTGGTCAATCAGCATCGTGATTCCTACTGTTCCTACATGGGACATTTTGACCTGCTGAATTACTTTGCTGTGGCTGAGAACGAGAGCAAAGCGCGTGTTCGTTTCAACCTGATGGAGAAGATGCTTCAGCCATGTGGACCACCAGCAGATAAACCTGATGATGCCTAGATCACACTGGAGTGAGCAGTGGATGCTTTTTGTTAGAAACAAAAGTTTTCCAGCTAAAACTGCTGCTGTGTCCTTGTTTGACTCCACCATTACTGGATTTGTTGTCTACTTATAGAAGAGAAGACTTTTTCATTTTTTGGTTTTATATGGACCAGAACAAAATATTTTCTTGCCCAACACAGTTTTCTAAACAGTTGTTTAAAGGTGCTTTAACAGCTGAACATGTACCAGAGGACATAGAAAGCAGGTATAAGGTGGTGTACTTTCATCTGCATGTGTTTGTATTAAAGGATGGAGATGTATTCTTGATTTCATTAAAATTTGTCTTTTTCTATTTTAGCACTTGTTGATTGCATTTACATTAATTTAGATTTACTGGCCAATGGTTCAGATTCATTGACCTGTTGTGATTTACAATGTAGTAATTTATACAGTAAGTTTAAAAAAAATCAGGAAAAAAAGTTTGTACCCAATAAAAACTGATTTATTGTTGAGAGTGTTGGGCAGCAACAAAGGGACAGCAGTTCCAATGTTTCTTGGCATGGTTACCCCTCACTCCCCCTGTGACACCACAGGGGGAGTGAGAACAATTTGTGCAAAAAAAAATATCTGCTCATCAGGTGGAAAGTGCTTTCTGTTACACTCCCACACCACCTGTAGCTGTTCTGTTGGATAGAAAGTAGTTGCTGTGAAAGCCAGCTCATGTCCAAGTCATTCAAAGTCTTGGTGGAAGGATTTATGTTTCCACTGAATCAGATTATTATGTTTTATTTTACTTTGGCACTCACATTAGAAAGAAAAATGTGTGCACAGAAGATATTTGACTAAACCTAGTCATGGAAAAAACTTTTAGATATGAAAAGGTAAGCTGGTTTACAAAGAGAACTATGGGATAGAGAACAAGCTAGCAGATCTTGTGGGGGAGCATTTGCACTGTGAAGAAGGAAAAGTCAGCTTTGATTAAAATGGAATAAAATTGTAGAATCAAAGTAAAGCGAAAAACAAGCAGCTCACTATGCAAAGCACCCTCCTTATCTGTAAACCGCGTTATGGGACGAGCATGCATGGTTGCCAGTAGAATTGGAACAATTGTATTGTATGGAGAAGTGTACAAGAGCATTGTGCGTGCTCAGATTCAGCCAGGTTTCTCCAAACACCTTTTTCTGATGTTTAATCACTCAATGTAGTTGTTTTCCAAAGTATTACACAACCAAAGCCTAATCAGAGAGAGCTCAAAATGACTTGATTGAATATTCTTGGTGATAAATAGCCTACAAAAACAGAACAGCAGGTGCAGCAAAAACCTCTATAGCACAGCTCAACAGCGGTGGTCAGGGTAGACATTAAGAAAAATTATTCCAGTCAATGAATTTGGATCTTTGGTCAGGAGTGTGGGTTTATTATGCCACGACCCATGGGATCAGGGTTTTTTTTATTTAACTAATTGCCTCAGGCTTGTTAAAGTCGAGTCTATGTGTGATGCTGCGGTCGATACAAGTACTTTGCTTGGGGAGCAATCAGAAAGCCACTGCAGGGGCTGAGGCTTCACTTGCTGACTTTAGGTTGTTCGTGAAAGTATGCTGTCATCCAAATTTGCGCACACAGTCAGTTGGTGGGAGAGGACGCTAAACATGACTCATTGTTGGACTGTGATACTAGTCAGGAGGTGCCAGGGAAGTTTTTGTGTTGTGTGTTATGGCTGAGATTGTGTGTTGGAGGCTTTCTTGGTGGGGTAAGTCCTTGCCATCTGTCCTCACTGTCAGACTCGGGGAGACAGCGCTGCCAAGTCAGGCGAGAAAGCTGCGTGAGGTTTTGTTGGTGTGCTGTCTCGCACACACACACATTCATGCGAAACATAAAATGCTTGACTATGCAAGACGTGAGCCCATAAATAATTGTCTGCTTCTCAATTTTCTGTTTAATTGTATCATATGATTGTGTGATCTCAAAAACAGCCAATATCGAATATGTATTTGAGGCACCCTGAAAGAAGGCCCTGTTTTCAATTATAAGCTATGAGAAATTATCAGAGCATCTTTTAAAGCACTGAGCACCATCACAAGGTTTTTTGTCAGTGCTGAGAAAAACATGCTATTTAACAGAAAGCCTTTCTTGTACCATTACGTCACTACAGTTTTTTTTTTTTTTTGCTTTGATGAAACAGATGAAAACTGTTCACACAGTAAGAAAATGTGAAAGCAGCATACAGCTGTTGTGTACTGTTTTTCTTTTCCAAGTCTGTCACAGTGACCATAAATACTCAAGCCTGCCTGCCAGCAATCTTAAATCCTCACCATGACAGCTACAAGGTCATAATGAACACTCATCTTCTACTCATTATGAACAAGAAGCATGATCTCATATAAATCCTCTAGTTAATGAATGGAGCATAATATTAAAAAATAAAATACTTGGATGATTTATTGGACAAATAAAATATTCAGACTTTCATCCAGCACTTCTTATCCAACTAGCATCACAGGGAGTGAGAGAGGCAGGGTACATCCTAGACACTGAGCCCATCACAGAGCTAAAGCATAGAGACAGATGAACATTTATTCACAAATTCAGACCTATGGCCAATTTGGAATCACCAGTTAAGCTAACATGCTTGTTTTTGGACTTTGTGAGGAAGCTGGAGTGCCCAGGCAGCATCGCCACAGGCACAGACAGGACATGCAGACTCCACACAAAAATGCCCCAGCTGACCTAAGTCAGAAATATTTCATACACTGCTCGAAAAAAAATAAAAGGAACACTTTTTAATCAGAGTGTCAGTTGAGTAGCAGAGAGTGTTGTTAATCAGTTTCAACTGCCTTTGTGTTCATTAAATTAACAACAGGTGCACTAGGGTCACTGTCTCTACTGGTAGTCCAACTCTTCCAGCATCCAACACATCAATACGTGCAATTTCCAGAGGGTTTGCTGTGTCCCCCAGCACAATCTCAAAAGCACATGGGAGATTCCAGGAGATGGGTAGTTACTTTGGGAGAGCTAAAAAGAGTGGTAGAAAGTCCTTAACCCATCAGCAGAATTAATATCTGCTGCTTTGTGCAGGGAGAAACAAGATGAGCACTTCCCTACAAAATGATCTCCAGCAGGCTATTGTGAATGGGTCTCACCAAACAATCACAAGCACACTTCCCGTGGGTGGCCTGAGAGCCTGACCTCCTCTAGTGGGGCCTTTGTTCACTGCCAGATTGGTATTTTCCACAGAATACCTGTTTGCCCTGAGCACATGTGACAGAGGTGAAAGAGTCTGCAGAAGCTGTGGAGAACATTATGTTGTCTTTAAAATCATTCAGCATGATTGTTTGGTGGTGTGTCAGTATTGGTCTGTGGAGGAATATCTATGGAGGGTTGCACTAACCTTAGTTTAGGTAACAGCACTATGACTTTGGTTAGGTATTCTTGAAATCCTTGGACCCATTGTCAGACCCTGTGCTAGTGCAGTGGGTTGTGGGTTCCTCCTGGTGCATGACAACAGCCTGCCTCACGCCGCTAGAGTATGCAGGCGGTTCCTGGAGCATGAAAGAATTGATACCATTGACTGGCCCCCTTCCTCGTCTGACCTGCATCCAATAGTACATTTTGTTTCAGTCCATCCGACTCCACCAGGTTCCACCCACAGAAGCTCAGCCATGCCCTGGTCCACAACTCGGAAGAAGAGAGATTTTTAGCAGTATATTTTACAGCTGTCAGAAAATTACTCTGTTGATCCCAAAAGTCTAAAAGTGAAAGAGAAAAAGAAACTGGCAGAACACACCATAAACTGAGACACCAATGCTTTTAGTGTAATCACCCAAACACATAACTGGCTGTGATAGCTAAACCCATTCTGCCTAAATAGTTAAGGGTTCTTTTATTTCATGCTATTATATGTGTTACCAGACTAGAAGCACTGGTTTTTCTCCAGACTAATCTGCATGTATATTGGGCAGATGGGGCAGTCATACTGTTGGAAACAGTTCTTAATGAAGAACCAGAACCCTTGTGTTGCTTTATATTCACTTTATTCAAGCTTCAGTTAAAAGATTCAAGGGTGTAGTTTTGAAATTCAAATCCTTTGAAAGTATTTCTAAAATAATATTTCAACTGGACTGATTTATTTTATTTAAGCTAATCATCCTGGAAATGCAAAACTATTTCTGTTTATCAAGTAACTGGTGAAAATACACAAAGAAAGCTATTTATTGTCCTTTTCTCTCTTCCCACACCTAACTCGTCACATTCGATTTTGTCAACGAGCAAGTCACTGCACTGCTGTCAAATCTTAAAACGGCTTCTTTCTGTCGAGCTGTCAGCTGTCACTTCAGTGTCAATGGATGCAGTCCTCCTCCACCTCATTCACCCCCAGTTTTTCTCAGAGCCAGCTCATCAGAAGTCCTGTTCCACATCATATGCATGCAGACTTCCATCATACAGCGTCACCACCACCGGTGTCTAAACCCATTGTTATGTTGATTTTACTACAATGGGCTACTGATTGGTGTAGATTATCAAATAATTGCTTCATTTAAGGCAGTTGCGCTGCAATAACTCTCTTCTTTATGGTGAGCTGATCAATAAATGCAGGCCCAATTGAACATTTTGCAGCTAAACAGCTAATCAATTAATCGAATCTCGTGCGGCCGCTCGTTTTCGCCTCAGCTACGTAACCTTTCGAGATCCTGCAGGGTCTAGTTGAGGCAATTAATTCTACTCCCTATGACTCTTTGCAAATCACAGTCAGAGTGGAAACTGGAAACTGGCAGCACCGTGTGTTTGCATTTACAAATGGAGCTTGACACATTGAATAGCATTTGTTAATAAACCACTTGGCCTTTCTGTGTTCATGCTGATGTGAGCTCTTCGTTTGGCCACTCGTCCATATCTGCTCTCTCCTCTGATTACACACCGGTGCAAAGGTTCAGGAAGCACAATTACCCTCGTCAAATAGAAATTCTCCACAAATTCAATTATCTTTGTCCACATGGCCACCCACCACCTAACCCTTGTGCTCTCCTGTTCTCCTTCACTAAACTCTTCACCCATTCTTCTTTACTGCTCGAACCCCTCCCTGCAAACCACATCGCATCCTCCCTTTCTCCTCTACTACACTCCATTTTTTTCTTTCTTCGTCTTTGCCCTCTCAGATAGGCTTACCAGTGGAGTGGAAACACAGCAACTAATGACTCTCGAGCAGTGGAAAAACACATGAATATTTTGTGTGAAGAAGGCACGAATGTGGTGCAAAATCAT
Source organism: Neolamprologus brichardi (assembly GCF_056152115.1). NCBI lineage: Eukaryota > Metazoa > Chordata > Actinopteri > Cichliformes > Cichlidae > Neolamprologus > Neolamprologus brichardi. Next base: position 10,390,617 of record NC_142116.1, read on the forward strand.
ATTCAAAAAATAAATGCAGAACAGAATTCACCCAGAAAAATGGCACTACTAAGAAAAAAGGGGTTTCTGTATGTAGAAAATAATTAAAGATCTCTGGTCTGCACAGTTCTGGAGTGAAAGTTCTCCTTAAAGCATCCTTTAGTTAAATGCAATTTGAAGCAAATTACAATTCACCTGTCACCCACACTTCTTACCAGTCAATTACCCTTTCAAAAAGGATTGCTCATATTACTTTCAAGTCTGTAGTGATGTTTCTTTTATAACCTTTCCCTCATTTTTGAAAGGAATGGAAATACTTTGACAAATAGAATGACTGTAATATGAACAGTATAACAGAGCAAAAACAAAAAAAAAATCATATGTTTTGAAACGTCAGCGAGTGTTAGACCGATCACTAATCCACCAACTTCCAATTGAGCAGACTGCATTACAGTCAGGACCTCCAGGCAGCATGCCAGGGATAAAAGTGCCTTCCTGTCCTGGCTGGGAAACTTCATTAAAGTGGGCTGTTTGTTGTGTGTGTGTGTGTGTGTGTGTGTGTGTGTGTGTGTGTGTGTGTGTGTGTGTGTTTTACAGCTAGTAAAAAGTGGAAACTTGATTACACACCGGTGCAAAGGTGTGTAAAAGTGGAAACCTTTTACTCTCAGAAAGCAGGGCTGAGTTTAGATTTATGGTTAGTCTAAGTCTAAGATAAAAGCAGGGATTTTAGAAACAAGCATCAGTTCTCATGAGTAAGACAAGTGTGTGTGTGTGTCTAAGATAAAACGAGAGGAGGTTTATGATCACTGTGTACCAGGAGTATCTTTCAAACACAGGCACCAGGTGCTACAGTTTTCCTGCTGCCCTCCTGTGCTCTATAGAAAATGATTATCACTTCTGTCATCCAGGTCTCTTTGACCCCAGTTTCCTTCCATCACCAGTTCTCATTTTCTTGTCCTCTTCTGCACATCCAACTTCATTACACCCACTTCATATTTAAACTCCTGAAAGCACATACTGTCGTTGAGATGGATGGGACCTTTTTGTAACCCAGTAGTTTAAGTCAGTGTAATTATGCTGACATCTTTGACAGTTTACCCAAACAAAGCCATATAAAAGATGATGAAATGAGGTGAGCTGAGCTTTCTATATTTTTTTTTCTTATATCCAAAAAAAGCTTAATTGGCACTAATTGCCACACTTTTAGGTGCATCATAGATGGTAGATTTCTCTCAGTGCTGCTCTTTGTAGCCTTAATGGAAACGGAGGGGGGGGGAGGCGTCAGCATTTCAATTACTTTAGGAAATCTGCCACAAATTAGGTAACATATTCAAAAATAAAACCCCACTGAGTGTTGTGCTCTTTGCGTTTTGCATCTCTGAATAGTTAATTAGGAGACGCAACCTTCGAGGGCTCTGAAAACATGCTGCCAAAAAGCACCTGCAGGGACTACAGCTGGCAAGAGGACAACAATGCAAAATAAAGGGGCTTCAATGAAATTACATATTATCCTAATATATTTGTGAGGTATGTGCAAATGCATTGCTTTAGGATGCCTATTGCTGATGCATCTCCGAGCTCCTCTGTTCCACTTTGTATGCACAGTTTGCACAACGCTTCTTTATTCATACATTTCCCTGTAATATACAACATCTAAAAGCCTTCCCTGTAGGGCAGGCTGTCTGGGTCCAGACATCACTTAATGCTGGCGAGAAAGCTCATGGTCAGAGAGCAGGAGGCGGTTACTGACCAACAGGGTGTAATTCTTTCAACTGGCACCACTTTGCTGTCTCTCATTTAGACTCATATCCGGTGGATGAATTATACCTTCATTAAAAACTCTGAAACTTTTGCATGTATGAACACATACGTGCTTAAATTCCAAACCTGTGACATTTATTTTCTTTCCGGCAAAGAAATTTCATATTTCTCTCAGATTAGCTTTTTTTTTTTTACCCTCATTCTCTGTCATCTACTGCTGAGTCACAAAAATTCACCTGCCATTTTATTAGACACAACTGCTGTCCATCTGCTTGTTACTACAAATATTTAAACAGCACATGGCAGCAGCTCAGTGCATTTAGGCAGGTACACATGGTCAAAATGACAGCTCCAACCTGATGAGTACTGCATAAGCCGTTGATCTACTGGGATTTTCCCACACAAGTATTTCTAGGATGTAGCGAATGGTCGAAAAAAGAGAAAATATCCAGTGAGCGTCAGTTCTCTGGGTTGAAATTACTTACTGATGCCAGAGGTCAGAGGAGAACAGCCAGACTGCTTCAAGCAGTTACTGAAATAACCACTGGTTACAACCAAGATGTGCAGAAGAGTATCTCTGAAGGGAGAAGCCAGTGTTGAAGCAGAATGGCTACAGCAGCAGCAGACCTCACTGAGGGCCCTTCCTGTCAGACCAGAACAGAAAACTGAGGCAACAGTTGAAGAATGTTTCCAGCACCTTGTTACATCCATGGCACAAAGAATTAAGGCAGTGCCAAATAAATAATAGATGTACCTGGGTGTCCCTGTTCTCAGACAAAAAACAGTTGTGATCTTACTTCAGTGATAAAATTATTCACGACAAAAAAAGACAATGACAAAAAAACCTTTTTGTTTAACTCTTTATATACAAAAACACTATACACAGTTTGGACACAACAGTAGCTGTTTTGAGATATATAACATTGTAGTACAACTTCAAAGATGAATTATTAATGTCAAACATAGAGTAAAGGTGGTTGGAGCTCATGTGAAACATTGTCTCCTCAGCCTTTGCTGCTCTGAGCACAAAGTAAATCCATTACTCTGACAGTTTATACATTACTGTATATCAGATTTATAGCATGATATTTGCTAAACTGCAGCAAATTACAATTTATTTTCACATGGTCAAGAAAAGATTACATGTTCAAGAAAAAAGGGGGGGTTTGACTGCAGTCTGATTGTGGCTCCAGTCTGAAGTATGGATTTACATTCGGGAAGCAATAAAGGAAACTTCAAGCACCACCAGCAGGAGACATTCTCAATGTAAACATTTTTATGAACTGGGGGAAGTAGACAGCATTACAAATGAACAGTAGCAGCTCAGGAAAAACAAGTGCCACTATGGCTGTCAAGAGAAATAGAGAAATACCTTCTGAAATGCAGTCTAACTATTATTACGTTTTCCACGATCACTATTAACACTGGGAAATGTGGGGTAGGCTTGCAGCTTCTTTGGGTAACGTGACTGTTTATTTTACAGCTGCCGTACAGATGAGATGAAACAGATGGCACCCATCAACGTTTTTAGGTGATTCGTTCTGAATCTTGATGAATTAAGTGGTTATAGCTTAACACCCACATTCCTAATTTCGGATTTTTGCACGATATAAATGCTGTTGATATTCCACGCAAGTATTTCGGTGTAAGCGGTTTCAATATTAAAAAGCCGTTCTAAAAGCGATAACACTAAGCTTTTGCATGGAGAAGGTTTCTAAATATTCTCATTTGGTAATGCTTCATTTTAACCTCTATATTTAGCACTGATATGTACACCTATCAGCCACAACATTAAAAGCTGCTAACAGGTGAAGCGAATAATACTGATCATCTTGTTATAATTCAATGTACTGCTGGGAAATATTGGACTCTGGCCTTCACAACCCACTATTGCCAGGAGCCTCTCCCAGCTGAACAATGCACCCTGCAACTCAACAAAAACTAATTACAGGAACACAACGAAGAGCTCAAGACCCCGACAGGACCTTTGTGGGCTGTGTTGTAACGAGGCACCTCCAACCTGCAACCGACAGGATCTAAAGGATTTGCAGCCAATGTTCAGATGCCAGACAACACAAGACATCCCAAAAGGTCCCGTGTCAATACCCTGATGAGTCAGACCTGTTTTGGCAGCAGAAGGAGGTCCTACACATGATTAGACAGGAGGTTGTAATGTGATTGATGAGTGTATAAATTGCTAAAATTATGTACAACACACTATAATGTAGCTTTGAGTAAATGCTAAGAAATTCCAAGTTTTTAATTTATTTTGATAACAATTAAAACTTTTCCTAATTGGTACATAATGAGTGATAACCCTGTATAACCAGTTTAATTGTAATTTTATTTGACTGTATACAGACTGTAGATGATTAATAACGTGGGTTAGGCTACTCAACCATGGTGGGATGGGCAGCAGTGTGCCCCTAGCGAGGTCATCACCTTGGAGATAGTCATTACGCAATTTATTAAGTTCACCTGGGCCACCCACACCTTGAGACCCCAATGAACCACATCTTGATTCACATCTTGGCTCATGTTACCCTACCAACACCTCCGATGGCAGGGTAGGTTAGATAGTATGTTCAAGCTAAAGTTGGAAAATGGAATTTCTCCTGAAGTCGGATTTCCAACTCAGAACGAAAACATTGATCACAAATCCTGTTTTTTCCAACTTTACTACTGGAACACGCTCAACTCGGAGGTGATGCAAATCCAACTTCTGAGATAAATGGAAAGCAGTAAAGACTTTGGACCACCTCCAAAGACTCCTCTCATGCGAGAGATAAAATATGTTTATGAACCTAGAAAAAACCAAAACATCAATTTGCCTCTAACTCAACTGGATGTATGACTTTTAATTTGTAATAAAAGCTCAAAATTCCTGGGTATTTGACAGCAGCTTTGGCTGACGGCGTATACCGTGTTCACCTGTGCTGGAGCCACACCCAGGCAGACTGTAAGGGATCAAACTCATATTTACTTCCTTTCTTCAGCTGCTAGTTTTTATTTCCAAACTAATTAGCATATGTAAACTCTACATATATAATACACTCTCTCTCTTTATATATAAATATCTAAAACCAAGTATGATTATTATTCCTATGTGAAGGATTTCTAGTTTGTGCAGATTAGAACTGTGGATATTTGTAGAAATAAATCCAAAACCGGATATTCCCAGAGATCTTTGTCTACGTATGAAATAGGTATGTTATTATTAAAGACTGTGCTTGATAAATTGATTAAAAAGCACCACTTTCAGGTCAGCTGTAATCACTTCTTTATCAGTGTCTGGAGATGGTATCAAAAAATATTAAAAAAAAAACAACACAATTTGATTTTAAAACATTCACATAAAAGTTGTATCATATTATATTGGCAGTAAAAGTCATACCAATGTATGCACATGCTTGATATACATTCTGTACAGTACACACACATATATGTATATTCATATATATATATATATATATATATATATGAACAACAACTTAGACATCAACATGAATACTGTTGCTTCTTTTTCATTGCTATACATCTTTTCACTTTACAACCCCCGCACATTCAGAAGCGGAAACAATCAATCTGCCCTTTTCAGTTACTATTTGGAAGAATGACGAGTGTTTGTGGAGGTTGGGGCTCTATTATGAGAACACTGTCTTTTGGAGGTCAGCAAGCTCTATCTGTCAATCACTCGACAGCCAACATCTCCGCTCTTCTCGAGTAGGCATGGGACAAAAATATTACTAAAGCTCAGACAAACATTCTGGCATTCTCGGAGAAAGAAAACACTTTTAATGGATCCTCTACATTTTTCCGAAACATGCATCTCAAGTATCTGGCAGTGCACGTAAAGGCAGCAAATCCACAAATCCCCCAAAATCCAATAGTTACCAAACCACCCGAGCCAGATTGCTAAAAAAAAAAAATCACAAATCCACACACTAGATGCTTCATAGCTCCACATTTAAACAAAGGAAATCCTCTTGACTCCATTAAATATGGCATCTATTTAACCACATGAAAGTTGAAACATTTTTTTTTTTGAAACATGATTGAGCAAAACTGTAAAATGATCTAAAATGATAATTTCTTATTGAAATAATTAACATGGCTGGAGATTAACTTTCCAAAAGGTGGAACAAATCCATCGAATAAATCTGATTCATGTCACTAGGTAATTTTGCTGAATTCAAGATGCATGTTAAAGCTAGATGTAAAGATATAATCACAAAAGTCACAAAGCACTCATGTCAACATTTCTTCTTTTATAATGTGTTCTAAAAATAAAGTCACTTGACTAAATTGCAAAAGCATGTTCAAGGAAATGAAAATAAAAGCACTCTTTCACTCTCTGAAAGAAGAGAGCAGTTCATTACTAGTGCTGAACCTCTCAGTGCCTGTTCTCTCCACCCAACAAAATGAAACCTGTAAGCGTTCCAATTTAGAGCACCTACATACGATCAGGTTCCTGCTTTATCTTTGGCACCAAATAAAGAGCCAAGTAAAGCACCCCAGCCAAAGGCCTGTAATAGAACTAGTAAGAAAACAATGAGTACATCTCCTAAACAGCTAGCCCAGCACTTTGTGATTAGAGGTTCATAACCCAGCAGAGAATACATGATATGTTATCATCATGTATCATCAGGAAAGTGTGCTGAGGGATTAGAAGTGGCCATAATGGGATTTGCACTTCAATATTAAAGCCTCAGGTGGCTCCCTCAGCTTTAGCAGTTTTAAATATAACACTTGCGGTTATTCTTCAGCTATGTGCACCATCGTCTTCTGTAACTCTTAGGATACAGTGACCTCTAGTGGCAGAACTTAAAGCATGTTTTTAAAAAAAATGAACTGCAGTATTTCTGATTCATCTCTGAGGGGAACATCTGAGCAGAGGAAACTGCCTCTCCTCTCCTGTGATCTGTGACATAGGCACTGACATCAGCATGAAACTATCCAATCAACCCCACTTCCTGTACTAGGAAGTTGCCCATATTTGGCCATTTGTCAGTTTCTGACAAAGGAAAACCCTGGCAAGGACACAAACTCTACAGTACACTCACATTCACCACTACAGGGCTGACCAAAAACATACAAAAAAAAAAAAAAAAAAAGAAATACACAAAATATTTTGTGTACCAGCTGGTTCTGATACTCTACAATAAATAAATCTAATCTGAGCACAATACATGCCACTATCCTGACATTGGGTATGTGCAAATGTTTTATGGGTGCCATGAAACACACACAGATGTTATGATAGACTTAAAAATTTCATCGGGGGCAACAGAGCTTTTTTACATAAGATATTCCGATGCGGTTCAGTAGGAAAAATGCAGGTGAAACGAGTGTCACCTTCCTATCAATCGCTCTTCTAAAGTATGAGCGCACATCCAAGGTTTTGGAACTGGTTAACCCGAACGAAACACAGCCACGTTTAAATGTTGTAAAGTACACCTGTGCTTTTCCTGCTGCGACAAGACAAAAAGTCCGCTGTGAAAAAGGTCGACTGAGTTCCAGAGTGAAGTGGACTGAGCTGAGCCTGCTGGGAGATGTGGACCAGAGAGCTTGTGGCGCTGACGTCGACGGGGCATTGAGGAGACTTAGGGCCGATGAAATCTGAAAACACAGACGCAAAGGTTTATTTACAACAGAAGAAACACACAGACAGTATAATAGAAATACATGAATTTATTGTCATTTATTAGCAATTTCTACTAACACTCCGAGGAGTGACCTGCACAGTACCTGGGAATAAACTTGCATCTGAAATCACTTTTCAGATCTTGAAAAATCCTCAAACACTAAACCAACTGCTGTTGATATAAACCAAAGCTCAGTGAACACTAGGGCTGACAATTTTCATTTGAATTTCAAACTTGCATTTTTCTTTTTTAACAGAAACATAAATTACTCATCTGAATTCAAAACAACCAACACACATAACAGACCACATCTTTAACTCCAGGAGGTGGGTGTTTACAAAATGCTTTGTCAGACTACAATGTGAGTAGTTTGTGCGATCAAAGACAGTAGGTAACAGCAGTTTGTGGTGAGTTATTTGCTGACTGTAGACACTTAACAGTAATATCTTTTACATAGTCGAGGGATCAAACAGAATGAGAATGAAATGAAGACATGACTAAGCATTAAGCTGTCACGGCTGCATTGAGCTGCGTAACCCTTGTGGTGTTGTCGGATCAAAAATGGTCCCTAGGTGAATGGCAAACAAGCATATGGGAATCCCGAGGACCACAAAGCAAAAAATAGTCATGTGAAAAAAAAGGATTATGTGCAGTCCTATAGAAAAACTAACCATTCAATAAGCATATCACCATCTTAAATCATCTTTAAAAGTCATTGAACTTATCTTGATGCTTACCTAGAAGCAATAACTTGAACACTTGTTTTTCTGTACGACTTTATCAATCTGTCACATCATTGTGGAGGAATTTTATGGGATCATTGTCTTGCTGCATTGACCCAATTACACTGCCAGACAGATGGTTTCACATTTGACTCTATAATGCTAACTCAGTGACTGTAAGGTGCCCAGATACTGTGGCTGCAAAACAAGACCAAATTATCACTCCTCCATCGCTGAGACGGACAGCTGGTTCAGATTCCTTTTACAAACATGTGCTGCGTATGTATCCAAACATCTATGCCACTGTGCTCCCTTGCAAAAAACAGTGTGTCCTTTGGTTTGTTCAGATGCAACCTAAGCCATGTTCTTTTAGAGGCTTCCTCTTGGAAACCATTCCAAACAAGCCATACTTTTTCAGCTTTTATCTAAAGGTACTGTCACGAACTTCAACATTTAACATGCTGAGGCCTGTAGAGTCTGAAGTGTAGCTCTTGGGTCTTTTCATGTGAATCTTCAGGTGAATTTGTATGAAAGATTGTGTTATTAACACATATCTGAATGCTCCACACCAGCAAACCTCTGCTTTGTTGATGATCACTTCATCAAGTGCATTTGATTTTCAGCCTGGCTGCTCCTCACCCTCTAAATTCCTAAGGAAGCAGTAAACGTGTAGATAGTTTTTCACCGGACTTTAGAAAGAACTTATTCACATCACTGTGAGTGAGACAGATTATAATATGAACATTGTTTTATCATGTACCGTTGCTACGTTTCAGTGTGTTATCAGGCAAAAACAGTCAAACTCGAGTTTCCTCTGTCTTTGAGCTGCGGCTGCTGGCTTTAGAACAAAAATGGTGGTGGTGCATTTTAATCGTGCTGTTAATTGAAGTGTTTTAACAATGGATTTAAATCTTGCAGAAAAGCATAAGTCTACAGGGTTTTTTTCCCTCTTCAAAAATATGGCACAAAGGAAAAACACTTCTGAGCATCTTAGAACAAATGGCGCATTTCATTGATTTCTCAAAGGAAAATGAAAATCGTGGACCTTCCTTCAAATGTTTCCATTGTCAGACTCAAAAGAAGGGAAGCGTTCTGCTCATCTTTTTTTTTTTTTTAATTTCTTTACAAAACATACTTTTGGAAAGATTTCAGTTTTAACTTTGTCTTCTTAAAGCACGTGTTCTCATTCTCATCTCATTATATTGACTTTTGTAATGAATTTGCAGGTAAGGCATCACCTCTGAGGACTTTTGCACGTGGACTATGTTTGTGCACTAGCTGCTTTTCCTCCATTTCCAGCCTGTGTACATTTTATATCAAAGTTTTCTTGTTCCTAACTGTTATCTTGACTTCTGTGGCTCACCTTTAATAGCATTTTTAAAGTCAGACAGGGAAAATTGCACCCTGGAAGCACTTTTCTTTCTCTTTTATACTCTTCTCCATTGCATGACCTGCCCCTCAGGCCTTAACAATTTAATAAAGTCTTGAGGCAAAAACATTGCCAGACATAATGCTGCCACTGCTGTTTTTTTTTTCTTATTTTCTCTAAATTCATAAAACAAAGTATAATAAGATATGAGGAAATGACGGTGACTCAATGTCTCTGTTCTACATCTCTTCTCTTTAAAAAACATCAACAACTATGTAATTTCACAAGTTCAGACAGAGGATGTAAACAAATATTGAAACATTTTGCGCTAGTTTTGTTTTTATTGAAAGGTTTATTAGTTCTTTTTGGTGGGCTCGGCACAGCGATAAAATAACAAATGAGAGCGGCAACCTAACCTTTATTGTCAATTAGTGCCTGAGGTAAATAAACTGGATTCGACCCAGGAGTATATCGTGACTTTAATGTGGGACTAGAACAATATAAATATTGATCAATGTGACTAATAAACAGCAGCATTTATTGTGATAAAGCGCTAATAAAGCTTCAGAGTCGGCTTAAATGGTCAATGCCATTGACCGCTTAAGTACCTGGTGAACTGTTTGCTGTCTTCATGAACCTCCATCTCTCGGCTTTTAAACTCATTCAGCTCCTTACGGATAGCAGCCTGGGGGGCAGAACACACACATACAAAGACACACACAGAAAATAACATCATTAGAAGACCAAGGCCAACTGTGCCCCCCCACCCCAATCACCTTTTCCAAGTAAGCTCATGATGCCTTTGAGCTGTTTCAATGTGAAATGTTCAGATGCTTAAGGGCTCTCATTTGGAGCTTTTAAGATGTTTACAGATAATTTCCATAAATCTGCACAGCTACAGTCTTTGCTTCGGGGAAGTAGTCGGAACTAATAGTCGTTAAAAAATACGAGCAAAGTACACAGCAGCACAAATGATTATTCTCATTCATTTTAACTTATAAAATAATGATTTTAAAGGGATTTATTGTAATGTTTATAACCAACTCTTCCCTCAAGCCTTACATGAAAAGTTTGTTTTGTCTGTCGTCAGTAACATCAAGTACATCCATTTTTTGACCCGGTTATGCAGGTGATGCTGTGAAGTCGGAGGTTTGTTTTTAAAGTTGTTAAGGGTTTAGTTAGATGTCGCTTGCTTTATTTGCCTGTCCATTCTTTTATTTGACAGTAATGAGTTTAGCTTTGTGAGATCAGAGATAATTTATATGTCTCCACGGCTGTCTGCGGTAAGTGTGACTGGTGACGGAGATTTCACTGTACAAATGTGCAAGCAGACCGTTTACTTTGGTTTGTCCATGCATCGTTTTCCCTGTTGCCCTCTGAATGTGAGAAGATATCCTAAAATTGAATTTACTGGATGTGGGCTGCAAGTCTCAAGGTCTGTATTTATGTGCTGTGCAGTTCTGAACATCAACAGCAGAGGGAAACCTTGACATAAAAACTGCACACTTTGAGGGTCTTTATTGTCTGTGAGGATATTTTGTTAAGCCATGCTAAATATTCATACAGTGCAGATGGCACATATATGCAGTTACATACTGACTTAGTGTGAGCTAAGTGAATTTCATGTATATCATCAAGCATAAACACACAGAGACGTTTAAGACCATAATATGAAACACAACTGTGTACGCAGAAGGCCGTCCTGTTGAAACTAGAAAAAAACCTGCAACAAACTAAGACCCATACATAAATGGGTTTTTGAATTTTGGCCTGCACAAGCTCTGACCCCAATCCACCACCTTTGGGATGAACTGGAACAGCGACTGTAAGCCAGGAAACATTTAGTGTCTGATTTTAATAATGCTCTTACGGCCCAGTGGGTTCAAATTCTTGCAGCCAAGATCTGAAATATTTTCTAAAGTCTTCCCAAGAAGTCGAGACCGCTACAAAAAGCAGATGGTTGTTCGCCATATATGTGTGATTGCATGTCCACATATATTTTAAGTCTCTAATCACCAAAGTAATCAACATCACAAATTCACAAAATTATCACCCTGAATAGAAACTGTAAAGGTTTCATAAAGCCCTAATAAATTAAATTATATCAGGTATTACAGAGCAGTCTACAAGAGCAGTACCTTGTCAGCAGGAGTAAGCCGTGTCCAGGGTTTGTCAGCTCGTCTGTCATAATCCTTGGCGTCCGTTACCTCCACATATTCATTAAAACGAAGAATCCTCCTAGCAACGAGCTCTGCCACCGTCGGCCTCACGCTCAGCTACACACAGATGAGAAAGGAGGAGAAAGTAGACAGTCAGTCGAATCAAATATTAAACTTCAAAATGATCTTCCCAGTATATGGGTTAATGTCTCAGTTCCAGCTGAGTCCACTAGATGGCCTGATCTCTCTATATAAAACAGTTTCTTTCTACTACCATGACTCATAAGGTGGGGCAAAACATATTAGTAGCTAAATATAGACATGCTGTGTACTTTCTGTTCTCTTATGTATGTATATGTGTGTGTGTGTGTGTGTGTGTGTGTGTGTGTGTGTGTGTGTGTGTGTGTGTGAAATTTACAGTACCTTTCTCGTGAGCCTCCTTTTAATCTCTTGCTTAGCTTCTTGTTCCTCTGCTTCATTCTTTTCTGCATGTAGAGAACCAGCAGATTGATTTCACACCTACTATGTCTGCAACAAGTTACTGCATCTAATTATATACACAAGCTATAATTTGCAATATTAAGCCAAGTGCATGGCTATGCAGCAGTGTGGCTGCCATAACATAAACAAAAGCAAAAAGGCAAAAAAAGGGAAATCAGATGAAATCTGAACGGCAAATATTCTTGTGAAATATTCATTGAATTGCACCATATATATACACATACACACACACGCATATATATAAACAGCTTGGTGAGGGGGCACTGGAGAAGTCAGTGACATCTAGTGGTCTCATCCAGATTGAAACAGAAGTCATGCAGGATTTATGACACCTAATCCTTCTTTCCTAGCACAACACATACATAGTGTTACTTCTCTTCCTGTGTTTAAAGGAACACATGAGAGCCTTGCATTATTTCTCATGTGCTATGATGAGACTGAGGCTGTGTGCTGCAGACCGAAACGTTTTAAAGTCTGCAAATCAACCTTTCAAAAAATAAATAAAAGAATTAAATCCGAGGATAAAGTTACACAGATACCCAGTAAAGCTCACAGTGTGATTGAACACATCACTCCACCGTGGGAGACACAAAGCTGCTAAGACAGTAATTCATAATTTAGACAGACATATCTGTCTCATCCATCTGATTAATAAGACACGCAAGGTCGTATCTGAAGATCTGAGAGTGGCAGTAACAGATTGTGGCTGGGCAGCTGAAATGACATAATTTGTGCTTTAAAGTATTATGACGATCATAAAAAAAAAGGTGCATCACGTCACACCTCTGTTGAAGAGTGCACTTACGCTTGAGAATGTTTCTCTGCTCCAGCTCCTCTGTGGTTGGTCTTTGGCTCAGGCGTCTAAAAAGAGAAAACTGTTTACACTCTTTTTACGAGCAGGTATGGATTTAATAATTCTTCAGGCGTGTGCAGAGAAAAATCCGAACTTATCAACACTTAAGATTTTGTTTTTTGTTTACACCTTTTGTTGCTGAGAATCTGAAGGCTGTTTTAACACCAGCCAATTTGGCTCATCTGTTAGAAAAGGCCAAACTTCAGGACACATTTTTAATGTGCATCATTTGTAACAGTATACCACCCACAGCTACACCAAAAAAAAAAAAAACAACAATCTCTGTTGTTATCCTAAAGCAATGCCAAGCTTGAGAAAAAAGTAACACCTAGCCACATTTTCACAGTCGGCTTTGTATGCGTGTGTTTGAGTGTACCTGACTAATTTGCTGCCAATCTGCTGGCGTAGCTCGTGCCTCTCCGTCTCTGAACTCCGTGGCAGAATGTTTTTCTCTTCCAGCTCTTTCTTGCTGGGTCGGTTCCCCAGTTTAATGTTCAAGGTGTCTCGTCGGCGGATCTTGCTGGCAAGAGAGGCTAGAACAGAGAGAGAACAGGCACGGCTAGTAACAGTCTTCCGGGGGGTCAGCTGTGGATCATAATGAACAAGCAATGAAGAAAATGAGACGTTTAAAAACCTGAAACAACAACAGAAAGTCCATTGTAATGATAAACAGATGAAATGCTGTTTACCAGTGCTGGTTATTTTTGCAAGCAAATGTTGCATCTTTGACATTTTTAACAGCATGACTGCACGAAGCAAACATTGCACCGTCACAGCAAGTTGGGTGGCTTCACAGTCTGACTGCAAACGGTTCTTTCACTTCATCTTGGGAGCAATCAGCCCTTGAGCTGAGCAGGATGTAAAAGCTATGGATGTGTTTCTGCAACCATTCAAGGGTTTATACACATCTGGTGACATGACATATTCTTTCTATTCAGTAGCCATGAGCTGCTGGCCTACTGGTCAGTTCCACAACTCTGAATCAGGATACGCTGTCTTATATTAAAACCAAAGGTCATGTGTCATTAGGTAAAATACATATAATACATATTTATTTGCAAAATAAATATGTTTTAACCATATTAGCAGGACTCTTTAGTTGTGAGGCAACAGTTCTAACCATTGACCCACTGCACTACATCCTCTTAAACACATCACACCCCGCCTGCTAACTGACATGTCGAAATCGAGTTGTTTAGGTGAGCTTCTCTTTAAGTTCTGCAGCTGACGTGACTGTTGTCAAACACACTGTTTTTTCCATTGTTGTGTGACATACTGTTTGAGTCCTCGTCTTCCTCCTCGTCTTCTTCCTCCTCATCCCGGTACAGGATTGGTCCGTCAGAATCAGAGTCACTAGTTTGGCTGTCTCTCGGCCTATCGGGTATCACGGTCACCTCGGCCTGCTCTGTTTTTACCCTGGATCGCTGCGGCTTTTCTGCTTCATCCTCTGCTGACCTGCAGGAACCAATAACACAACAGTGTGACTAAACAAATTTTAATAGATTTATTGTCAATTATCTAATTTCATATAACAGCAAATCATATAAAGCAGGGGTGTCAAACTCAAATACACAGTGGGCCAAAATTCAAAACTGGAACAAAGTCGCGGGCTAACATTAATATTTATTGAAAAAAAATCTTCCTCCAGATATAAGAATGAATCTTTTCTTATGGACTCAAATAAGTTTTGCTGGAAAACTGAATATGGAACAAGCAAAGCTTAATACTAAACAATATATATATTAGCTGTATAATACCAATAGGCCAGCTCTAATAGTAATTTGGTATGGCTTCGCGGGCCAAATGTAATTAGGCTGCGGGCCAAATTTGGCCCGCGGGCCAGAGTTTGACACCTATGATATAAAGATTCATTTGTGACTCCATTAAGGTTACTGTAATGCATGCTATCAAACTTAGATACAGTCAAAGTGAACATAAGGAATTCAAGCAATCAGCAATTTGCATGTACCAACTAGATTTTTACAGTACCTCCGGCTATTTTCAACAACATTCTCTGTTTCTCCTTTCTTCGTTCCACCTCCTCCTCCCTCCTCTTTTGTCCTCTCCTGTTTATCGCTCTGTGAGCTGCCGCGTGCCTCTCCATCTGCAAATGATGTGTTTTCTGTAGCAGTGTTGACATGAGAAGACTGGCTTGTGGTTCCAGGAAGCGCACCTTTATGGGTATCTTCACCTGCACGCGATGCGTCAAGTGAAGATTTAGGATCTTGGACAGAGTCCCCCTGAGCTCCCCCTGTGTCATTGCTTTTAGATGAAATAGGTTTGGTGTCTGAGGAAAGGGGAGAAGATTTTAAGTCTCCAGGTGGGTTAAGAGTCTCTGCAGAGGCTTTTTGAAGTACAGACGATGAAGTCGGAGTGTCTGATTTCCGGTTGGCCTTTGCATCTGTCCTTTCATTCTGTGCTGCAGAGCCAGTGTCCTTTGACGCACGAGAACGAGGTGTGGAGGTGGTGGTGCTTTTTGTTGTGCATCCCGTCTTCTTTGGATGAGAGGACTTGGCTGAGGAGGACAGAAAATCAGACGTTTTTGTTTTTCTAGATGCTCTATTTCCTGAAGACATGCACAAAAACCTCCTAATAATATGCTTATACAAATTCTATGTTGTAAAAGACAAATATTTATGTGTTTTAAAGTAAAAATGTCATCAGTAATATATGTAATTAATAACATGTGTATGATAATGTGAGAATCATCCCAAAATATAAGCAATGTTTATATTCTGTTTAATGGCTGTTGGCTACTTAACCCAGGGAACTATTGCTAGTAGACTTACACCTTCTGTTCAAGTGAAACATTTTGATTGGCTGCATGGATAAAACTGAAGCGTATAAAACGCGACGTCTCACTTTTGCTCTCTATTTCAATCAAAGTAGTTTCACCTAAAGTATGATCGGCCTTGAATTTTATTTTTCAAATGTATCACGTTTTTTGTTTAGGCTGTGCAATGCCAGAAAACGTAACCAAGTGTATGCAGCACATATGGATTCCAATATTTACCAACTCTAAAACTTAAACATAATAGAGTAACTATCTAAACATATCTTCTCCATTAAAACTGTGACAAACACAGAATACCTAAGGATATACTGACTACTAAAGTATCTTTTCAAGTCTATGTGAAGTGTCTTTGTGTGCTGGTAAAAACACCCTTAGGAGAGGGGGTGAACTTAGGATTTCGAAGTCATTCAAACATTAATGAAGCAACGTTTGTGCCACTTTCCTGAACACACCACAAAAGACACAAATATCCTCTGAAAGGACTGCATGAACATCACATGCAGTGTTCTAAGTTTCGTTTAACCATGCTATATATTTGACAAGTGCAGCACAGACACACACACATACACACAGGAAGCAGGGGGATGATCATGCCCTGGCGTCATGCTAGTGAAACCACACAAGCTCGTCAGATTGCTCTCTCTCTTTCTTTTTAAAGTGGCGATGCTACACTGACCTCACTCACTTTTCTTGCTCAGCCCCTCTGACACACACACACACACACACACACTGCAGACATTTCTAGAGTTACACATATAAATCTTTACTTCTGCTTTCTTAGAAAACAGGCATATATCATAAATGAAATGCTTTTTATAAGGAAAGCACATCGTGAAGAGGGCGAAAAGGGGAAATACTATTTTGCAACCACTTGACAGAAACTTCAATAACATTTGCACGAGTGCGCACATAAAGCCATGCTTAGAAGGAACAAACTGCTTAATGGTGACTCCTATTTCACTTCCAACAGTGAGAGAAGGGCATTCTCCATGCGGGAATGAGGGAAGGGATGAACACTGACAGGCCAGCTGGTTTCGGTTCTAACTATCTGAACTTACCAGTCCCGCGACCAGTCGTGTTAGTGTTCCGTGGGGGGTTAGCTTTAGCTTGTGCGGACGACCCAGTCTTGACAGTGGTTTTAGTTGTCTTTTTAGCCCCAGAGGCACCATCCTTGTGCTTTGCCGTGGCTGCGGTGCCAGCGGCAGGTTTGGATGATGCGGGCGGAGTGGCGCTTGGCTGTTTTTTAGCTTGAGTCTCTCGAGGTCGCACCTGATTTGCCCGGGTGTTAGGTTTAGTATCAGACCTTTCTAAATAGATGAGAGGGAGTAGGAAGGAAAAGTGCAGCAGTTAAAGGTTAATATAAAGGCTGGAAGCAAGATAAAAGTTGCTGATCTGTGCAAACAGATGCACAAATAGAGAGGTGGACAAGCAGAGACAGAGGAGAAAATGAAGGATACAGAAAGTGTATGACAGAGCTGATGATGAAGGGCTCTTGTACAGCTTTTCCAGAGAACTGATAGATAATATGTACCCATTAACCTTCCCAGGCTCCAGGGTAGGCGATAGTATGTGTGTTCAGTTGCTGTACTTACAGAGTTTGTTGCCTTTGCCTTTCTGATTATTGACAAATGAACAAACAAATGGCTACAAGTTCAATGCTAACAGGGTTGAGTTGAAAACAGCACAACACTTAAGCAGCATCAGACACAAGAACAGTGGCCTGTCTCCTCAGGGAGAGAGAGGCATTAGGGGGAGAAGATACAGCTCTGTTCAAACTGTGAATGCCTATTGCAGGCTGATATAATGGGAATATCTATCTGAACACATTAGACCCGCTCATTGATCCCACAGCGAGTTCAATGTCAACCAGAAAGCTGCTGCAGATACTAATGCATTCCACAGCCCAGAGGAAAAGACATCAAAGCACCTAAAAAAAGCTACAATATTTAGATCCAGTATATAAAAATGGAACAGTTCAAGGGCCGAAAAAGCCCCACATTCCACAAAATGTGAGTTCTCTGTAGAAGAGTAAAGTTTTCTCAGCATTTAGCAGGTCTCTAGCGACAACCGTTTCTTGCTTTAATTTTCAAACAAATAACAACAATGCATCTATATATAATTCTTCAATATATGCAGGTGGAAGACTGTTACCCTGGGCTTGTAACTTCAACTAGTACAGCAATCTGACGGTTAGAGACTCCAACCAGCCCTGGATTACAGGCCAAAGTATGACAAAGGTTATATTGTGACTGGTCCAAAGGTTACCTGGTTTCTCCTCAGTTCTGACCGGCCCGGTGGCCTGTTCTTCCCGCAGTGTTTCTTGAGACTCAATGTCGACTTTGACTTTTTCTGGCGTCAAACTGGATGTGGCATGGCCGTTCAGATTTTCACTGATGACTGGTTCATCTAGGGGAGAAGAAATAAAAGCTGCTTTTTAGTCATTTTCTTCATCTCCTGATATGACACAAAAAACATGTGACAAAGTGAAAAGGCTTTGAAGTGTAAAGAACAATAAAAAACATGTTAAGATGTGTCTTACAAGGTGAATTGCTTTGCTCTGTAATAAGTAAATGTCATAATTTGGGAAAGAAGAGGTGTTCCATTCAATGTGTTCTTGAGCATGGATTTGACTGAGACATAGGACAAACCTTGGTCTGGGATGAGAACTCCTTTCTTGATGAGCTCCTCCCTTGTTTGTCTAGTGGAGATTTTTCTCTCTAGAACTGAAAGACCAACAAGCTCAAGTTCAATATACTTATTCGAACACATCAACAACACAATGCCAAACCATATTTTACAGTTTGCAACTGCATGACGTTGAAATAAGAGACGGGGTGACGAACGGGCCTGCCTACAATCCAGACCTGTCACCCCATGTAAACATTTTGCACATTAAGAAAAGAAAAATGTGACAAAGGAGACCAAATAATGTTAAGTAAACGAAATCTTATATATAAACAACTGTGTGAATATATTTTATACTGTTTTCTAATAAATGTGGTGTTTAAATTACTTGTAAATCACCACAATCTGCTTTTACTGACATGGAAATGTGGTTGTGTACTGATCTCAGACCCTTCCCCCCCGAAAACTTTGACACCAATAAATAATCTAATTATAAAGAAAGAAGTTCTACTTCCCAGTTAGCACCTTATATATCCCCTACCGTTTTCTAAACTGTCCCGAGCGCTAGCATTGAAGGGACACAGAGGAACACAACTTTCATACAAACACAGGAAAAGCAAAAGATAAAACCTAGCAGCTTTCAGGAAAAAGAGTCTCTGGTTTTTGTATTTACCTCTGTCTCTCTTTATTTCTCAGCCAAACCCCTGAGGAATTAATCAGCAAGAACCACAAACAAACCATTCACTCTTTTCCTTTTAAAGCTCTTCTGGGAGCAACAGTGCTCCATTTCACGCGTAATGTTCCACACAAATCCAAAAATGCAATCTGTGATATTGACCAGACACTTGATTGAGGAGAACAAATCAGAAGCGACTCATCAGCTTGTTGATACAGTGTCATTAACATACACATCCACACACGGACACACAAGACGTCCTACCTTTTGAAAGATCCTGGAACTTGTCGCTGGTCTTCTTCTTCCTCCACTTCCAGGGTTTGAAAAGTTTGCCCAGGGTTGACAGCTTGCCTCGCTGCTGCCGTGGTGCATGGGCATTCTGGGCATTGGCAGAGCTGTCCACCGCCACGTCGCAGCTGGCCAGAGATGTTGATTTCTCCAGTCCCTCAACTAGAAGACACGCAAGCAGAAATGCATGTAAATAGGAGAAAAGGAATATCAGCGTGCAACCCAGGCAGGGCCCTTCTATTTGCATATTATCCATAAGCCTTTGCAGCCTTTCTCTAGGAGAGCTGGTCTCTCCTACAACGGATATGCAAAGATCATCCTGCCATCTGGGCACAGGAGATTCTTATTCTCAAGACCAACACTTCCAATTTAAATAAAAATAATAATACTGGACCTTAATTTCAGTCAAACTAGTTTCTTTTAACTCCTTCATACTGCACAATACTGACAAGTATAGGCCATCTACGATGTACACATGTGTTATATGTTATAAAACAGATTTTTCTGCCTTTCTAATACTCCTTCTTCTTCTGTGATATACTGAACAGCCTGAATCCCACCCTTCAAATTACTCAACTGAAATGATCCGAGAAGGTGAAGGACCCTCTTTACTTGAAGTGCTCTCAAACATGTGCAATCATCTGACCCCCTTCCTTCAGGTCAAAGCAACATGATGCTCAAAATAGAGTCATAGCACTTAAGATTCATTTTTATTCCTGTAGCCATTTAAAGGACGACAGGAAAAATGGCTCTCTTAACATAATGGAAGCTTCCATAAACCACAGTGCACTTTATCTGGTTCTATAGTTTGCATTTTTTATGTGCAGGATTATAGCGGTGTTTATATTTTCGGTCTGTATTTACTGGAATTGTGTTTATATTTTAATAGTGTAGTGTTATTTAGTATTATACACATCTCTTTAACAAGTGATTACTGGTGTTTACTGCCGAAGGCTTGTTCCTGTCAGTTTCACGATAACGCCTGCCTATATTATCAGGAAACTAAAAGCTTTAAATGAAGACAGATCCACACACGTTTTTAAGACGGAGTCAGCAAGTGTTAAAAAAAGCTGAGAAATAGTCATATTTGTCGCGCTCTACAGGTCAGTCAGGGGCGAATATTTGTTTTTAACAGTATTTGCAGTGCGTGCGCTCGTGTGTGTGTCTTGGCGAGATCCCTGTCCTCCCACAGCTCCTCCTCTTCCTGCTGAAAGATTAGAAGCGCTGTGAAACTTCTGGGATAATGTCGACAGTGTGTGCAAGTGCGTGTGTGTGTGTGTGTGTGCAGGAAGCTTACAGAGGAAAGAGAGGTGGTGTGTGTGATTCCTCAGATTTAAGCAGAGGAAGGCTTTTGTTTTTGCAGCTACGTAACACTGCTGAATCACCGCTGACTCTATGGAGCCCAGCTAGCGGCAAAAGTGTATCATTTTTTCCGCAAAAAACCTTTGAGTAATTTATGTCTTTTTTCATATTGGCACTCCCGAAGAAAAGGTCAAGTTATTGCTGCTTGGAGGAAATGAAGTTCAGCGATGTGGAAGTATTTGAAGGAGCTGTGTGCTTTTAGCATAGAAGTGCTCTTAAATGACAGAACAGCCCCAAAACTAATACAGAAGAAAAGAATAAGTGTAATGTAAAGAACTTGTCCTCGTTGAGGCTTGAGATGTGCTACCATTCAAATACAAATTTTCAGGTTTATATTGTGCCATGCCTTTATCAACGCATGGCACAACATAGAAGAGCCGGCTCCACGGGACAAGACTCGGCCGTCCATCTGCATCTAAAGGGAAAAGGTCACTTTTTTGAGGATGTCAATGGTCACATTTTGGCCATCTGTGTCCACTGTGGACGACCATCTTTGAATAGAGGTGGTGGTTTATGACACCAACTGACTGCCATCTCAATCCAGTTCTGAGATCCCTTCCCAGATCCCTTGACGCCCATTCACATCCTGGGCCATTTGACCTCAGGAAATCACGTGATAGGGTGGGGTTAAGCTTCACGATGAGCTCACCCGAAACCTTGGCTGATTGTGACCTACACTCGTTTTCACACCTTGGCTCGTGTGATTAGGTCGAGGATCAATAGGGGGTCCATGACCATCTCAGGGACACTCCCACAGAGCTTAAATCTGGGACTCTCCACCAACTGACCCTAGAACTGAAGAAGCTTCTCGGATGAGAGGTGAAACGTCTTCAAGCAACTTAAAGAAGTCCAGACACTTTTCTTTCCAGGCTCCTCAGACTACGATGACCTGGATGACTGAGAGCCTTCACAGACACTGTGCTAAACACTTTATTTTTATTGTATTAATATATTAAAATGCAGTCAGACTAAGTAATAATAGATGTTCGGAACATTAATCAGCCATATGCAGAAATTAAAAGTAATTACAAAACATCATACCGACAATTTGCATTACAAAAAAAAGCCTGGCTCAAGTTCAACTTCAGCTGATATGTCTTCAGCACAATACTTGGATGTTTTTCACATGAAGTCATGGTGGTTGTTTTCTCCAATTATGTGGACAGCTTCAATTAATTCTGAAAACATTTTTTAAACAAAGGAAAAAAAACCTTCAAAAGATGCAAGATTAAGTGCACGATCCAGGATCCTGGTTACACTAATCCATAACAATTTGTATTCTGATCGGCAAGGGGAAATATACTCATGAGCGCAACCTACATTTGTTGACGTGGCAGCAGCCTGATTTAGAAAACTAAAAAAAAATACAGAATCATCGCAAAACCTCAATAGCCGAAAGCCAGGGACTCTCATGTCATCTGCAAACTGAGATAAACGCAATTATTCAAGGGAGACGGTTTAAGGGAATTCATTAATTCATTCTTTCAAGTGCATTCTTAGAGAACTCTTAAATTCGCAAATGCTAGCTACACATGGAGGCAATCATTATGACTGCTCAATAAAAATAATAATACTTTCCCACTTAGCTCATGTCACTCTAAATACCTGCTGACAAGAAAACAATAAAAGTTGGTTGAAAACAGAACAGTGCAGTGTCAGTACTGTTTAAGATGCTTATGCAGCCCCATTGTCAGCAAAATCTGCCAGATTTCCACCAGACCAAAGCTTAAAAAACACTCAGCTTAGCTGACCAGATGATCCAGATGTTCATTTTGGCAGTAAAGAAGTTAGGTAACCATTTCCCTAACAGCAACTAAAGTCACTCAGTCAAGCATTTCCTGGCTAAGCAGATCTAGTGGGTCAAATCCATTTCATAACCTTCAGTTCAATTGAAAACTATCAATACCCTGATGATTGGTTGGCTCTCACCAGCATTGACAGATAGCTGATTCGCACTCTGCACAGATGG
The DNA here is from genome assembly GCF_056152115.1 of Neolamprologus brichardi. Classification (NCBI taxonomy): domain Eukaryota; kingdom Metazoa; phylum Chordata; class Actinopteri; order Cichliformes; family Cichlidae; genus Neolamprologus; species Neolamprologus brichardi. The sequence continues at coordinate 10,413,320 of NC_142116.1, forward strand.
ACATGGGCTAAAACTGATGAGTATAAACTATCTCTGACTGCTGCTTACTGCTGATGAAGGATCAATGCATTCTTTATTCACACGCTGTGAGTAATTAAAGTCTACATAAGTGCACTTTTTTTTCTCCTAGTGTTGTTTATTTTCACACGTTGATGAGAAAGTCTCTCTTTTCCCTGCATTACTGAAGCTAACATATATGTGCATCGATCAAAATATTTGTTTGAACACTGTCAATTAAATATGATTAAACCAAATTCACACAGGTTTACAACTAACAAACTCTTAATATCTAACAAATAATATCGAATCTTCTTATTCTGTCTATAAATTTAAAGACAGTTTTGCAGGTTTTAAAGCATTTGGTGGTCTTCAGCAGATCTAAACTGAATAAAGTAGGATTATTATAACAAAAAACTGATGTGTCATTAGCCTAAAGTGTAAAATGAGGGTCAGATAGTAAGAAGTAATATAACTAGAGCAATATAACCATAACAAAGCACTCTGCTTTGTTGAGGAATGCTTGTAAAATCATAGTTTCATTATTGCTCCCAACAGTATTGTGATCACCTTTATCACATCGAGTGCTCAAGGACAAACATGTACATAAAAACAATGGCAGTAAAGAGTGAAGACATGGAAAAGTGCAGCACAGAACCCCCTACAACTCCCCTCAGACCAATGTAGCACCCTCTTTTTGCACACACACATACTTTGCATACACACACTCATTTCCTGTTCCTGTGTTGATATCAAATCACAACAATAGGTGCATTTCAGCAGCTACTCTGTACCGCTAACGATGGGAAAATCGGTAACAGCGATTATCATCACCATTAGGCCAACTATCAAACTTCCAGTGGGAACCAAACAGGGACAATGGATTGACTGACTACTTGCTGAGAAAAGAAAATGAAACGAAGAGGCAAAAGAAAACTCACTGCTTAGTTCAGAGAAGAAACAAAGCAAATCATCAAAAGAGATTCATCTGCTTCCCATTTTTTGGAACCAATTGTAATACAGTCTTTTCAAATTCCTGGTTTTACAGTTATGTAATTATCATAAGGAAAGGGGAGGATTTGAGATTCATGCTGTGTCATGTAGCAATACAGGAAATCTAAAGCCTGCATTGCTGTGACACATGCATGAGGTGCTTACACTTACACTGAATGTGTTCAACGGCAGAGATCTCACAAGTACAACAATACGTCATCTTTTCCAAGAAAATTACACCTACAGTTAATTTATTGTTCTCACCTCACTCTGCAGAAATTCCAATCATTCCGTCCCCCAAACAACTGACCAGAGGCTGATGCTTGGAGGCGGGCAACCGTTAAATAACTCTTGAGTTCCATCTTTATGTATACGACTATTATCGACATTTAAAGAAAAAAAAAAACTTGGCGATTTACTGTAGCTACATTGTAGTGGAACAGAAAATAGTGAATATACAGTCAATATTAGCTACTTTAACAATTTCTCCACAGTAATTGAACCTGCAGCTGCAGGGTTGTTGTTTGTTCTTTAGTGAGAGATTACATGATGGTTGATTATTTTATGTTTTCACTGGGATTCAAAATGTATAGGAACCAGTCCTAAGGGTGCACTGTTTCGGTTAGATGGCACTAACAAAAATACAGAGGTGGCGCTAGAGGTGGAGCTGGACTTGACGGTGTTGAAAATGCTAAGATTTTTACTGGGAGTGGCTAAGAGGGAAATGATTAGAAAGTATATCAGAGGGACAATCCAGCTTGAGCTGTTTGTAGACAAGATGGGCCTGACACGTGCAGGGAAGGGACACTGGACAAAGCCTGTTGAATATGGAGCTGCCATGCAGACAGAAAAGAGGAAAACCACAGAAGAGTCATGGGTGTAGTGAAGGAGGACATACAGCGTTAGTGTGACAGAAGAAGTTGCTCGCTTGTGTGCGAGATGGAAGCTGATAATCTGTCAGTGAGCTAATCTGGCAACTTCTAAATAAAACGGCTAAAAAAAGAGGACGATCTCATTTATCTGTACTTGTCTCATTTCAGCACAGTTTGAGAATTTCTAGGTTTGTGAACACTGTGACGGAACCTTATGGGACTAGTGATGTATACTATACCAGCGGTCCCCAACCTTTTTTGCGCCACGGACCGGTTTATGCCCGACAATATTTTCACGGACCGGCCTTTAAGGTGTCGCGGATAAATACAACAAAATAAAACTAGTACCGGTACCGAAAAAAAAAGATGATTTATTCATAACACACGTGAAAAGACCCAGGAAAACCAAGTTAACAATAAAAACGATAACAAAATAACGCTGAAAACCGATAAAAACCCTGAAAACTATACATTTCACACCTGAGCCTCAACTCTCGTGGACCGGTACCAAATGACTCACGGACCGGTACCGGTCCGAGGCCCGGGGGTTGGGGACCGCTGTTCTATACTGTATACTGTAAACTGGGGAGGCAGTCTTTGGGACTCTATCGCTTGTGTTAGTGCTGCTTTTTTTAGCTTAGCCTGTGCCCCAGAAGACACAATATATATATATATATATATAAAACTTCTTTATTGTGAAGTGACACCGGGTAAAATTAAAACAATATATGAAACAACATGAAAACTCTCCACTGCACCCACTGTATGTGCTTCTTTTGCTACTTTTTAAATGTTTGATTGTTTATTTCGCACTTGTTCCTCTTTGTGGTGAACACCACAGTTGTCCCATTCCTGTTCAAGCCCACTGACACGTCTACATAGTGAAATATAACGGTGACAATGTTAGTTTACTGTATGTGCAGAAATAATGCTCAACGACTGCTACATCAAACACAGCAAACGTTTTAGCTGTTCATTACATTACACAAACAGATAAACACTAACCACTGCCAATCTTATTTGCCAATAGGTCGAACACTGTCAACAAGGTAAGTACTAACAGATAACAGCTTTAAACATGTTGACTTCTTTTCAACTAAAAAACCTTTTTTTTTGTTTTTTTAAAGTCAATATTGCCAGGCCTTAATCTGTTGTATCTATTAAGAAAAATATACACCATCATAAATCAACAAAATCAGATTTTAGGAAACCAAATCAGAGGAATTAAGATCTTCAGTTCATCAATCTGCTGTTTAACAGTAATACATTTTATGCTGTCAGTATTTGTTGTAACTGACAGTTGCTTTAAAATAGTGCTGTATTTGATCTCTTGAAATTAAACTGTGTACCTCCTCTAAATCTCAGTTTAATTCCAGGACGTTGTTACACATTACAGATGCTGACTCGACTCCATTGTTCCACACTGAATTTTACACTGAAACAGCTGAAATGCAATGTCATGCAAAATGGGTGAGTCAGGATTTGGATATTTTGCAGCTGGGTGGGATAATTAGAAACAACTTCAGAGACAGCAGACGACCAAATAAAAGAGTCTTCAGTTGCCAGTTGCCTTGACAAACTGCAAAGTCTTATATGTATCGCCTGATATAATATTTAAGGGTAAAAGAGATGTATTGTGACAGAGCCAGCAAACTCTTTTCAGACGTTATTGCCTGAACATGTGTTAAGGAGGAGGGAAAAGGGAGAGGCTTCCTTCCTTCACTCCAAGTCACCGGGGAGGGAAGAAGCAAGCGTCACAAACAGAGGAAGAGGGATGAAGGGGGAGAAAGAGGCAAAAAGAAACAAAGGGAAGAAGATGAAAGAGGGGAAACACAGGGGAAAAGGGACACTGAGGTGGGGCATGAGAAAATGTGGGATTAAAGAAGGAACAGGGAAAGGAAGAGAAGAAGACAAGGCAACAAGAAGTGCTGGACAAGAGTGGAGGGAGGGGCGGCGCTGGGCTCTGCAGTTGTAACACTTGGGTCATTTCTTCCAAATCTTGCTCCAGCAAAGGCTGGAGAAGCATTATAGAGCTCAACTCATGATACTTGCACGACTTCAAAGCTCAGGCTAAGTCTGGACTAACAGAGCAAAAAGCAGTCAAACAGGAAACTGACCATGTTTTAACTTTGATAGAGAAGCTCAGAGATCTCAGTATTATGTTAATGATCTTTCAATAAGACCCTGAGAGAAAGAATTCCACTTCTGCTCTTAGTGCTGTAGATTCAGCATTTAAAGCACACCACATCATTATGAAGTCGTAATGCAACCATGCAGGACGTATAGATCATTATTATAGCCACCAGGTTCCTTTGCATGTTGACTAAAGTGCATTACAGTTGAGTCTGAGTTTTACTTTAAATGCTGACAGAGCCATAAAACAGATTTAGTTTTGTTTTCATCCAGAGTCATGTGTCTCATCCTCTACCTCACTGCCTTTAAGCCTTCCCATAAAAAGTGTGATTGAACGTGAAGTGCCTACCTTTATGGCTCAACGAACCGACCAAGGACTACAGATGGAAAAAAAGGCTTTGATTGTAAAAACAAAGCATTCGGGTTCAGTATTTGCCAGTGTTGCATATGAAAAAAGCTGATTAAAATGACTCTGGGAATTAGATACACAAAGAACTCCAACAGATTAACCAATGAACAATCAGTGTTGCAGTTCAGTATGCAGATGAAAGAACACAAACTACTCTTTTTGTTCAATCTGTAGATCATAATAAGCTTCAATGTCATTATAAAGCTGATAAACACTTGATGGTTAGACTGTTTCATTTAAGAGTGTTTTTTCCTTTTCTTTCTATTAGTTTCAGCTTCATAATCTTCAAAATCTGCATGATTCCTAGTTTGAAATGATAACTTCACTTTTTCAGGGCCTTTGGTGTTGCCCCTCAGACTGCTTTGAGCTGATAGGAAGGCAAGAATAACCCAAATGACCACTTGTTTTAACTTCAAGTATCTAAAAGAGCATCTCTAAAAGTACAACATATGCAACCTTGCAGCAGATGGGCTACAGCAGCACAAAACCACACGGGGTGCCACTCTTACCAGCTAAGAACAGAAAAATTAGGCTCCAGTTTGCACAAGCTTACCAAGAGAAGATCGGACACACATTAACTGGTCTGAAGACGTTTTGATTCTGATCGCAGGGGTAGAACTTAAAAACTATGAAAGCGTGGATACAGCCTGTCTTGTATTAATAGTTCAGGCTAGTGACAGAGGTCTAATAGTGTGTGGTATAATATATAAAGCATGCCCCGCTGCAAAGTTCAGATCATCTCAAGATGATTTCTTGAACATGACAATGACACTGTCAAATGGCCTCCACAGTCACCAGATCTCAACCCAACCGAGGTCTTGGGACACAGTGAAGCAGGAGATCCACATCACTGACAAATCTTCATGATGACTGCATGATGCTGTCATGTCAATATGCACCAAAGATATGTTTCCAGCACCTCGCTGAATTTATGCTACGAAGACTTAAGGTAGCTGTAAATGTAAAAGGTGGTCAAATCCAGTACTAACATGGTGCACCTAAAAAACTAGAAAGAAATCTGAAGAAGTCTTCATTAAGGAGATAATTAACTCACTAAGGAGTTACATTAATCCATAATTTAAATAATAACCGGTTTAAACGTAGCTCAGAACTCCAGCACTTCTCATTTATCCAAAATTAATATCTTCTGTAAAATTGCATTTCCTGCTAGCTCTTCATAAAAATGACCAGGCCTACTTGTTGACTCACTGAGTGCTGCTCAACAGCTTCGTGACTGTATTTACTGTGCTCAGATAGTCATCTCAATCTGGGGTCTACTGTAGGGGGAAATGGTTACAAGTTTAATCTGCGCTCCTTTCGATCATCTCGACCAATGTCAAGTTGACTGCTAAACACATAAAGTCTTCATTACCTAGTTACAACAAGCCAGCCTTTTAAACAGCTCTTGGGTTATACAACACTGCATCCTGTTTTAAGACAGGCTGTTTCACTAGTTTTTCTTTCTGCTATACAACAGTTGGGTGGCAGAGCCAGCGATAAATTTAGAAACCCCCTACACACACACACGGCGTAAAATGATGCAAGAATAAAATGAACACACATCTATTTAGCAAACTTCCACTGGCGTTAACGGTATTTAGCGCAGCGCTTTGTTTGAACTGTGTCGAAGTTATGCGACAGAAATGTGAAAGAACGAAAACAAAAAAAGAGAAGACTTCCTGAATAAAGATAGCGGATTGTGTGTGAGAGAGACAAGAGGAAGGGAGACTGCACACTGCACGTATTCACACACACACCACATGTACACACACACTCACCGCTTGCAGTCTGAGACACGGCAGACACGGCGGTCTGACCCATATTCGGCTTGAGCACCGGGCCGGACCGGGCCCCCGAAACCGCTATCACGGCTCTCTATCTCCGCATAAACCCCGTCCGCCGCCGCCAAGCGAGTTCATTTCAAAAAAAGAAGTTTTTACGCCGTGATGGCTCAGTCGCTGGAAACTTGGTTCACTCTCTCACTCACTCTCTACTACGTCGTAACGTCGCCTCCCTCCACCACCTCCTCCTCCTCCCCTCCTCCTGTGAGCGGCTGAAAATGCCTCTCATTCCTCTATGCAGATTAGGGACGCTGCTGGGGTCAAAGGGCGAAGGGGTCCGACACCCTCAGCCGCTGGTTTACATCGGCCCAGCCCAGATCACGAAATGATGGCACTAACCTAGAACTGCGCTCCAGTGAAACTTGAGGTGAATGTGTCTCAATTATCCTACATAACTATTTTCCCAAACCAATATTGTAGCCTACACAGCTTTTGTTAAAATTCATATTGTAACTATTGTATCTATCTAACTTTTGTGTATTGTCTCTCTTTTTTTTTTTTTTTTTTTTTTTTACCACATTATGCAGTCATTTGCAGTATTATCACACATGTATCCTTGTCACACTTACATGTTTCATGTCGTCAAACAAATTTTAATATTAGAGAAAAAAATAACGGCAGTAAATACAAAATGAAGTTTTTTAATGGCAATTTTATAGAGTATTATAATTATTATTGGGCAGCACAGTGGCATGGTGGTTAGCACTGTTGCATAACAAGTTCCTGGATGCAATTTCACAATTTCTGTATGTTCAGCCCTTGGTCTGTTTTTCAGACATTTGTGGAAGAAGACATAGTTTTAAAGAGCTCCCTGAATTTGAGCTATCATTCTACTGTCACAACAAGTCCATTTGTGAGATTTCTTCCATCCTAGCTATTCCACAATCACTTGTAAGTGTTACTTTATCAAAGTGAAAGTGTTTCGGAACCATAGCAATTCAGCCACAGATTGGCATACCACGTAAAGTTACAGAGTGGGATTACCAAGAGCTGTGCGTAAAAGTTGCCAACACTGCTGACTCAATAACTGTAGCGTTACAAACCTCCCTTGGCATTAACATGAGCACAAAAACTGTGCACCAGGAGCTTCATGGCATAGGTGTCCATGGACAAACAATCACGGAAACCCATTACACTTTCTTAGTCCAATAAGCTGAGCTGAATAGGTGTAAGGTGTAATGTGTAGGAGGCCCAGTACGTTTGTGTATGTTGTGTATTTGAATATAAATATTTTAACTTGTTTCTCCATCTGTGAATTCTTCACAGAGCAGGCTGGAAAACGTCTCCAGCTAATGCTAAGCTAATGACAGCAACAGAAAACAATTAGAGTCAGGGGTGAGAAAAGCTGGTATCATGCAAAATTATGTCTGGGCGTGCACAATAAGTTGTGTGTTGCAGCAGGGCATTTACCTTAAATATTAAATCCAATTTATTTCAACCTAGAGTACTTCCCATAAATGGGTGATGTGGTGGCATGACCTCATTAGAGCCTTTCACATCCTGAAATTTGACTCCGCTGAAGGAGTCCTGTAAGTACAAAATGGTCCGAAATTCCCCCTGTGATCATCGGCCATCTCTGACCTGCAGGTTCCTCTAAAGCCTGAGGTTTGAGATTACAAAGGAGGCTGAAGCAGGTATTAAATCCAAGGGTTAGATTATCTTTTGACCTCAAATGAGTGTGCTCTATAAATATGTATAAATTCTGTGTGTTAGTTACTCAAGGATCACATTTCATGATCCAATGAATCTAAAACCAGGTAATTCCAAAGAGTTATGACAGATTTTCTTTCTAATGGATGTGCCTGTGAATTTTAAGCAAGTACAGTGTTTCTGGAACTTGTGATGGGTATTTTACAATATTACCCAATATTAAAAATATATAACAAGAAACAAAAATATAATAATAATGGCATTAATAAGTTGCTGCATTGCTAATATGATATGTAGTGTACTTACTGCACAATACGTCATACAGTATCATTTATAACTTGTGTGGCAGTGGATATCAGTTGTTTTTAGACCAAATTTAAGGTCCTCCTTAGCAACAAATCCACTCACATTGTATTTTATAGTCACACTCTCTAAATATTATTTTATTGACATTCCAGCAGCCCAATAGTACCATCTAGCACAATAATTAAACATCTGAGAGCCTATCTCAGAAACCAGGCTTGGGAAATGACAATATATTTAGCTTACAGTCTATAATTAATACATAAATGAGCTTACAGTCCGGCTCCAGAGGAAAAGCAGTAGGCTTTACCCAGTAGGCAATTTATTATTAAAAAGGAAGATGACAGTAGTGAATCTTGAACCAACCCAGCAGTGAGTCATTCAAAAGAGCGCAAAGTCAGTCAAGTGTTGTCATTAGGTGCTCTACTTGCAGCACACACAAGTAATATCTGTTTAATATTAGACACAAGAGCACACATCACTGCTCAGTGACAACTGTGGCAAACTGAGTCAAACGCTGCCACTGACTCTCAACACGAGAGTCAACTAACATGTGTGTGTATGCATGTGTGACTGTGTGTGTGTGTGTGTTTGTGTTTATAGAAGAGAAAGCGCAAGAGAAAGAGAGCTTTGGCCATCATTACTGTCAACACAGTGTCAGTTGAGACCTTGCAGAACACGGCTTGACAGAAATAAGCCATTAGTACACACGATCCCTCCCACTCTACACACACAAACACACACAGACACACACAGCAGCAGCATGAGCAAATTAAACTTGCCTGATCTGGACACGAAACGACTTTCCATTTGGGCCAAGACTGCCATCTAGTGTTAAGCAAAGTAAGCATAAGCAAACTGACTTCAGGTTAACTGGGAGGTGATTTGTCACAAAGTTGTTCTTGTTCCATTCATAATTCTGTTTCTATGTGGCAGTGCTGCCCTCGCTCCCTGATCCCATTTCCCCATAAGTCATTAAACATGCAGTCCTGGCATTTAAGCAGCCACAGCACAGAGAACATTGTTCTTAAGGATTGTGGCAGAATGAGAAATAAAGCCAACATTGACCTTTAAACAAAACTAATTTTGGAAGTTTTGTTACAAAAATGAAGCAGTGTATGGATTTTGGGTGTGTGTGCAGACTCACTCACCACTTCTTGTCTGCTCTGATTCAATAAAACCCAAATTACCTGCCCTTTGATTGTGGCTTATTTCAACCTAACTCTAACTCAGTTCTTAAGGTGACACAGATGCCATCAAGTCCAAAGAATATGTGACATTTGCTTGATCCACCATATTAACAAATGACCCCTTTCAATTGCTTTTGTGCTAGTAGCATGCAATGTTACCATTCAATATACATTTAGCTTTGGAGCTGCCAAGTCAACCACACAGTTATGGGGCTGTCATTAGCGAATCAGATGGAAATGGATAATTGAACAGGAAGGAAGCCGGTAAAGAGGTGGGAAGATAAAAACTGAGAATGAGAATGGAAGTACTTAGAGAGGTTAACAGCAGAATATGACTATGTTAGCACTTACTGGGAGGTAATGTCATTTACACAATGTACTCGCAACACATACTGAATTTGGAGCACATTTACACGTGTTAAAGGACAGAGATAATACCACTGAGAACACACACACACTTATTTCCAGACAAGACAGCACAACATTCAGTCTCAGAGTCTTTTCACTGGTTCCTTCAGTTCCCATAATCCAATGATTCTTATGTTTTTGCCTACACCACATTTTTTAAATTAATTATTAACAGTGAAAAAGATCCGTGTTGCATTTCAGTTAAATGTCAGCACAATAGCATGAGGTAACTTTTTTCCATAGATAAATGATATTCATTGAACAGTATTTTCCATTTGGTCATCCACCCAAAGAGGCTCTATGCCCCACCAGTGGAACCATCCACATAGATTCAGAATAACTGAAATAATGCACAGAGATGCACATATATGGACTCTGTCCAAAATGGATCAGAGTCAGACATGCATTAGCTAATTAGCTAAAAAAGAATGAAAACTGAGCCAAAAAAGATTTGAAGATAATGAATCCTTATCCGAAACAAGCTTGATTTCAGCTCATCCCAACAAAAAGACATGAGAGGTCTAAAAGGATAAAGATGATGTCATTTTAAACATTGACTACTGAGTTTATTGTATGTGCGTGGTTTCATGGTTACACACAAGGTTACATAGATTAATGTTAGCATGTATGGTGGGATTTTATATTTTAATGTACGCCTTTATGCATTTTTATGTATAGTTATTTTTAATTCTATATTTTCAAATGGGTGTCTCTGTTCTCAGTGCAGGGCAATTTTCATTTTTGAATTTCATGAGCTTTATCATTCACTGCCCATCTGCCTTAAAACACACACACACACGCACGCACGTACATGCGCTCACACACTACTTGGGTATCATTTATATTGATGCACAGAGTCTTGACCCTGCCTGAAACCATCAAGTACAATTAAGACACCATGATGACAAAGAGTAGAGCATGTGTTGCCTCTAGAACCAGACAGACAAATATCAGCTGACAATAGCAGACATTATGTATGTTTCCAATAGAGATGCCCTCATCCTGATGTCACACCAGCTGGTTTATTGACCACCATGTGCACTTGAATTCTGGAGTCAGAAGTGACCATATTTGGATAAGGTGGAGCTGGTGACCCTGGAAACCTGATTCGAAGTATATACCTTTCTTTGCAGTTTAATACACACTTACTGATGGGATTCATTTCAAAAGGATCACAAGTTCACTGAAGGAGTGAGTTCAGACAATGAGATTATATAGATTTTTTTTTTTTTACATTATATTGATTTAGTGTTTCATGAAAACAGTGATTTTTTTTAGTGACTCTATTTCAAGGGATTGCGAGGCACCTCTGCAGGGGCTTCACTTCTCTGGCCTGGTGGCTATAGTTGTACTTTTTCTGTTAATGCTAGGCCTTCAGTGCTGCCACTTTCAGTTCTTCAGCTTTAAGTGTGGGGTTTCTTTGCTTTAATGTTTGGTTTTATGCAAGTATCACTAACAAGTCAAAGTGTCAGTAACCAGATCTCAATCAGACTGAGTTCCTGTAACTTGTTTCCAAACTGCTGGCTTAATCTGAGCATCCCATAAACGCCCGCATACATACTGTTCCTTTTTTCACCCGTAGTTATTCTGCCATAGGCCTCGTCTCCTGGGGGCTTCCCATGACACAGCGCTTCTTCCTCATCAAACTCTTTCCACTCTCTATTCATACACCACTTTGCATTTAACCATTAGTTATTATCAATCTCTTGCTCTCCTCCACAACATGTCTTTTGTCCTGTTTCCCTCTCCTCACCCCAACTGCTTATGTCAGATGTCTGTCCCTCTGGTTCTCCTGGTGGTTTCTTCCTCTTAAAAGGGAGTTTTTCCTTCCCACTGTTGCCAATCGCTTAGTCATTGGGGATTTGTCTAATTGTTGGTGTTTTCTCTCTATTATTGTAAGGCCTTTATTTTACAATATAAAGGGCCTTGCTGTGATTTGGCACTACATAAAATGAACTGAACTGAGCAGTGAAATGACCAAAATATGCCATGAAAGCACACTGAAAAAATGGGAATTGGCAGGCTTTTGAATTTGCACAAATGAATTTAGTTAATGCTACACAAGCTTTTTATGTTTCTCTTATTTACATTATTGAATAAAGTACCATTTACATAATTATAAACAATACTGAAACTACTAATTTTTCTTGCATTGATATAAAATGACTAAATTAGTATACTAAAACCATTGTAATCATGTTTGACCACCAACGGAAATGATGTAATATATTCAAAGACAGCAACTAAATATGATTGGATAATCACATAAGCGCGGCCTTTATACAACAACATTATTCAAGGAGAGAGCAATTGACCGCCATATTCTGGAAGACTGTTAAGCCACATGCAACCTTTGGCACTGCGTTAGTGGGCATACTGAGAAGGTAAGTAAATTAAATACATTTGTTTTACTTGGGGATGTTTTCACAGAATTATTTGGTTGCGTGCTGGAAAAAAAGTTATCTGTAATGCTTTTCATACAGCATGCACCAAAATGCACTTGTTTTTTCCTTTTCTTTTTACACTGCTAGCTAGTGTTGGTATTAGCTACATGACGATAGCTGAAAAATAGTCTAACAAAGTGCACATAGTCGGGAGAAAGCGGCTGTTATCGGTCGGATTTGGAATGTGGCAGAGAACACTGGGTTGTTAGTGGCTTAACAAGCTCATGAAATCTCACCGAGAGAGCGCAGTAGTGTTTGTGTTACACTGCTAGTCATTGCTACAGTGGCTAATTGCTGTAACCGTCAGAGTTTAGCAAGCTGGGATTGCCACTGTGAGATATGTTAATTCTGGTGGCTGACACACAGCAAGTCATAACAAGAATCCGTCCACACGTACACAGATATTTTTGAAAATGGAGATTTCCCATTTTAGTTAAAAAAAAAAAAAAAAAAAAAATCCCATCCACACTGCAGTTTTGAAAAAAATTTCTCCGTCCACATGTAAACTCAAATGCTGTCAAGAACCAAATCCTAACAGTGTAGAAATGTTGGTTAATCAGAAGTCTAGAAGCCTGGGAGCGGAAGGAGTAAACAGTTTTGTATACTCACAAAACTTTGAGGTAATTCTGAAAAGTTTTTGTGTTTTTTTTTTAGAAAGGCAGCTAATTTTGTGTTACCTTTGAAATGATGAAGGCATTTGAAATGTTAATAACTAAAGACAGTATTTTGGATTTTGTGTCTCTCGCTCTCATAGCCAGGTTCACAACGCTATGAAATACGACTGGTGTAGACTCACAACTGGGGAATGCACAAAATTCATACAGCATACAGAAATTTAATAAAAATAAAATGTTTTCGCAAAACCGACTACAAAGTTGGTGTAGGTATTTAGGTTGTGAGAGCGTCCATGTTAAATGTATAAGTTCACCCTCACGCCTGTCTTTCTAAATGGAGGCACAGTAACTGCGTATGTATATGTAAGTGTGTAAAAACTGCAAACAGTAAGATTAACAGCAACAGTATTTTGTCAGTATCCGCTACTGAAGAAATTCATCTCACAGCGTGACGTCTAAAAAGGCGTTGCGTGAAAATCTCAGTTTTCAATGATACAAAGTCCCGTTTGTGTGGACGAAAGACCCAAATGCACAGAAAAAGCTGCGTTTTCAAAAATACCTGTGTGTGTGTGTGTGGATGTAGACTTAGACTTGGGTTTAAGAACCTTTGCCCATGAATGCGCAAATCATCTGTCATAGTCATTGTTTTAGGTGAAGTGCCCCTTACTTAACTATTATCTTAACTATTATCTGGGAGCATGCTCCATTTGTTCAATGGAGCATGCTTCCAGCACCCCAAGAAAAGCATGGTCAATAAACAGTGGTTCTAATTGTCTAATTAAGTTCTCGATTGTGAATTTTCCAATACTGTCCAAACAAAAGTTACAACCTTTCTGTTTTTGTTTTTTTTTGTTTGTTTGTTTTTTTTTGTTTGTGTGGAACATATGTGAGCTGCTTCTCAAAACATTATGTATAAATGAGCAAAAGATTGGCACTTTAATGTTCTGCTTGTTCGGAATAACTTTTTTAGTAGAAGTTAATGTTGTTTGTGATGGTGGCATTTTTTTACTTTTATGATTACACATGTCTGGAAAATGAGGTTATATTCTTGTTATGTGCAATAACATCAATGTTATTGTATACGTAGATTAGCATAAAGAAACAAAATAAATCGTGTGTGTGTGTGTGTGTGTGTGTGTGTGTGTGTGTGTGTGTGTGTGTGTGTGTGTGAGATCTCTGAATCTGACGTAATCCTCTGGATATTGAATGATCTGACTCTTGATTATCTGTGTCTTACAGGGTTGGGTGGTGCTGGGAATGTGGAGTTGTAAGGGGTGCACAGAAACGGTATCAAGTCGTTCCAAGCTTTTGCATCACTACAGATTAAAACATCCACATTTTGGACGTCGTTCTCACTTTCCATGTACATACCTGCATTGTCCATGCACCTTTAAAACGTGGAATGCCCTTATTGTCCATCAAAATAAAATCCACAGCACGGGGGTCACTACTAAAAAAAAGGCGATTTTCAGTTGCCACCTTTGCGAATGCAATGATTTAGCATCAGAGCGTGATTATTTTGCTCACATATATGCGCATCTTAAAAGAAATGAGACACTTACTTGTATGTTTCTAGGCTGCAACTTTAAAACAAACATTTACTGTACATTTAAATCACACAAAAACCGTAAACACAGACATTATACACCAGTTGATTTTAAACAAGGTATAGTTAGAACAGGATCCGCACCTACAAATGAATTTGAGGAAAATAGTCAGGAGTTTGTAGAGCAGTTGGATACTGTCATTCCTTCACATGGTCAGTGTGATAGTGAGGACTTGCAAAAAGTCATAGAGCAAAGATTTGCAACTACTCTGCTAAAGCTGGAGCATTTGGTCCATGTGCCAAGCACAGCTATTGATGTATTTTTAGAGGAACTCTATCATTTGATACGGTCGGCACCTGTACCATTATCCTGTGATATTGTGACGAATATCTTTAATCAAAGAAACCTCCCCATTGATAAAGATCTCATTACAGAAACTATTAACGCAGTTTTTTCAGGTAATCCTGTACTAAGGTCCATACAAAAGGGTGGTCCGCTAAGCACAGCATATCTGCGTAAGCAGTATTACAAGGAAAATTTCTGTGTTTTAGAACCAGTTGAATATATACTTGATGCTGAAAAGAAACACAGTTTCCAATATGTCCCATTACTGAAATTGTTACAGCAGCTGTTGAGTAGAACAGATGTTGTTGATGAAGTTGTGAAATGCCATAAAAAACAGGTGGGAACAGACTCTACTGGGTCATATCATTACAGGTCTTCAAGTGATGGTTCCCTATTTAAGGAAAACTTTTTCCTTTCTGGAGAAAATCTAAGGATTTCCCTACGTTTTTATGTGGATGACTTTGAAGTCTGTAACCCCCTTGGTACCTCACGGAAGAAACACAAGCTTTGTGCCATTTATTGGGTTTTGACTAACTTGCCTTCAGGATCTCATTCCTCCTTATCGTCCATCTACTTGTCAGTGTTGTGCAAAACCACTGACGTTAAAACCTATGGTTATGACAAAATCTTGGAACCTCTTCTACAGGATCTGAAAACTCTTGAAGAACATGGCGTTTATGTTCCACTATTAGGAGAGTCAGTTAAAGGTACAGTCGTAAGTGTAATCGCAGATAACCTTGGAGCACACAGTGTTGCAGGATTTATGCAAAGCTTTTCTGTAGAATACTATTGCAGATTTTGCACAGGGAAGAGCAGTGATATTCAGCTGTATTCTGTAGCGTCTGGTGCTTTCACACTAAGAAGCAAAGAGCTTCACCAGGTCCATGTCAAACAAGCCCAAGATACAGGTACAGGCTGTTGTGGAGTGAAAAGAGAATGTGTCTTCACCAAAAATCTGTCCCACTTTCATGTCATATTTGGTTATCCGCCTGATCTTGCTCACGATGTTTTTGAGGGTATAATCCCAGTAGAGTTGGCTCATTGCTTGACAGTTCTTATATCAAAGAAGTTTTTCACTTTAGCCGACTTAAACAATGCGATTCTGAAGTTCCCCTACAAATGGGAAGATAAGACAAACAGACCTCATGTAGTGTCACAAACTTTCTCTAGCACCAAAACAGTTGGAGGAAATGCGCATGAGAACTGGAGCTTGCTCCGGTTCTTGCCTTTTTTAGTTGGATCACTTGTGCCTGAAGATGAGCCTGCATGGCTTGTTCTCATGACTCTGAAGGATATCACAGAACTTGTCGTGTCCCCTGTGCATAGTGATGACTCTCTGGCTTTTTTGGAAAGCAAAATTATAGAGCACAGACAGCGATACCAGGCATTGTTTCCTGATGTTAAGCTACTACCAAAACACCATTATTTGGAGCACTATCCACAGATGATTAGGTTTTTTGGTCCAGTTGTTTGGCTGTGGACAATGCGTTTTGAGGCCAAACACAGCTTTTTCAAGCAGGTCATCAGACACACAAGCTGCTTTAAGAATGTGCCTCTCTCCTTAGCCTCAAAGCATCAGATGATGATAGCTTACCATCTAAGCTCCCCATCTCTTGGCAAGTCTGAACTAGAGGTCTCGGCTGTATCAACTTTTCCAGTGGATTTGCTTAAAGAGGAGATGGCTAGAGTCATTAGGCAAACATTCCCTGACATTCTAGAGATAAACCTTGCACAGTGTGTGACAATAAAGGGCATAACCTATAGGAAGGGAATGGTACTGGCCCACAGGGCAGCTGGTGGGTTGCCAGAATTCTGTGAAATAAACCACATCTGCATTGTAAACCAGAGCATATTCTACATTGTCAGAGAGATTGGTGGCTGGTACAGGGAGCACTACAGAGCTTTTGAGCTCAACCCAGTGTCTGCAAGAATATTCACTCTTGTTTCACTCCGTGAACTCCTTGACACTTATCCACTGGTTGACTACAAGATCGGATCAGTCCGCATGGTGACTTTAAAAAGGCATATAGAAATAAAAGGTGTGCAAATATTTGTAATAAGTTCAGTCACACGTATTTCACTAGATACGTTCTATCTTTTTTTTTTTTTTTTTTTTTTTTTCTGTATATCTGACCTTTTATAACTGACTGATATGTATGGGTAACTGTATGAAGACTAAACTGAAAAAAATTATTCTTTCTGGGTGTCTGATGTGTTGTTTTTTTTTTTGTCTACAGAATAGCTGCTTGAAATGGGGACCCCTGTGATCCTAAAGATCATCTTGACTGATGGAACCTGTCAAAGGCTCACTCTCTCCAATGGACCACCTGAATCAATTGAGGATCTCATTGTTGAAGTCAAGAGACAGTGTGGTCTTCAGGGCAATTTCAGACTTCAGTTTATGGATTCCTTGTTTGGGAATGAGTTCCTTAATCTTACCTCAGTTTCAGAAGTGGCAGACAGAGGGACTCTTAAAGTTATTGACATGTCAAGACCCACCACTATGCAGCATGAGGATTATATCATTCTTGAACCTGTCCAGGACTCCGAAGCCCTCAGCTGTTCCTCTGTTAACGATTCTTCGTACCTGTCTGGTGGATCTGTGGACACGGATGTGTTGTCATCAAGTGAGTCAACAAGCTCACGATCTTCTTGGCCTGCTGTCTTTTATGTGCCCAAGTTTTCGTATGATGCTGAATTACAACTTCAGCAGGCAAAAATTGCGTACAATCAGAATGGAACTGCACTTATTCCAGATCCCAAGTTGAAGTCAGCCATCCTTGACGGTTTGGTGCAGGAAATTGTGAAGTATAAAGTGTATGTCAGTGATAAAGAAATGGATCAAGTTGCTCAGAGTCTGATCAAGAAGCATCCCTGTCTAACTGAGACAGGCTCCAACACTGGATTTGGAGGATGGAAGACCAGTTTAAAATATAAACTCTCAAACTATCGCACCCAGCTACGAAAACTGGGCTGCCCAGAGGTGACTGTAAACTCTCTAAAGAACAAACCTGTTGGAAGATGCAGTGCAGCCTTTGGTGTCAAAAAAGCAAAGAGGGCAGAAGTTAACTTTTGCCCAACATACCCACCAGAAGAAACTGAGGAGAGCCTGGAGGCAATGCGGAAAACTTTACTCTTGGACATAAAGAAGAAGAACAACAGAGAGTTGGTGAAATTCAAGATGGAAAAGACTTTTGCCTACAGAAGACATGAAGTTGTTCGTGATGCACCAATGGTAGAGGCTTTCATGGCAAGATGGCCTGCTCTATTTGATGTCCATGAGGTAAAGTTTGACTCATACCGGGGGTTCTTGAAAGAGGTGTTAAGCTAAAATACTTTAGGCACATTTAACCGCCCATTTCTTCAGCATTGGTGATTGTGGCCTTCTTCCTGGTGTTAAACATTTGAAGCTCACTCTTTTGTGCTGATGTTTTCAGATCAATGCTGAGTTTAAAAGAATTACCACAATCCCCCTTCAATCAAAGTTCCTGTCTCAGATGGATCTCCACTTAGACAACCTGGTGAAGTTGTTCAAAAGAAGAGGAGGACAGCTTGGACAAAGACTGAAAAAAATTGTGGCACAAATGGATAATGTAAGTGATAAAGCCTTAACAAAACTATGACCCCTTTTGGACAAAACTTTTAATTGGTTAAAAATTGTAAATGTTTTTCCAATGATAAATGCTCTCATTTTGTACTACTTTTACATCTGCTTGTTTTTGTTTTAATCTTTACTTTGTCAATTTTATTAGTATGTGTGCCTTTACTTTGAAAGCATTCATGTAAAGTACAGTACTAAAACCTAAAATCAATGAGAAGGGCTGACTGAAAATACTAATCACACAAATTTCATTTCAGTGTGAAGATGTTGATCCTCGACGTGAGTGTGTCATTAAGGGAGTGTGTATCTACATGGGTGAAGATCCTGACAACCTTATCCGGGAGTATGTGGTAAGTACTTGGGGGTATTTTTTTTTTTTTGGGGGGGGGGTGACTTTCACCAGTACATCATATTGCTCACTTGCCATGGATTGAGTAACATGACTTCTTTTATTTTATTTATGTATTTTTTTACAGGACATGGATGAAGACGCCATCAATGAGGCCATTGAAGACACCACTGTTGGAATTTATCTTCTTAAAGAACAAGCTTCAGCAGATGAACAAGAAGACATTGGAGTTGTCCTTGAAGGCATCAGGGTGGTGAAGAATTTGGATAATGTAGCATTTGCTGTGGTAATGCTATTTGGACTCATGTATGCACTAAACCTTGCCTACCCTGCTGACCTCCGCTACACCTTTGAGGTTTTCCAGAAGGTTTTCATGGAACTGGATGGAGCTAAACTCTCCAACAAAGTTCTTGCTCTCAAAAACCGTCTGTTTCATTGAAGAGTCAAAGACTGCACTTCAGCAATTCTTTACTGAACACAAAACGAAAAACTGCAATGTTATACTGCTGATACTGTTTGTTTGGGGTTTTTTTTGTTGTTGTTGTTGTAGTTGTTTTTTCTCATGTGACTGCACTTCAAGGTGACACTTTTTTTTTCTCTTTTCTTCCTCTTGGTGGTATTGTATTGCGAGAAATGTTTACAGAGGTTTTTTAGCAATGTGCTCTGGGTCAACCCTTACATCCTGCTTATACGTTCAAAAGGAAGATTCCTTTAGGTGTTTGGTATTATGTGACAGTGTCATTTAAGCTTCAATTTAGTAAAAAAAATTCTGTACAGCTAAATACAAAATGTGATATGTATGAAGATATATCTTATCATTAATAGCAGCTTGCTGCCTCTTTGAGTTTTGGAAGACCAATTTAAGCAATTGTTAAGAAATTGTTCTACATATGTACAGACTTGATCATTTAAAGCAGCTTGCTGGTTTCTGTCTCTTAAACTCCAGGTAACAGGAGTTGTAGAAATGTTAAATGCAAAAAAAGTTATATTTGTGGAAGCCTGTTTGTTCATGGATGCTTTTTGATTCTTTTTTTAAGTAGGCTTAATTTAGTTTCAAACGTTTAATTGTGAAATTAAATACAAATATGTGTAAGATGACAGGATCATTAATAAGCACTTATTTGTAGCTTTCTTGTATTGCTGCTAAGGTCAGTTTTCAGGGGAAATATTTACAAATGTTTTAAATCTTTCTTTCAGTTATATCTGCAGGCAATCTCTAAAACTGTGTAACAAGTTTATATGCTTGCTGTTTTCACTGCTGTTAAAATAAAGGTGAACTTTTCAGCACTTTTTTTTGTGTGCCTTTTTTGTCAATAACATTTAGTTTATATTTACATTATTATATTGTACATAGGGAAGAAACCAAGGACTGAATTTTTATGAAGTTGACTTAAAATAATTAAGTAGGATTTAAAGCCATAATTTGTGTTGCAGGAACATAATTATAATGCCTTTATGTTACACAATTTCATTAAGTACCACTGACAATCAAAAATACGTTGGTGTTAAACTTTGAAATATATCAACATTACGTAATACATTGATATTTTGGTAACAGATAAACAGTATGTACATCGAACATGATTTTATAAAGTAATCTGATGTGAATGAAATACTTTGGCTTTACAAGTAATTATTACTTGTTGGAAAGTGGAAAATTAAGTCAGTCATACTTATTCATATTATGTGGGACCGATGTACACAATAAAATCAAGTAAATTGAAAGAACTTTTTTTTTCAGTGCAGCATCACCACGTTTCACACGTAAACTACCTGAAAAACAGATTACTGATCAGACGCAAGATTTTGATTAGATGAAATTAATACTTGTGCTGTAAATCTGTGCAAGATTTTTAGGGATTTATTTGAAATCAAGAGTACTCAGCTTTGAGTATGAGAATGAATCTCTCAAGGTAACACCTCAGGAAATGGACTCTGCGTGTCCTGACACTAAATAACTGAGATTAACAGAGGGAGTCTGACCAATTCTCTGACCGGAACAGCAAAAGGAGAGACAAGAGAAGTGAAGGGGGCAAGGGGCCAGAGGAAAGGAAGAGAGTCATCAAATATTAAGTAGTAGCCTCAGCAGAACAAGAGATAATAATTGTTTAAGTGCTTCTTTTCAGAGCCTTTCTCCCCTCCCCTTGATTTATTTATTAAACAAAGTTTTTTTTTTCCCCCAGAGCACAGTCTAAGAAAATTGTCCTAACCTAATATTATTTTGCGCTTTCATAACTCTGTACATGTGGCTGTCCTTTACATGCACAGCACAACCAGTTTAAGGAGGTCTATGTGAAGTTCACCTAATGGATTTTCTGTGTTATGATTGAACTAACCTTTTTAAGAGTCAGTGACGGGACTTGTCTGAACCAGGATCATGATTCAGACTGCAAACTGTCATAACAGTCAGGTGTGACTCAGCCAGGAACAGGCCCTGTTATACAAGCAAACTAAGCTGGGAAGAGAGGAACTTATTTTAAATGGTCTCAGTGTAAAACTAGTCAATCTCTGTAGTTCTGTGATGTTTCATTCATTTAAAATAGTGTCTGTAAAATATATGATCAGCAACATTTACAGTATCTTATTCATCTTTGCCAGGTTTGATAATATTCAGCAGAATTCAGTAAAACAGCACTTTTTTTTTGCATAGACTAGGAGATTTTGCAGTATTAAACCACCTTAAATCATTTTCTCATTCAGCATATTACTATAGCCAGATTTTCGTGCATAATTAGAATTTTTTTTTAATAAAATTTCCAGAAAAAACATGAAAGATAGTCTTAATTATTGAACAAATACTGCGCAGCTCTGCTGTATAATAATATTAAGGGTTGGGCACACTTATTTTCCAAATGGATCGTTAAAACATTACAGAAACTGACAGTGTGATAAGATCTCATTGTTGATTGAATAAGTGCCAGTCAAACCTCAAATGATGGAAAACAGTTCTCTCTAATACATCAATGTTGAAAACAAAGTAGAAGAAGCGGTTAAGAAGAAACTTGGTAATTGCGTTTGTTTCATGTAATAACTTGAGAAAGCCTTTGCCTCATCAGTTTGGTGCAGCGGAAGCTGGACTTTTGAGTCACGTGTTTCGTGTATGTCAGCATTTACCCATTAAGACTGCTTCCATTGCACTGTAACACATTTTGATTCCGTCAATATGCCAACTTTTTGGTCAGTACCAAGTGTGGATACAGTTTTAGTGTCGGTAGAGGGAGGCCTTTAGTGAACTTTCACTTCAAACTTACTTCTTCTTTCATTAGGTTTTTACAGTACATAGCCACTAAGTACTGAGAAAGAATTTCCAGTTTTACAGTTTTTTTCCTGCTGATAATAAAAAAAAAAATCATAGTTTAATATTGGACAAATGTAGTTCTGCTCATGATCATCTCATCTCTACACAACAGATGTAAGTCTCAATACAGTATCTGAATCTAACTAATATCCAGTCTTATAAACACAAGTTTGCCTATTCTCTCCACTCTCAACCCTCTTATGTACCTAATAAAAGCATTTTTAACTGGTAATATTAACTGTACAATATTATAATGCAACAATACAGTAAAGGCTACTGTCATCCCTCTTTCCATCTGCCAGCAGGCTTGTCTGAAATCTGATCTCTTGTTTGTTGTATTCTGTTTGGCACAACCCATAAGCCGCCATCACTGCTAAAATGTTGCCTGTATAAATCAATAGTTGACATCCTGCCAGACAGGCAGCCGGAGAGCTTAAGAGAACGTGAGCTTGAGAGAGGTGAAAGAGAGCGAGAAAGGCTGAGAAAGAGGCACAGATGAGGACCAAAAGAGCTGAAGGAAAGACCGTTAATGTCCTGTGGGGTCTTTAATAATAACCATAAAATAATGGCCACCGTGGCAGGAAAATGTAAGAGCAACTGCACGTAAGAGAAAATGGCAATGGCACGACTGTTTTAAAAGTGTGTGATGTGAAGGCTTAAGAGGACACAATAGTCTAACTATATAAGGCTAGATTTACCCAAGAGCTGCTGTTAATTACAAAAACAGCTGTCCTAAGCACGTCAGTCATGTTTGCTCAGTTGTGTTGTGTGGCTGTTAGTGAGGACATTGCTTCTCTTTTGAAGGCTAAACATGGTTTGTTTTAGAGTAGACTCGCCGCTTGATGATGATCCTTTGGCCATTGTCCTGCTAGCTCTTACTGACAGTAAGAGCTGTTTTGAAAATGGTTACTTAAAAAGGTTAGATACCATAAAACAGTTTAGGTTTAAAATACAGGATAAATAATAAAACATCTTCTCCCCTATGATGATATCTTAGTGGCTCAAAGAGTGACATGAGGATCATTCTCTTTAAAAACGTAAGAGAGTTGTACTGATTTATCTGGTGTACCTGTCAAACAAGTACGCCAATCTGTCAGTCTGAAACTATGCCGTTTTACCAGGTCAAATTTCCTCTGTAATTTAAATATTCATGTTTGAGAGAGAAACACAAACAAGCACAGTGGCATTTGTGGCATAACTGAAGTTAGGTGTGTGTGGTTTTCCCCCCTCAGAAAGGTCATCTCAACTTTAGCAGCTGAGTGCAGAGGTTGTTGTGTTATCAACAGTCTGTAGGAGTCTAACCTGTATCGATATAGTGCAGACTGCAGACGCAGTAGTAAATGACTCATGTTATACAAGCGTGTGCAAATCTGCAGACTGACCTTGTGTTTTCTCTAAAACACATGCATTCAAGAGTGGGCAGAGGAAATATATCCACACAGTAGCACTATGACCAACTATGGTCTGTGCAAACATATGCATATGAATGCACGCACACACGCAGATGCTGCTTTGCATTGCAAAACACTGTTTTACAAATTCACCGCAGCAATAATATTTTGTGTACTCATTTGGGTCTCAGCACAAGTCTGCCAGTGAAGGCAAAATCACACAATGGTTAAAGCAGTTTATTGTAAAGCTTACCTAGGACAGCAACAATCGTCTTTGTTCAAAATTTCGGGCTTGATTTATTGACGCATGACAGCAGGGGCTTTGGCTATTAAACACCGTGATATGTTATGACAACCTCAGCAAACAGTAATTAAACTACATTAGATAACATGGGACTGATATAGCCTGCCTGCCCCCTCCTGTTGTGTGTGACACCAACCAATGTACAGACTTACCATTTTCATGTTGGCTAGCACACCCAAGATGGCTTCCAGCCAAGCACATTAGGAATTATTATCCTTAATAAGTTTTCTATTCTCTATAGAAATATTTATAACAAAGTTACAGCCATTAGATGCTGTCTTCAGTCAGTCATATGAGAAACCCTAATGCTATAATGCAACTGTGAACAGACTTCAAAAGCAATCATTTCTTTTTACATTAAGCACAGAACGATCGGTGCTTCATGAGCACTGCCAAAAACTCTTTCTGTCATCAACAAATCTGAACCTACCAGGACACTAGAGGTGTAGTTAAGCGAAGATATGGAAACCCTTAATGTCATTTAGTCCTCTACGACACTCAATAACAATAGGATCTTATTAATATTCCAAACAGATGCTTGAGTCTTAAGTTTTCATGCATATACTGCATGACTGGGTGTTGTCACTGGTATGCGCTGCATATTTATTTTAAATAATGAAACAAGGTAAAGCGTTACTAGAAAAACTGCTCGAGCCTGAAGAAAGTCAGACTCTCATACAAAAGTTGCAAAATAATTAAAGGCTTTAATAATGGGGACATTAAAGCGCTATATGACCCCCATTTATTTCCCCCACTGTGTGCTCATTTCTTTCTTCAGGCTAAACGTGAGCATTTTAACCAGAGTGTTTCATAACTCAGGTGATACAGACCCAGGATTTACAGCCTATGCCTACACTTAACATGTAAAGCAGTCCTAGGCTAACAGGTGACAACCAAAGCAAAGGACAGCATGTTAGGTGAAGACCCAGTAGCTTCTGCTACTGCTGCACAGACACACAAAGTCAGAGAGACACTGGATCCTTTAAAAAATAGAAAGATATACAAGGAAGTACAGCTTATTATATAAGGAGGAAACTTACCATCATGTTCCATGACTTGACCCAGGGAATATTATCAGCCGTTTGAGTTGATCCTCGCCTCTTCCAGACACACAGCCTCTCTGCCTCCAGCCCTCCCCCTTGCCAGCTCCCCCTCCCTCTTTCTCACCGTCTGCCTGCTTTTCCTATTCTTTCTCTCTCTCTCTCTCTGTTCCTGTATTACCCTCTCTGCCTCTCTCTCTCAATCTCTCTACACTGTCTGCTACTCACTTGCTCCTCCTCCTCCATTCCTCCCTCCCATCTGCATCCCTTCGCTCCAATAAAGACCATTAAAAGTTAATGTTTGTTTCCATCTCAGGTCCTCGTTCTCTCTCCCAGTCCCATCCTGCGTTTATCTCCATCAACCTGCCAGTCAAGTTTTTCCTTCTTCTTACGGCTACCCAGTCTGGCTCCATGCTCATCTATTTTTTTTTTAACTCTACCCCATCCCCATGGGCTAAAACCCACAGTGACGTAAAGGGGAAGGAAGAAAAAGAAGAAGCAGAAGAAAAATATGGCACAGCAGATGCAATCATTCAAACACACACTCGCATAGTAGAAAAACTACATAGAATTCATACACGCCAGTCCTAATAATCTATCTAATGCATTTTTACTGATGTATACTGTTTGCTGAAATTGCTAATGCTTTGGCAGCTGCATATCTAAACTTCCATCCCAGTAAATCAAACCAATATGAACTGAATACCTGCATGGGTTTTCTCTAGGTTCCTCCTGCAGGTCAAAGACATGAACTGCAAGAGCTGAACTCAGGGGTGGGCAATTAATTTTCTCAAGGGGTCACATAAGAAACTGGGGTTGTTTTGGAGTGCGTCTATAAGTTTATAAGAGATAAAATTAGTATTAAGCAGAGTAAGGTAACTCAGTTCTGCTTAATTGATATTACGCAAAATTGGATTGACCAAATGGGTGCACTCCTCCTCATACCAGCTTAACCACCATGGCCATAACTCAAGAAATCATACGGTAAAGCCTAAAGCAAAACATTAATACACGAGAGTCAAAACTGAACTCGCATATGAAACCTGAAAGGGGAAAGAGGAGTCCAAACACACAAGTCTTAGGGCATAGGTGAAATCAAAAAGGAAGCAAAAACATCAGAGATGCACAAAAAACTCTTTACCAAAATAAAACAGGAACTGAGAATGATTAAAAACAAGAAAGCAAACAGACACATAAACAGAGGTAGACAAAAACCAGGAAACACACTAGGAGACATTAGGAAAATATGAAAACCTGAAACCCAAGAATGGATTTCAGTTAAATGAACAGGGACTGTGACCATGACACACTGTCATAATCCCCTTAAAAACGGAAAAAAAATTCCACACTATAACAGAGGAATGGAAAGACAAATGTGGTCATATTTCACAAGGTTTTCAGATACTGAATTTTTACTGTCCACCTCTTTAATTAATTAATTACCAAGTATTAAGGACACACACTGAGTCTGAAAAGACATGGACGTAAACTGCAGCTGTCTAGTGGCCTTTTTTTCCTCCTTGTTTTAACCCCATTTATGGCTTATAGAATATTACTGCTTAATTAAGAAGACAGCTAAAGACTGTGGCCCAACGACAAGAATATAAACATAACATTTGTGAGAATCATATCTCTATAAAAATCAACAAACATACACACAATGAGAGAGAGTCAGGTGAGGGCAGGTAGAATAAAAAATGCAAGAAAGATGAAGTGCCATGACCTCTGGTCTGGCTCCAAGGTTTTTGGGTGGTTTTGTTGTTTTCACTCTTGTTCTAGCGCTTCACATTTTTCATTATGTGTTCTTGATTCTTGCTTTGATTTCTATCTAAATTCAACATTTCTTTATCTTTGTTTCGTGTATTTGCTGTATTCGACTGAAGAGTCTAAGTTTTATTTCATCTAGATTATTATTGTTATTAGTAGTAGTAGTAGTCTCCCTAGTGTCTATGTTTATGTCTCCCTCTGTGTGCCTTTGTTCCTGACTTCTTATTAAATGTTTCTATTAAATTTTGTGTTAGTGTCCTTTGGCTATTTCCTGTTTTACTTTGAAGGTTAGTTCTCTTTTCCCCGACTGGTTTTACCTGCTGTTAATTGTTTTCTCTAGTATTCTGCCTGCTCCCCAATTAGTGCTCTGTGTTTATATATAGCCCTGTGTTCCTCCTTTGTCTGCTAGTTCATCTGTTATGCTCCTCAGTGTGCTCTGTCTCTGTGCTCATCATGCCACTTTGGTTCTATTTGTGCCTTTTGGGACTTTGTTAATGTTCAAGTTTCTTATCAGCCTTTTGTTGCCAAGCCTGCTTGGGTCCTTTCCTCATCGCTTTCTGTGATACTAAGAGCCAGATAGATGGTTATTTCCTCTCTCTTCGTCTCTCCCATTTACACACACACACACAGGCGCGTGCACTAAATAATTAAATAAGTTTTATATCAACAAAAGTTAGGATTATTGCATGTCTCTTTTAGATATCTGCTGCATATTTATGTTGGCTGTGCACGTCTACTAAGTACAGGTGATTTTTAATTTTCTGTTTATTATAAAGCATAGAGCATGATAAAATGTGCTGATGGACTGAGAATAACAGATATGCGTGTGTGCATGTGTGTGTGCGTGTGTGTGTGTGTGTATGTGCGTGTGTGCATGTGTGTGTGTGTGTGTGTGCATGTGTGTGTGTGCGTGTGTGTGCGTGCGTGTGTGGTTTTGTGTGTGTGTAAGCCAGTGTAAACAATGTAAGTTAAGTGGACTGAGAACAAATATGGTGTCCACACACAAACATTAGTGCTACGTGTCAAGTGTCAGTATTTTCCTGTATTATTGTATTTGACTCTCTTATTATTATTTAATTCTGTTCTCAAATGATATTTTTTTTATACATACATATAATTTATCTATCTTATACCTGTATTTTTTATCACTAGTGTCTCTCTTCTGCTGGATTTTTTAATTAACATACAGAGTGATTATGTAATTCCCACTTCACGCTTAAACATACACTTGCTGTATGTAAACATCATTATTAGAGGCTGTGCAGAGTAATCATCCTGCTCATTTGCAGCCGAGGCGTTTCAACATATATTAATAAAGTTAAAGGCTTATTAAGTAACAGCACAGAGTTACTGTTAGACAGATGGAGGGGGAGTAAGAAACAGAGAAAGTGAGACTTTGACTTTTGATTCAGTCCAATGAAAGGGCTCCCAATAAGCGAGAAGAACAGAAACTGGCTCATCAACTCCAGTAACACCCACCCACACAGGCACACGCATGATCACACGGAAAAGAAGCGAATAGATTAAAAAAGCATTAAAGTGCCAGTATCTAACAAGATAATCAAAAAGAGATGCAGTCTTATTCTCTTTTTCACAGTTTAATGTGAGAGCAACACATAAAGTCCATCCAAAATCTTACCAAGGCTGAGTGTGAGTATTAAAAAGGAAAGAAAATCAGTTTCTTAATATTAGCATTCAAAGAGTGTTCATGAAGATTTCAGGGAGTGTATTAAAAAACCAAGACAACAGAGCTGATCCAGAATAATTATTGGATTTGGAGTTGCCTTTTGTTTGTCTGCTGGTATAATCATGAGGTCGTTTAAAATGCAGCAACAGCAGGCCAACAGGTTCTGATGAACTGCGTTTGGAATGTCCCTGTAGAGCAACACATAGGAGAGTTTACTGAACGTATGGCTTACTCACACTTCACTACTGAAAATGAAATAAGTTGTGCATCTGACACCGCTGCAGTCAAGGTTTGGTTAGATTTAAACACAAACTCAAGTTGATCACGGATTAGGCAAGCTTGGTGATTTGGTAATAAATTATTAGTAAAAGAGGGTGGGCCAAATGTCAGTGATTAATCCTGTTAAAAGCAAACACTGACTGTTAGTTAAAATAGTATGTTCTGTAGATCCATTCTCTGTATTGGCTTCTATGGAGAGCTTCTATATAGGCATTACAACTAGCTTCTCTTCTGCTAGCATGTTAGCTAATGTAATCGTTTATTTTTAATATTCCAAGATTAACATTCATTGCAATCCTTGGTATGGGAGTATCGCCTATCTGTTTGACCGCTTGAACTGGATATCACATCTGGGGGGCTTGTTGAAAATGGGTCAAAAGGCATCTTAAGTTATAAAAGATATAAATTTGTTCTTAAAAATCTGCCACTGATATCATATGTTAAAATAAAGCCTGGTTCCAGAGCTGTAGGCTAGGTTTTCAATATTTTTAAATTTTGACACCAGAAACCAGAGTTAACCATTACCTCTTGCTTTGCTCAAAACAGGTATAATCACAATGACCCTTTGAGAGCTCGCTGACGTGTTGTTTTTAGGGGTGGAATTACTGCCTCACAGCAGGGTCATTGATAAATTCAAATGTGATGGTATTATGTAAAAAACATATATCATCATAAATGTAGCTGAAACAAGGTGGTTGTATTTTGCTACATACTAGCCATAGTCAAATAAGTCAATAGATCCTAAACTGTGGTCTACATTTGGTTACAGACAGATTCCTTCTGCTGCCCCATCACTTGGCACACATTTCATGACATCGCTACACCTATCCGTTGTAATTGGAATAAAAAAACAATACATTTTACATTAAAATATTTTGTTTTTAGAAGCTTTCAATTGACACAGCAAATATTAAACCAAAAATCCTTTCTCTGATTCGTTTATCTCCAGGATTTAGAAATTGAGCTCTCAACAAAATCTATTAAAAATTAATGATTTAGTGCTTTCCAATTCCATTTGAGACTTTTGAAAAGGAAAAGCCGAATGTGGTTATAATAAGTGAACACTGCAACATAGTTAAAGATGGTGTTTTTATTTGCTCCAAAAACCAAAACCATAACTTTTTTGGGTATGTCAGTGGCTGCTGCAGAAGCCACATCGGTAGCTAAAGATGTGTGGGCAGTGAAGGGGGAAGGGCAGCTCACTGCATTTCAGTACATTTTAACAAGCAGTTATCGCAGGCTAAAAGGGTCTGTAATCAATGTAATTTCGAGGCAAGTACCCGCAAGAAGCCAAGCTACCAGAAAGCTGACACTCCTCTGTTGTCTTCTTTGCTTTGGTCCTCTCCTCCTCCTTAATCATCCAGTCCTCGCATCCCTTTCTGTCTCCTCTCTGCTCTTCGCTGATTTCATAATGTTCCCTTGTCTGCATTCAAATGCCTCACTTGCTTTCCACTCTTTGGTCTGTTTGTTCACTGTTGCTCTTCTTTGTCTTAATTCATACTTTTTGTTCTTGGCCTTTCCTTCTTTCTTTCTCCTCTATTTTCTGGCCTCTTGTACCATTTTATCTCCTCCTCTACTTTATCCCTCTCTAATTAGGACAGCGAAACAGTACCCATCTGGAGGACAACATATTATTTACAAAGTACATCAAAGGCCATCTTAGCATGCGCATTATCCACATATAACCTAAGAGCCATAAAGTGCATTGGTGTACATGCTTTGTTATTCTTATGCACATTCCGGAAGTGATAGAAAATTACACCAAAAATTAAACTGGATCTTTTGTCAGTCTTTATTCAGACCCACTTTACTCAAAAACTTTCTGCCTCGATTTTGCTCCGGTTACAATTTAGCCACATAATATCTCACAAGACTGTGGTTTCTTATTCATTTTTAAAGGGAATGCTTAGAGAGTTCACTTTTACTTAAAAGAGCCTATTTTGTTTTATCCTTTAATTATGCTTCCTGTTGCCTTGCATGTTCTCAAGTATGTGGGCGGCATTTCCTTTTGATTCTCATTTATTTTATAAACAAACCATACTTAGCATGAAAAGAACATCCCTCCCTTCTGCCATTAATCATGCTAATATTCCCCACCGGAGCAATTTTATATTGGGAAGGGACATTTCTCAGAAGCCCGATCAACTTCATCCCTTCTAGTCAAAAAAAAAAAAAAAAGAAAAGAAAAAAATATGATTCTGTAAAATGACAGATATGGTCTGTGTCATTTGCGATGTGTACTACACTATTTCTAATCTCACATCATCTCAGTCAAAATAAACCCAGCCTCCCACCATCAGTCCACACCTGGGTGACGTAATACGTTTGAGTTGATGTGTGCTGTTTTTAAGGATCATTGTTAGGAAAGGTGAAATAGCGCCCCCTGTTGCTACAAATCGTTCAGTTTACAATAAAGTGTGTTTTGTACACATTGCAGTCATTATATAGTCTAAACCGGTTGTTTGGAACCTTACATATGTTTAACAGATTTGAGTGAAGATTACATATGTACGGGCACTTATAAGAAATATTTAATAATCTTGCATCGACCCAACTGGTGAAGTTCAAAATGCAAACTGGCAGGAGACATAAATAACTTTGGGCATCTATTTTCCTAAGGCTCCACTCCACAATCATTTCCTGTAATTACAGCTTAACGGTAAACACAGGACACTTCCTGTGGCAACTGTAGACAAGCAATATAACTATTAACTATTAACTATTAACGCAAATGTTATTTGTATGCTATAATGAATTGATCCAATTTAAGAAGAAAAAAAGTCCTCACCAAAAGACAGTGAATTAATAAATGTTATGTCTGCAAACTGTGTCAGAGCAGAGGGAGGCGTGTGAATTGGTCAAACAGCACGGCTCCAAGTTAAAACAGTGTAGATGACTGATAGGAAGTGGTTCAAACCACTAAAGCAGTATATAGGCCTGCAAGCCACGGGCTTCAGGCAGCAAAACCGTGACAGTGACATTTAAGAAAGTCACCGCGGACACATGGTTAACACAGTGAAAGAGGTCTCACACTGCATCATTTTAACACCCTCTCCCCGAGTATTGGTTTCACATTTTACCTCTGAGACCTTTCGATATCTAATACCCAAAGAAATAACCGCCATTGTTATTATACTGAAACTGCACACTTGCTAACTTCAGTTACTGGTGAATTTAATTATGTGTCACACCCTGACGTGACAAAGACGATCTCCATGCAATTTATTGTGTAACTTTGAGAAAAAAAAAATAGGTGTATCCACTATATGGTTATGAATTACAAGTGACAACAAAGCAGTGAATTACTACGGTAATAATTGTGTATGAGCATTAAATGTATGAACAAGACGGGAGAATTAAGTATAAAACAAAACAAACAAACAAAAACTGGCTTCTTTATTTGCTTTTTTTTTTTTTTTTTTTTTAATTCAGCCCAAAATGTGAGAGGAAGAGATACGACAACTATTTTGGGTTGGAGAACAGGAAATCAGAGGAAGCAATTTGGAGATGTTGTCTAGCAAGATGTAACTGCTATAACTTGCATAACCTTAACTGTTGATTAAAGAAAGCTAGCTGAAGCCTATTTTGTGCTTATTAAGCATCTCTGTCTCCAACTTCCTTATTCTTTTTTTTCTTGGCCCACTCGTGAGAGGTCTCTCCTACCTGAGCGGGCTCCCCGGAGCTTGAACAAAACTCTAGCTCGAAATCCGGAGGTATCACTCTGAGAGCGGCACCTGTGGCGGGGCCACAGCTGTGGAAAAAGCTTCATCTCCCGGTAGGTATCCCCCTCCTCTTCGTCGGCCATTGTCGCCTCGTTTGTCAACCCGCCAGGCGAGGGGAGTAACAAGTTCACAGTGAAGAGAAAGCGAGAAACCTCACAGGAACCTGCTGAACATCACCATACCGTCAGCTCCTCCTCTTCAAAGTTTTCTTAGCCCGCAGACAGTACGTGTTCCTGTGTTTGTTCACGCCCATCATCTGCCGCTGCAAACAGGTTGGCTTGCTGTTATGACTAAGAACAATTGTGAAAGGCAGTGGCAGCTGCCTACCCATTATCCCACACTCACTGCTGAAGCTGTTTCCATTTTGCATGACTTAAAAGAAGAAGACGGAGTTTAAGCAATGCACATTATTGCATGCATTTGCGTCACACAGCTCTTAGCTGTAACTTAAGGCGGCATGCATGGAAAATAAATATCTTTAGTGCACAGAAACTCCATTACAGTCATACATAAGACATTTACCAAAACTGCATCTGGATGCAGGACCTGGGAGTTGCATGCATTTTCTCCTGCATGAGTGAACCGTATGGACAGATAGCAGCAGACAGTTATATTTATTAAAAATAAACTAAAAACAGAAAATATGAGGCACTTTTGCATAAAGAAAGGTTTCTTTTGTTACACATCTTACGCAATAACAAATTTCTATTGATCACCACGGGATAATCGCAGGACTTGGTCGATGCAGGCTTTAAACGTAAGATGTCGCTAAATCACTACTCTGCTGATTTTCGTCCAGGTTTACACCCAGTGCTTCATTTTCACATTATTATGTAAAGACCTCTCACTCTGCACTCATTTTTCAAGCACCAAATATTTTGATAATCTTTAAATATGACTGGTTTGACAGTGTTTGTGTGGCAGAAAGTGGTACACAATGCTAGCAAATAGTCAGATATATTATATTTGAATCTAACTTTCCCAGCTCTTACAACAATAAGAGAAAACAAAGATGTTTTTTTTATTGTGGTTACATGTGATAATCTTTTTATATTCCCATTCACGCTGTTATTTCAGCTGCTGTACTGCCTGCTTACAGTCTCTGGGTTTCAGTACTGCCTCTTCATATTATTTATCATGTTTTTCATCATTTTTACTAAAATCTGTCAAACGTGACTTTTTTGGTACCTTGTCACTTTCCCTGTTGTGCATAGCATTAGACAGGCTAAGTCTGTAATAAAAAGCCTTCCCTTCACATTGACTGGGGTAAGTGCCAACGCTTGTCCCACAAAGCGGTCAAAATATGGGACATTGTGCCAAGATTTATGACGAGTGGACAAGGCTTAAAAATACTGTCCAGTCCCACATAAAGAGGGACATCTGGTAACCCTGACATTTATACTGAGCAGATTGCAATTAAATCAAACCTATAAACATACACATATATTTACATGTTATTGAAAAAATACTTGCTCAAACGTCTGATGCAAACTAAGTGTTTAGTGTTAGTTTTTATTTATTATTTAATCGAAATAATAATATATGACGAATTGTACTGTATTATACCCCTGTTACACATGGATTCATATTAAAATTATATTTTAAAAAACACAAATACAAATCTAAACGACATAGCTCTATCGATGTTTTTGTTAAGCGTCAGAGTGATCATCTTCATAATAGACGATCTGCGGTCGTCGCTCAGCAGTAGCAGTGTTGGATCCCTGTCCTGGATCGAGGGAGATGGGCTGAGGTATAGAGCACAGACCCAACAGCAACCGAGATCCACGGCGGCTCAGCGCACCACTTACAGAGGGACGACTCGGGTAAGCCGACATGGGTCGTTAAACTAAATGAATTAAGCTACTAACTTTGTTGTTTCGTACACTTGAAGTTGTCCGTTTAATATTTAACGAAGCGGGCTAGCAGGAGCCGCCAGTGTTAGCTCGGGGTTAGGTTAACGTTTGTGACAAAACTTCTTTCTCTCAGCTAGTTATAAACGGTCGAGCAGTAAAGAAAAAGCAGTATTGGGGGTGATATATTGTAATTCTCCGTGTCTTGCGAATCGTTTTACAAGTTTGCGGCACGCTAAGTACAAGCTAACATGAACCATATCGTTCTCAGTTAAGTTGAGGCCAGGGAGCCACAGCTGCTGATGCTGCTAACACAGCCGTTTTCAGCGTGTTGTGGTAAGCTGGAATACCCAACGTTAGCTAACAGTTTGTGGTTGTGATGTTATATTTACGCTGGGATTACGGACTCTTGTTTCCTAAATCCTTTGGTTTAGACGCGCAGGACTCAGCTAGTAGACTAAACCCACTGAGCATCTTCGTTTTGCCTTACTTTGGAAATAGAAAAATCCAGACTAGGTATTGCTGTGGTGCAAGAAACCTGGGTGACCAAGTAACTGTTAAGGCTGAAACCGGGCTCTATTTAAAGGTTTCTGGTGAGAAATTATTTGTTTTATTTGAACTAGAATGGCCTGACCCACAAAGAGCAAGTGAAGCCCCCTGCCCCTTTAGTTAATTACCTTTAATCCCTTACCATTGTTTTCTCTCCCTTATATTTATTTCATTTGTTGCGTTTTTTCAATCCACATGCTGACACAAGCAGCATAAACTTTTACTCTGCAGTTACTATTTCCAGCTGCTGTGGTACTTTAGATGTTACAGCAGCAGTTTAGGGCCATGAAAACAAAATACTGACTGTCCAATCCTAAATGTTGACTTATGACTTTGGTATCTTGTGACAGTGTTTGTACTAATGAGGCCTTCCAGCAAATGTAAAGAGTCAGTCTACCTGGGAAATGTTTGACCTAGAAAGAAGTGGGCTGTTATCACCATCTTATCTTAAGAGGTTGACCTTTAAACTTGTAAATCTTCACTGTAGTCTTGTTAGCACTTTCAACAATTTATTGTAATGTTTCCTTGCATCTTTCCTTCGTTTAATTTACAGTGAAAACCGTGCTGTGTGATCCCAGACAGCATTTTTGCGTTTCTAAGTATCCTGGTAGTGATCTGTTTTGAATCCTTACTAGAGAAACCCAGATATGCTACTCAAATAGAGGCTGGGTTACTGATCACTGCTTGCCATGTGTGGATTGCTTTCCTTGGCACAATTATGCGTGTCCTGTAAGGAAAATTTTCAAAGATTTACTTGCGAGGGAGCTGAATTATTGTAAGGATATTATGACCATTGATCCTGGACACAAAAATACCTACTCGTGCAAAAACTGCACTCTGTCCATTCTGTATTTGCTCTTCCCTAAGCACAAGAGGTAGCTTGCACTGTAGCACATAGTAGCTTACAGCCACCTCGGGTGAGTTAATATGAACTTACATTTGTTAT
Source organism: Neolamprologus brichardi (assembly GCF_056152115.1). Taxonomy (NCBI): domain Eukaryota; kingdom Metazoa; phylum Chordata; class Actinopteri; order Cichliformes; family Cichlidae; genus Neolamprologus; species Neolamprologus brichardi. Next base: position 10,448,852 of record NC_142116.1, read on the forward strand.
TTTGACAGTTGAATTACTGATGTGCTGTTATGTTCTATATATGTCCTGTATAATTCCCAGCAGGGGATTATATATCCCCATATGCAGACCTACTCACTGTGATGAGCCCCTTTGACAAGGGAGCAGCTGAAAGTAGAAAGGAGTGCAATAGTGACCATTTTTTATATTTGACCATATTAAATCCAGCTCTTCATCACAGATTCATCAAGATCTTTGTAACGGTCAGTCATCACTGCTTCTGGGGAATGCCTTCTTTGGGAAACACTTGGCTCGGGAGCTGCCACCAGTTCTCACCGAGGCCTTCCCCAAACCGCAGTCTCAGACCTAGATCTAGCTCTCTGCATTCTCTTTTAAGAAACATTGTCAATCGATTTCAAGATGTGATAACTATTAATGAAAAGAAGTCAAACACAAACTTTTTAAATGAAACTGAAGTAAAAAAATAATAATTATTGTCTACATTAACAAATTTCTTCTGGGGGCCCAGATAGTTCAGATTCAGTCCCATAAATGTGTCTTTGTTGTCATGTGCTCAAAGCAAGCGTTGGTGTAAATAATTTCATCTGTATTTAAGGAGAAGGCTCATTTTAAAACAATCATGCACATTTTTCCTCTGCAGGAGATGTTAGGGATGTAGCTATCTTCAGTCCGAGCCCTGTCTGATAGTGCTACCTTTGCTACACCACCTCTATTACTTGTCTACAGACCTCATGTGAACTTGGGTTAACAGCATTGAAATTTAGTCTGTGTTGTCATTGTGTGTGCTTTTGTTTTGTTTGTTTTGTTTTTAAATGTTGACCCACTGACAGGTGACCTGTGACATATACATGTTTTTAATCAGCTATTTTACAAAACAGTCTTTTTTTTTGGGGGGGGGGGGGGGGGGGTCATGCTTACTGCTATGCACCAAAATACAGTTTTTATTTCATATACGATGTGATTAGTTGAACTGATAAAATGTCCACTGTTGCTTCAATGTTTGATGTTAAGAGTATAGAGATGGGCATGTATGTTGACTTTAAAAACAGTAGTAGTGAAAAACTTTTAAAAAAAGAACTATAAACACTTAAACAGTTGACCTTGAGGCGCGGCTTCCCTGTCCTGAGCAAAATCTTTTTATCGAAGTGCAATTTTGTAAACTACCATAAAGTTCAAAGTTGTTAATTGATCATGAGAACTGGATATTTGCTGTGTTTACTGAGGATATGATCTCATTGGTTTCAAGGTTGTCTCACCTGATCCAACAAGAGATAAACCAATAGATAACAGGAAGAGTGGGTGCATTCAGGTCCCTCCTGCTTTCAGTGAGTAAGTTTTAATATGCCTTGGTATTACTCACCTTCTTGATGTGAACTGAAGTGACACCTAGCTATATGCTTCCTCTGCACTGTTTATTTAATCAACAATATTGCTGTTTATTTACACTTCTTAGTGAAATGCAAACTGTAAATGAAATGTAGATTTCTCAATACTGAGTGTAAGGCATGATTTAAACCAATATGAAATGTTTTTGCATTATATTTAAAGGCTTGACTACAAGCTCTGCAGTCTTTCTCATGTCTTAAAATGACATATATTGCTCAGGCCTTTTTTATGGTATGGCAATGGCTCAGGCTATAGATCAGGTCACCTGCTAATTGGAAGATAGGTGTTTGGCCAACGTATCCTTGGGCAAGATATAGAACCCTAAGTTCCTCCTCATGTGTTCACCGGAGTGTGAATGTCAGAAAGCACTTGGACATGTGTGTCTGGAAAGTATTCTCTGCGCTTCACTTGTTCCACATTTTGTCATGTTGCAATGTTATTGCAAAATGGACTAAATTCATTTTTCACTTTAAAATTCTGCACACATTACCAATAATGACAAAGTGAAAAGGGTTTGCTTGAGATTCTTGCAGATGTATTAAAACATTAAAAAATAAACTGTCCTGTGAATACACGTGCACTGTTGAAAAAAAAAAGTACTGTTATAAATGTGTGTGAATGAGACATGTTGTATAACGCATTTCGAGTGCTCAAGTAGAGTAAATGAGCACCATAGAAGAAGCAGTCCATTTACCATTTACATCATCACACACAGATGGAACATCATTGATGCCCAAGCTGAATAACAGTGCCCTAATATTGATCCTTGCACGACCCCCGTGTTACAAGTTCTTGTGTGTGTTGGAATTAAAACTATTATCTGTGTCATAGACTTTATGTAGATCCAGAAGCAATCATCTCACTACCCCACCTTTTTCTAAATTTGCCCTAACAACTATGGTTGTTAGAATTCAAATAGGGTAGAGTAGGCTGTGCTTTTCAGGTGTTCTACCAACTGGTCATTTGCAAACTTTTCAGCGACTTTGCAAACAGAAGCAAGTGCACAGGTCTAATTGTTTACTTCCTGTATGTCACCTGCCTTGTATAAAGGAGTTCCTACAGCAATTTTTAGAACGGAAGGAAATGCTGTATTTCACAGAGTTATTTATAATATAAAACATGTACAATTATTTATCTAGTCCCTTATGAGCTTTTACATTTCATTAGGGGTTAAATAAATGTATTAACCTTGGACACACCTGATTGATTGAAAGTTAATCCTGTGATGATATTTGAGAAAGCATGGAAATTAGATTCTCTCAAATATCTACCTGATTCTTCCAAAAACTAAACAAAACAATGGTGCGAACTTAAGCTGCATACCCAGTCTGTATTTTTTTTAATGTTTCATGTTCCCACATCTATACCAGCATCAGCCATACTGATGCAGATCCACTTCGGCTGTTTGGATTCTCCAAGTAATTGTGAGGAAATGAAGTGCTGGCAAAGCTTTTGTTTGACGAGTCAAAATTGGTTTGCCTTTTGTTGGTCATACGTGGCTGATAAATTATTTTGGATTTTTCTACACTTTTTTTGTTTTTATATCTGTAATCTTTTGGCTGCTGATTACATGTTTTTAATGGTACTTGCCATGGGTTCATCAGTCAGTGTTTTCTTACATCTTTTTGCAGAGGATATCTATGTTCAAGTAGGAGCTAAAGGAAGATGCCAAAAATGGGTTTTAAAAAAAAGTATTACTAGTGTAAAAAAAACAAAACAAAAAAACAACCCTGTTCAGCAGAAGCTAGGAACTAAGAATAATGAAAAGCATTTTTCTGCCTGATGCTGTGATGACAAAATAAATCCACATGATGTATTTAAATATGTTAAACCCCCCATTGAAAGGCACTTTGGGTCAAACAAAGTCTAGGGGAGTGATCATTTTTTAATGTTATATTGTTATAGTATGGAGGGAAAAAAACATACATTTTTAAAAATGTTCCCTTATTCCCTACTTAGTACATATCTTGGCTAACAAAGCTGTTATCCATATTTAATTTTATTATTATTCTATATTTCATGTGTTTTTGTTAAAAATTGAATTCTGGTACAGTGTTGATCTAGTTTGCATTAAGACTTTTGATATAATCCTCCTTTACCCTTCCCTATCTTTAAGTATATTTAATTTCATCGTTTGTTAAATTCTTTTCTGGATCGCGAAAATGGATGAGCATGCCTTCAGCTGAACTTTTGCAAAGTACTTTATTTATAGTGTCGCCACTCTCCACAGAAACGTCTCTCACTTGACGTTCGGTGTGTACGTAGCGTTAAGATGGTCGTCTCTGACACTGCTGCTCCTTTCTGTAGCCTGTGTGTGAAATAGGATGACTCAGAAGCTGACTTTTATGGGTAGATGCATATTTTACGGGTAGATCCAGAAACTAACTGAGATGCTAACAGCCTAGACTCCATGCACAACAAGCGGGCCTTTTGTCCCCTCCTTGCCCTCATCCACCCACACAGTGCTCATAATGTTCTGGAAAAAGAGCGCCTTTATCTCGGCCTTCCACAGACTCATCTCACATATTGTAGGATTGGTTCAGAAAGACAGCAGCTTAAACAGGCTAATGTGACAATATCCCCACAGTAACACTGCGCCCACCCACGCGAGTGCTGACATTGAGATGCGCATATTCAGATGTGTTGGTCTAAACATTTACTTTTCAGTTCGTTAAAGGAGAGCAGCAGGGATGTGGCAGCACTCAGCAGGTTAAATATTGCACACTCTCTCCTGCGTGGGTCCTTTGGGTGTTTTTTTTTTTTTTTTTCCTCCCCTCTCGTCTCTCCTTTGTGTCGAACATGACTGAGCTCACTGGTATTTTTTTGGCAATACTCAAGCGGTGCTTAGCTGCGGAGGCAGGGAGGCGGGTTGAAGGGAGGGGATAGAAGGGGCTGGCCAGAGGCTTGCCAAATCGGATGAGAGAGAATTTGGGAGGAGATGACTGAGAAAGTGAGAAAAGAGAGACTCCAAGGGAAGAGGGATAAGGGGTGGGGGTGGGGGGGCAAGCTAGGCTGGGTGGAAGAGAGAGTGACAGTGTCGAGTATGTTTTACAGGGGAAAAAAGAGGAAGAGAGAGCGGGTGAGGCTGATATAAAAGGATAAAGGCGGGGTTGTGGTTTGTGTCACATGATCCCCTCACTGGTTGTAGCCTAGTGAGATCCAGGTGGCAGAGACACCATAGATGCAGTAGATGAAGACAGCAAAAGAAAGAGAGAGCAAGACTCTGCACAAAGAAAACTTAAAATTCCCCATTCACCACGCACCCTCTTCACTCATTTTTCTTTCCTCTCTTTTCAATGTGTCCTTAAGGAATTCCTCCCAGTCCCGCTTTTCCCTTCTCTTCTCCCGCTCCTCTCTCTCCCTTCCCGGCCTAAGCGGGCCAGGGAATGTCCCGGTGGCGCGATGCCTTACGTGGACCGACAGAACCGCATCTGTGGCTTTCTGGACATCGAAGAGAATGAGAACAGCGGCAAGTTCCTGCGCCGTTACTTCATACTGGACACACAACAGGGAAGCTTGGTGTGGTACATGGACAACCCACAGGTAAATACACAGAGATGTGTTAGCTTAGCTCTTAGCTTTACTGGAGGGTGTCCTCAGGGCAACCGTACAGGCAAACTGGGAAACTACATGCTGCAAATTTTAGTTATCATATAGATGATTAGCTTTTATGCAGGTGTATCTTGACTGTGAGCCACTGATAGCAGAGCTGCCTCTATAAATTATGTTTTTTAAAAATTACATTCTAACATTCTTGGAAAGCACATTTTACAGACAAAGGAGGATCTCAGATCTAATGCAGTGTCTGTGTTGTAACTATTGGTAGACACTCCTGTAAATCATGTCAGAAAGGGCTGTCTGTGGACTGCAACACAGGGGAGTAACTTGTAGCTGGAGGTGTGTTTGGTGCTTTTCTTACCTGCAGCAGAAGCTGTGTGGCTCACACATGCCCAGCGCAAGCCTAACTGATGTTAACCAGCACGCATGTGCAGCATCAGTATCAGCATGTTTTGAGGTTGGTGTGTTTTTCAGCAGTCGTGCAGGCTGCAGGTATTCATCCATTTAAATAGGGAATAGAATGTACTCATGTTGTTGAGAGGGGCCCAAAGAGACTACAGTAATATTTGCACTGACCGTAGTGGTTGGCCATCAGTGTCTACTCTGTGCCCCATAGTGTCACTTTTTATATAGTGTAATATGTCCTCTGTTGGCACATAATCTGATTTAGTTTTGCTGTATTTGTTAAGTGCCCTGTTACATCAAGTATTCATAAATGATGTAGAGCAGGAAAAAAATTGTAAATAATTGAATAAGTCTCTTTCTTTTTATAGATTGAAAAAAGTTAAATTTTAATGACGTTAAATCTGGATCTCCCAGTTTCAGAGACACAGGAAGGCACTGACATTAACTGGATGGAGTGCAGCCAACACATACTGTACTTACTCTATAATATCGACTGGCTTTGCAGAACTTCACCCCCAGACCAGATCACATTTGATCTTCTACGGCTAAAGGCCCGCCTTACTGGCACTTGTATTGTGTATTGCGTAATTGCATCATTAGCTTGAGCTTCCTTTTTATTGCAAGTATTTTTCTTCTCCACCTTCTCCCACAGAACTTGCCTGTTGGTACGGTCTGTGTCGGTTCCCTCAAGCTCACATACATCTCTAAGGTAAGCTAGATCATCACTGGAGCTACAAGATTATATACAACTGGAAGACTTCACATTTTTTAGTTGAGCTTGAACACTAACGTCTGTGGGATTTGTTCTTATTTAGGTCAGCGATGCCACCAAGCTGAGGCCTAAAGCAGAATTCTGCTTCGGTAAGAAAATGCACGTCATCAAATCTGTTCTTCCAGTCAGGATATTAGCATAATAAAAGCATACGTTTTTGACAGAAGACGTCACTCTTGTTTTTAATATCTTGCATTTCAAATATTATTTTGAACACATTTTCCAATGATGTCACTAATGAGCCTTGGATAATATGATTCATAGTATTATTCATACTAAACAGGAAAACATGTTGCGTCTTTATAAAAATACAACTTGACAAATGTCTGAACTGCTTTGAAAACATGAGCAATGATGGTGAGTTTAACCACATGTTGACTAAGCTGGATACCCTTAATATAACCTAAGGGAGGACTATTTTTTGTCCTTGTCTGCTCTCTCAACATGGTCAAGCACAGCTTTTCTCAGGTTTTTTCCACCACTGATCAAGCAGCATTGTTCAGCGTTGCGTGGTTTGTTAACGTAGAAAAATGCACGATGCCCCAGCAGTTAATGGCCTGGGTTTTTGTTGACCACGTTGAACTATTCTATAAGTAGAATTTATTATCTGTCCTATTTTAAAACAGTCTTTCGTGTATTGCTAAGGTTTTAATCTCATTCTTCTCACCTACTAGTTAATAAGGATATCCTGGGGCATTACCTATTGCTGACTACAATAAGTAAAACATTTTATAAAGGCATAAGTTGCTGGTGTCTTCTTCTGGTGCGTTGTTAGCTAATCTTGATGCACATTGATTCTGCAGTCTTTAGTAATGAGTCGCATTACTCTGTGCTTGTGGGTCCCTGTGATTAGAAAACTGACTCTGATACAAGAACTTTCTTACTTACTATCTTTAAAATGGACCTACTGTGCTCTTTTCCAACTCCATAGTTTTATTTTTTGACTTCACAAGAGTAGCTTTAGCAGCTCCATAGTATAGTGGGTAACACGTTTGTCTAGAAATCCCTGGGAGGGTTGTGTTAGGAAGGGCATCCAGCGTAAACATCTGTGCCAAATCAAAAATGTGGATCCATCCGCTGTGGCGACCCCTTGTGAATATGCAGCAGCGGAAAGAAGAAGACTAGAGTTGTTTTGCATGATTTATAGTAAAAAATATTCTTTATTTGTCTAATTCTGGGCCTCTGTACAACTCCAGAGTTATTCCATTTCTATCCCTTTGCTTTAAAGCCATCCTTCCTTTAAGCAAGCTAATTGGCTGCCTCTTGCAGGCAGAAGGTTTTAACAGTGAATGCGTGGGGCTTCAGTGCTCAGTTTAGTGACTGAGATGACCCTGTTTGGAATAACTCCACAAAAAAAACTGAAAATGAGCGTATAGAGCAGTCTGTAGCCTGAGCTTTTACTTCTCCATACGTTGACCTTATTAATTGAAACTTAGTGTAATATGAACACTTCTGGTAATGCTATACGGTAATTAATTTTATATGTTACAATAAAAGGGTAATAAGGACACTCATTTTGTATGAGTGAATTATATAATCTTTGTATTTTACCTGGACTGGGTATCATTTATGGGGTGTTGATAGCTTTTTAATATTGTTTGATGTCCTCTTTGCAATGTCTTTCAACAAAGAAATACGTAGAGCCCTATTTGTACTTGTCGTCTTACCTCACGTGGCCAAGATGGGAAAAAATATTTAATAAAGACTATTAACTACTGTCAGATGTATTTGTTTTTTAAGAGTAAACCTTCATCGCAGTGTTTGTTTACTAGCCTAACTCTTCATCTGTCCAGTTCAATAGCAGGAAATACTAGTGTGTGACAATATGTTCACACTGCATGTGTATATCTGGCTGTGTACACAGCAGTTGCCTTGTTGAAGTTATGACAGGATGCCGACATCCTAATCAGAACCTGATTCGCAGACGTGAGAAGCTATTTTTAAATTTTGTCTGATATCCATGAATCGTGCTCCTCCCCTTTTCCTGTGTCCAGCAAGCCAAGGCATGATATAGGGTGAAGCAATGTTGACATTTAATTTATAGTTTAAAAAAACTCAAACAGAGTTTTGTTTGCAGCTCATATGCGATGGAGAAAGATTAAGAGCAACTGTGCGAACTTTGTCTTTTGTCTGCATTTCCCAGCAGCATGCATTGTTTTGTTATGTGTAACTATGAGTCAGATCTGATACCCCTTCTCCCAGATTTCATTCCAGCACCAAAGATACCACTGCAATTCCACTACTGCCAAGTAGTTTACCTCTCCCACAAACAGTGGACAGATTTTAGCTCAAGACTGTTGGACAATTTCCTCCTGGTCATCTGCTTGAGGCCAGATAGACAGAATTCTTTTGCAGGAAAGTAGTGGAATAATGTATTGAGGTGTCCAAGATCTGGACTAAATACACAGAACGGGGAAGAATGATCTTCATTGTGCCACAGAGTTTGCCTTTTGCCTTTTCACAGCTCTCCCCCGCCTGATTTACCAGGCCAGCTTTAATGTAATTTATTGCTATGGTGTCAGAAGGAAATAGAGGAGACACAGGGACGGTTTGAGCTGCAGAACTGAAGGATTTATGGCAAAGCCAGAGAGAAAAGAGACTTTAGTTCTTTCAGCATCTAAATCCTGATCCATAGCTAATCAGCATTTGACCTAAAATTTTCTTCATGATTGAAATGCAGTTTTCTCATGTTCATATGGCTGTAAAACCGTGTGAGAATATTTGGTTGTTGGTGGCTGTGAGCCCCCCCCCCCGTCATGGTTAGACGTGGGTAGGTGGTGGCAGACGGAGACAGCTGAGTCTAGCTGGGTCATCATCGCCATGCAGAGAAAATGCTGCTGGGTGTGTGTGGGAGAGTCCCTTGGCTCAGTTGTTTTTCACTTCCAGAGAAATCTGTGGCGGTGGATGTGTTCTGACACTGATACAAGAAAGGGCTGAAAACACACTTCAGTCCTGTGTAATATGTCTTTGTATGTGTATTTGTTTGTAATTCAGAGGGTGTATTGTAGCCTGATTGTGACCGAAGAATGTACTTTCACTTTTTCTTTTGTTCCCAATGCTCTTTTTTTGTCATCTGTAAGTCATCAATGCTGGGATGAGGAAGTTCTTCCTGCAGGCCAATGATCAGCAGGACCTTGTCGACTGGGTCAACGCTCTCAATAAAGCCACCAAGATCACTGTGAGATGATAAACAAAAGACACACACACACACACACACACACCCATCTCAGATTCAGCTTTTCTAATCTGCTCTTTCTGGTTTATGTTTTATCACTTGGAAAAACTTTTATTTCTTCCTCTTTCAAGGAACTAGATGGAAGTTAGTCAGAGCATGACTAACAGGATGCTGCTTTGTACAGAGTTCTGGGATAAAGGACAATGAAGTTTTAGGCATGTGGAGGGGAAATGGGGATAAAAGGCTTGTCAGAGTTTGCATGCATAAAGTTTCATGAAGCTTGGCTTGAAGTTTGTAAAAAAGAGGCTATTTATACCTAAAGCTTTTGTGTGTGTGTGTGTATGTGTTTGTTTGTTTGTTTTTAAGGTTCCAAAGTTGTCTGATGGCCAGCAGAACTCAGAGAACCAAAAGGCTTTGCCAGATGTTGTAGGGCCCAAAAAACAAGTCTCCTATAAGACTGAGATAATTGGAGGAGTGCCCATAGTCACCCAAACACAGGTAAACTTTACCCGTGAATGCAGTGAACCACATATTGTATTTGATTACATTTGCATGTATACATATGATAACATGTACTTTATTTATCCCACCTTTGGGAAATCCTTCAAAAGAAAATGTGTAAATTTGTTTTTAAACTAGACTATTCCCAAAATGCTGCTTTTATGTTGTATCTGTTAGAACGATTTAGTCAAGCTATTTCCAACTTTTAGATCATTAGTTTTCACCTCGCAAAAGTGCCCAAAGAGAGCTGCGTTCAGGCTCTCAAACGTGTGAAATTTTCTGCTTCAAACACAGAACAGTTTTTCTACAGTTTTAACCTGTCAGATAAATCGACCAATTTAAAGACATCACTTTGATCTTGGAGAAAATGATATCTCTAAGTTCTAAAGTGCAAAACTATTGTTGAACCAATAAACGATTAATAACATTTGATAACTACTTTAATCCATAATTTATTGATAAAGGAAATGATCCTTAATTTCTGATGTTGAAACTACTGCTGTATCTTAATATCTGTGCAACAGTTGTCGTAATGATAATCACAGGTTGTTGTTTTATTAACAGTGATTATGCACTCACCAGTCAGGTCACCAAATACACCATGCTAGTACAACTTTAGATGCCCTTTTACCTTCAAAACTGCTTTAATTCTTTGTGTTAGAGATTTAACATGGTGCTGGAAACATTCCTCAGAGGTTTTCATTGACGTGATAGGATCAAAGATGCACATTTGTCTGCTACACATCCGTGATACGAATCTCCCATTCCACCACATCCCAAGGGTGCTCTGTTGGATTGTGATTTGGGGACTTTGGAGTTGATTTGAGTACAGTGAACTCGTTGGCATATTCAAAAAATGTTATCTTAGAAGTAACCATTAAAAGATAAAGGGATGGACATGGTCAGCCAAAATACTCAGGTAGGCTGTGATATGAAAATGCTGGAACCCAAAATGGGGCAATAAAATATCACCCACACCATTACACCGCCAGAAGCATCCTGGATCATTGATGTAAAATGGGATGAATCCATGACTACTTCTGCTGCTTTAGCACACCTGCTTTATGGTTAGTATTCACAGCAAGCCTTGGTTGTAACAAGTGGTTATTTAATTTGCTGTTGCCTTCCTATCGGCTCCAGGCACTCTGGCCATTGTCCTCTGAGAAATGTCACTCACTAGATATTTTCTCTTTTCTGATCATTCTCTGTAAACCCTATAGAGGTGGTTGTGTGGGAAAATCTCAGTAGATAAGCACTTTCTAAAACACTCAGACCAGCCTGTCAAAGCCACGTTCAAAGTTACTTAAATCTGATGCTCGATTTGACGTGTCTTCAGGACTAAATGCATGCTGCCATGTTACTGGCTGATTAGATATGAGTGTTAACAGTTGAACAGGTGTACCTAACAAAGTGACGTGAATATTTTTATTTCTTGACCAATGCCTTTTCTCAAAATTCAGTTAACTAGGATCATTGTCTGATCGTTTGTCATCACAGAATCCAAAGTGGCAATTTGTGGTGTTTGCTTTTCACAATGAACTTCAAATTGACATTATTTTATGTCCGTCACCCTCCAGCACGAAGGAGGTGATGGCGCAGATAGAGCTGAGCGTGAGGCCATGCAGCGTTCCCACAGCCAGCTGCCTTACTTCCTGGGGAGGCCAGCTCAGGACCACAATGTCATCAAGTCAGGCTACTGCGTCAAGCAAGGAGCTGTGGTGAGCACTGACACAACCACTGACACTGGTTTTTTTTTTTTTTTTTTTTTTTTGCTTAAAATTAGTTAATTTAATTTGTCCTTGTGTTGGTGTTCAGATGGGTTCCCCTGTGCAGTAGTTCTGCTCAGGGACCCAATTAAAAAATAAAGTAGGTAAGCTCCATTACAATTAATATAATGATAATCTAAGAAAATTCAGCTCCTCCTATGTGTACAATTCTATACTTTTAGAAAGACAGAACAGTTAAGTAAAATGTGTAAGAAGTATAAAAAGATGTGCTTCTGTAATCTGAATCTTTTTTTTAAATCTTTTTTTTTTCTCCCCAGATGAGGAACTGGAAACGGCGATATTTTCTTCTCGAAGAGAATTCAATGAGTTACTTTAAGTCAGATTTGGTAATTAACTGTGATTAAGTTACATGAAGCTTTTATGGAATGTTTAGATTTGTAGTACACACACATTTGATTCTCCTCCAGAATCCGAGGGAGAAGTATCTGCAAACACAACCCCGAGTTCCAACATGCTTTATTCATAGCATGTGGAATTCAATACCTTCACTGTACATGTCCGATCATGCCTTCTTCCCTCCGGGTTTTCTTACTTGCACACACTCACGCGCGCACACACACACAGACTGTCCTCTGGATAATACTGTACGTCCCTTACCCTGTCCTTGTCTAGGTCTGCCCTTATTTGACAACTTTATCTGTCTATTTGGCTATCAACAGGCCTCAAGGACACAGACTCTCTGTCTGCTGTATCAAAGTGCTATGTCAAGAAAGTTGCAACCATTAGTGTTTGCAGTTTGTTACTTCTTGGAAAGTTAACCTCCTTCTTCCCCTGTGAACCAGAAACTTTTTTAGCCATCCCATTAGATACAGCATTTTAAATGTGAATGCATTATAAATAATATTTGTCCTGTGTTATGAAAAGTTAATTCTTTGTTTTTAGGAGAAAGAGCCTCTCAGAATGATCCCACTAAAAGAAGTTCACAAAGTCCAGGAGTGCAAGCAGAGGTATCTAACAAGTCCCAACATTTTTCCATTGTACAGAAAAATGTCTTTGTCTCGGTGGTTTGTGCTTACCTTTTCTGATAAAGATAGAGATGAGATAAATTTGATCCTGTTTTTTTTTCTGCTTCATTGTAGTGACATTATGATGAGAGATAATCTATTTGAAGTTGTCACCACATCAAGGACATTTTACATACAGGTATGCGACTCTCTGTGATGAAAAGAATGGCTCAGATGTGAGTGCTTACTAATGTTGATGAATCTGGTATTCAGTCTTGTCTGTCTGCATCTTTACCAACTACATGTTACCCTTCCCGCCACTTCTGATCCTGATTTCCATTCCTTATGTTCTCATTCTTTTCTTCATTTCATTCTGCCTCTTTTCATGTCTGTCTCCACTAGGCGGACAGTCCAGAGGAGATGCACAGCTGGATCAAGGCTATGTCGGGGGCCATTGTGGCCCAGCGGGGCCCTGGGAGGTCAGCTGCCACGGTAAGTATCTTCTACTGCGGTACAACACAAATCCACCATGGGAGGGAACATAAGTCACTGCAATTAGATTAAAGTTTAACATCGACAGTAACGTCAGCCCTGAATTTTACTTGCATGAGTAAAGTGGGAGACTTACTGAGTGATGTGGTTTGTAGTACTCAAGATGATATGGTTGATTTGTGTGTTGTTTCACTTGTGCCGCTTGTTTTTTCTTATTCTTACACGTCCTCACGCAATTTCAGTGGCAATCTTTTTCTTTTTTTTCATTTTACTTCTTTGTAAACAAATGCATAATAGGAGAATTGGCTGTGCCGTTTTTTCCACATGAATTTGGTTCATCCTATAATAGTATTTTAACAATATTGTGTTGTAGTTGCATAGTACAGAATGACATAGACTTGTCATTTCTAACTCCTGAGTTATGGACCTGTAAAGGGGATTGTGATGTTTATAATCAGGGGGGCAAATTATAGCTTGAACTTTGCTCAAAACGGTTCTGAATGTTCCTCAAGCCTCTTCATTACCACCTACAAACTTGATTTTTGTAGGTGGGATTGATTTTTATTTTTAATACTACTTTTTTGAAATGATTTTCTTTAAATGTATTTGCAGTAAAGTGAGAGCGATAGAGAGACTGATGGCATGCAAAAAGTCTTCAGTTGGAAACAAACTGTGGACATTGAAGTTCATGGCTACCACTTAGTTCCAGTCCCATTGGGTTGCCCCTGAACTGATTTAGCTAAAGTGGGTAATGGATAACCAGCTGTCACCACTTGTTGAGCATTAGTTACTTTTCAGAAGTCTACGTGCAGGGAGTCGGGCAGCTTGACCTGGTAGGTGAGCAGTGAAACAAACCACTTCCATTGTCCTCACTGCAGATGAAAACCAGCCTCTGCCACATTTGGGCCCTTTTGGTTAGACTGAAGTCATTATGCGCAAGCGTCTGTTTCTCTGTGGTTTCCTTTCTTGCCTTCTGTGTCTTTCTCTCTAGCTTGTCTTTCCTTCCCTGTGCCTCTTTTCTCGATCCGTTTCTCCCTGTCTTCCTTTCACATTCTTTCCACCTCTTCTTCTCCTTTCCCAGTGGGCAGATGGCCCATCTGCTCTAATCCTGCTTTGCACTGTGTTGTTGCAGATGCGGCAGGCCAGACGGCTGTCGAACCCTTGTATACAGAGGTATACGTCCCGAATCGGGGAGTGCAGCAGCACGTATGTCAGCTCGTCTAAATCCCACTCCCTCCCCCTTTTTTAAGCTCTGGGTTCAGCTTTTTAATACTTTTTTTTTTTCCACTTATTGGCTGGTCCTTTTGTTTGTGGACGAAGGGGAACAGATCAGATCCGACTGCACATCTGATGCGCTTTTCTTTTTTCTTTTTTGTTGCTTTGAACCAACCACACCCTACGTATGGCTGTGATTACACAACAACTGCTCCTCCTCCCTTCACATCCTCATTCTCGCTGCTTATCTTCACCCCTCAATCTCCTTTGCTTTTTTTTTTTGTTTGTTTTGTTTTGCAGCTCTCTGATATCAAGCTTAGCATAAAGTTTAGGGGTTTTGCATTTAGAATATTTGCAGCTAAAGGGATGCAATTTGTGCGTCAGGTGTTTTAAGAGTCGAGGTGTGCTTGCTTCTCTTGCATGTGATGGCTGTTGTCACAGGCATGGCAGTGCAAATCAAGCATACTTCAGGTCTTTCAAATGCTAAAAAGGAAGGTTTTTTTCTGCCACAGTACAAAATGACTCTAACCTGACCATCACAAGGCCCTGCAGCCTTCATCTTCATCCACAGCTTTCCCATGTATTCATTGTTGCTGATGACATTTCAGTGCAAAGTTGGAAGTATTCATGCACAAATATGCTCTGACTGCATGAACTGTCTGACCAGCTTAGCTATGAATAGTTTAAGCCTGATTGTATCTGTGTCTTTATTACTGCATCTTTCACACCTTCTGTTTCTCTTCCCTCCGTGCTCTGTTATCTCTGCAGTCTGCTGCAGCTGTGTACCTGTCTTAGATGTGTGACATCCTGCTTGTCTCTTCTCCTCCCTCCTGTTCGCTGCCTGTATGTTTATTTTCTCTTTCTCATACGTTCCCATACAATAAAATCCTTGTTTTCATGTTGACTTCCGAAAGCACATCTCTGAATGTTGTGAATGTGTAACAACAACTCACCAAAGCTGAATCCACAGGTCCAGAGTCACAAACTCAGTTTTCATAGTGACATGTTGGGGCTTTTTTCTTAAACAGCTATCGATTGGGCTGATATATTGGCCTATATTAGCTATTTGTCGATATATCAGTATTGGCATTTGTGACTGTTGATGAAAACAAGGGAAGTAATAAAGGGACAGAAGGAAACACCCTTCAACTGTGGCGTGTTGTTACATAGTTAGTCCACCAGAAGGCAATCTGCAACTTCCCAGGAGGCAAAGCGGATTTACACAAACACAGGTCAACCAACACTTGTTGCAATGATGCCGTTTAAAAATAATCTTGTTTTATTATGTTGGTATGTAATCATAAATAATGACACATAAAATAATAAATAGTGTTTGTTTTGTGTGTCTGAATGAAAAGGAAATATCGGCGGCTATATTGGATTTTTACATCACAAAACATCAGGCTTTAATATCCTGTTTTGGTTGGGCTCGAAAAAAAAAAAGTCAAATTTAGAGCAGGTTAGCTTTAAATGCCTACAATGGATGACAACTGGCTCTGCAGTAAAGGTTTGGGTTTTCCCAACCCTTCATACTGTTAGATTGTCTAATCTTTCCCCTCCCACTGTCCGCTAAATTTCGACATGAGCTTGATTTTGGACATTTGGATTCAACGACGAGAACAAAAAAAGAACTTTTAATACACTTGTGACGCTTACTGTGGTTTTCTGTCATGTTTGTGCTACAATCTTACTCTTAAATTTTGTGACGCGTAAGTGATAGTTAGGAAGTTGCACAGGCCTGCAATGTCATATGGTGTTACCGTGAATAAGCATCTTGGTGAAGAGGCTATGTTTAAAAATATACAGCCATAAAGGTGGCGCTTTCATGTGCACATTTTGGTGCATTACAGAGCATTGCAGAGTGTTTGTCTAACCTACATTTCACCTCCTGCTGCCTAACCCTTTTTTTCATACCTGTACTGAGTTTTTTTCTTTCTTCTGATACATCTTTTTATTCTCAGAGATTGAAATCTGAAAAGCTGTGAAATAATGAGCAACAACCAACCACTGCACTCTGTTTGAACTTCTACTGCAACCTATTGAGACTACCAAAACTAAAACCTCCTGACACTACTTTTCCTGCTACCTCTACTTCTACTGCTACCACTCCTACTGCCGTCATCTCCATACTCTAGCAATGCTTCATTCTTGAGCACCTACAACTTCAAGCTGCATCAGGCCTCAAATGCGGGCGCTAATTCCAAGTCTGTAACTAACTTTGGTTCTTCTCACATGAAGTACACACGTCAGGATTTGACTCATCTCACTAACAACAACTCCTCTTGTCTCCTTCATTCTTGCTTTTTCTTTCCTCGTGCTTTTTCTGCTGCAGGAACACGGCAGCCGTTCCACTTTCTACCGCACCCCCACGGGTCCCCCCGTCCCTCGCTCGCCCATATCTGCAGTGCCACCATGCTACCCAGAGTGGGGGAGTGCTATCACGTGCGGCACACGCTCACAGTCTGGCATGGGACAGCGAGCACTTCATGAGCCTGCTGCCACGCCCCAGTCACAGCCACACGCCAGCACGCCTGTCCCTGCAGGAAACACGCCTGGCAAAGTGACCTGCGACGCTCCCGTGACCAACGTCGGCAGCTCTGAGGAGTCACCGTGGCGCCGGCGGAGCAGCTTTGAGCCCCACATGCCTGAAACACCCCTGAACCTAGAGGATGCTGTTCTGCCAGTGAGTGAGGTCTAACCCGTTTAACTGGACATTAAAAGTCAACCGGAAGTTGACTGAGATCCTCAGATAAAGAAGAAATCCTGTGAGCAACATTAATTTTTTTCCCAGTCAAAGCCCTGTCACAAACTCTTTGGAACTACTCCATCGGTGTACAGGAGAAACAAGTTGGCTCACCTCTGAACTGCACTCTTGTGCCAAAGTCAACCCAGGCTCTCCCCCCCAGCCCCCCCTTCCCGCCTGCTGTCATAGTTCAAATGATGTTATTATTTACCAAGAGTTAATTTACACCTTCTACTTAACTTGTGTCAATTAGCACTCAATAACAGCTTTATTTTAATCTGTACAGGCATAAAGAGGTGTTAAAAGCATTTAAGTGTTGAGGAATTTTGCAAACCACTTTGTGCCAAGAAAATAAGGGAGCTTTTAAGGGTGCTAGCTAATTCTTCACATCTGAAAAGAGTGTTCAAAATGAGGACTGGCATTTTGTCACCTCTCAGATCTACTTGTACTAAACTGTGTGATCCATTCATACTCATTATTGTAACACTGGATTTGTGTACTATCGCCAGTGTTTATTTTTTGGAGCAGGCCAAGTCAGAGATCAAATCCTCACTTTAATGCAAATTAAAAGTCGACAATTCTGGACTGGGCTAGACTTAAAAAATATATATATATATATATAAAAAATGGAAATAGTTATGTACAATCCGATGTGTATAATTATGCAAGGTGAAATGTATTTAGTCTTTTTTTTTTTTTTTTTTTTTAACAGTGGCCAAGCCACTGACTTGAATCTGTTTTTAAATATACAGGGAGGGTTAAGGTCTGTTCTTTTTGCAACTGTTTCCTCAACAACGTTTTGGTTGATTGAGTTGATGTTACTGACAAAATAAAGTAGTCTTCTGTGTACTACAACTACTACTACAGTAAATAGTTTTAACCAATAATCCACTTGTGGTAGTAAAGTCAAAGTGCCGTGCAGATGAAAAAAGAAAAACTGAAAGCTTTCACAGCGTGTGCACCATGTCACAACCCAAGTCACACTTTCTGGTGAATCATATTTCTCTGTATTATTGGAGTCTTGATGACGGCTTAAAGTAGCAAGTGAACAAGAAGACGATGAGGACTATGCTTCTATGCATTTTGTAATTAATATTGATTTAAAAAGAAAAGCAACAACAATATGGCAGCGTGAGCTTTAGCTCGGTCCTGAACGACATTATTTGCTTAAACCTGTGTTTACTAGTTTGAAGATGATACCGAATTGATCAAGTGCATACGTTTTAATTCATAGTTTAACAGAAAAAGTATTCAAGCTCAGCCACTTATGTTGCATGCTAAGGTTTTAATAATACCTAAAGTTGTATTATTTTTTTTTTAATCTACAGATGTTTTGGTTGTTGTGTGTTTGCAGACTAGAAACAGATT
Source organism: Neolamprologus brichardi (assembly GCF_056152115.1). Lineage (NCBI taxonomy): Eukaryota > Metazoa > Chordata > Actinopteri > Cichliformes > Cichlidae > Neolamprologus > Neolamprologus brichardi. Next base: position 10,467,177 of record NC_142116.1, read on the forward strand.
TATTTTTTATATGCTTTTAGGCATGTCCTGTTCCTGTTCACTTTTGTGTTGACAGCCTAGTTGCAGGAAGCTGCCTCATGGTGTTATTTAAAAAAAAAAAAAAAAAAGTCCCACTGTAATCCCTCTAAATAATACACACTAATCTTTTTTAAGTGCCTGCCGCATTAGAGCCTAGCAAAGCCAAGCTATTTCACCCTCTTTTCAGTCTAGTGTAATTGGTTTGAATTGTCTCTATTTATTATGTGGATGACTTGAAAGAAATAAACACTGAAAATGTGCTCATGCTTCAGTATTGTGCTTATCTTTATCCAGGAGAGCATGATGAGTCTGGTGGAATATAAGAGGTTTACAAAGTCTGCAAAGAGAGAAACTTTTGGCAGCATCCACAGTTTGATTTGAGTCTTTGATGGGATTGCAGAGAGTTTCCTCTGCCCTCTTGTGGCGAGAGAAAAATCTTCACTTTGTCATTGAAAACATTCCTGTGCTCTATAAACCACCAGTTATGTTTTCATCACGGATGACTGCAAAGGTTTCAGTTGATGGAGTGCAAAGCAGCACACACGAGAAGCATGAAACAGATGTTTCAGCACAGACCCAGCCAAGAATCATAACAAGAATCATGTAAGAAGCATGCAAAAAGCCACATTAACAAAAGAGGGTGTGTCTGTGAGCTTCCCCTAATTCCATGTTTACAGAAATATTAGCCTCAACCAGTCAAGCCATCAAAATAATTACAATAAATAAAAAACTGACCATTTTTGGATCCTTGAATAAAAACCATCAACTCCACACTCCATATAAAAGCCCTGCATTAACAATTTATATAATAAGATATAAATACACAAAGTATCAGAACTATTGCAAACATAATTCAACTTTATTTTGTTATAATTCTATAAAATGCGTTTGCCGTTATATCTGACTAAGGTGGGCCTTTCCTCTTTGCTAGTTAAAGTTGAATTTGAAATTGTGCGTGATATTTAAATTCTTCCTCACGGCTTGATGATAAAACCTAATCTACACTACAGCTGAGTAAAAAGGGGCAATCATCTTCATCGAGGAGCAAAAGTATGAATGGAAACTGTACAAGTAAGCCGACTTGGCACTGTAGAACAGTCGGTGTACATGGAGCAAATATTTCCACTCCAACATCGATGATAAAGCGTATGTATGAGTATCGTTTGTCATCTCTTAATGAGGTGCTCCTTACATATTCAGCCTTGAGCTTGATATGGTAGGTGTGGACTGAATATTTAAAGCCTCTTTAATCAGCTGGATAATGAGTTATGGCATATTCAGGGGCTTCGTCTCTATGTGTGCAGTTAATTGTGAATGCTGCATGTGTGGACATTTTACGGTACATGTGGATGGTGTCGTTGGAAGAAGCAAAATCATTTATAATTAGCTGGTGTGTTTAAGTATGAGCTTGGATGTACAGCTCTTTGATATTCCATATATACCATAGCTCCTATTGGAGGATGCCAGACTTTGGTGTGGCTTCAGATGTGGAAGTACAGCTCCATTTTGGTCCTTCAATGGCCTCACTCACAGCCTGGACAAACTTGGGAGGCGAGATCACACAGACCTCAGTGGCGTCCATCATTGGCTACGTTCACTGTCCTCGGCTGGAGGATGGGTGTTCCTTATAGATGAGGTTGCTTTCATCTGCAAGTTTTCCCACCGTTTCTCGCCTACGTAGTGCCACATAATGGAGCTGATGATGTTGCGTGGGTTTCAGCCGTTTTTGCATCAGCCAACAATGTGTGTTGTCTTGGACTGAAATTAAAGAGCGTTCAGCTTCAGCTCTGTTTTTGTTTTGGGTTTTTTTCTGCGAAAAAAAAAAAAATGAATGAACCCTGTCATTTAACTCTTAACATCAGCTCTGGGTTACAGTCTACATTGCATACTCTAACTGTTTCCTGTGCTATACAAGAGTCCAGTCTGTTTCCGTTATACCCCCTTCTAATTGCCCCAAAGATACAAGAGACTTGGGTTTCCTGAGCCCCAGCACACCACAGGGTCCCAAGCAGGGGCATGGAGAAATATTCTGCTGTATTTGTCGACCACATTTAAACCAAGAGGCGCATAAAAAAGAGAAAAAACAAGCCTGTCTTAACACGGTCTATCAAACTGTGTTGGGTATTTTATGAGGCTGGTTTATAGTTTACTGGACTCTTACAGCTCACCACAGACATCTTAATCTAACAAAGGTTTGCTGTTTGCCAAAATTAAAATGTGCTACTCTGATGCTGGAAATGTGTCAAGAGTTGATGTTTACAAATATTTTGAGTGATTAGTTGTACAAAACGATATTGATTGCTCTTGAATTGAGTGCATTCTTTATTTGGATACCTGTACTAGACTTGTTTATGCCCCTACTTGCTGGGTGCTTCACCCTGCATCATGATAAACAGGCCTAGATAAGTTATGTCCTCATGCAGTCTTCCAACTGGTGTACATGAACGCATAAAACCCACAATCCACGCCATTATTGTTCCACCACTGATTTTTTTAATTAGCCATGAGGCTTGTGCGGGTGCCAGGAGTGACTCACAAGGAAGCATTAAAACAGGAAAATAAATAACTACAGCATAAGGAAATAGTGACGCTGGATGTGTGGAAGGCTGTATAGAGTAAAACATCTGGGCTACATGCATCCTTATTCTGCTATTATTCATTTCATCAGTCATCGTCAGGAAACACTGATGGACTAAAAATAGTCTCGATATTCTCAATATTCTTGCTTGTTTTCAAGTTGACCTTGATATTTAAAGTTTTGTAATAGGCTGAAATAAAACTAATATATTTAAAATCACTTCCTCCCACCAGTCATGGCAATTTTCTGCTCTTTCCTCTGATTATTTATCTTCACGCTTTTGGAGACATGTCAATAATTTAACTCTTCCGTTCAGTACGTCACGTAAAGCCACCAATCACCCTGCTTGTTGTTATTATCTAGAAAGTGAGTTGCATGTTTGATGCGGTGCCAGCAAAAACGTAAAATCGCGTAATTGGTTACGCAGTGGAGTTTCTGTTAAATGCCTCTCCAGCTGGGATGACTTCCCCCTCAGCACTGAGCTCTGTCATCCCATAACACTGCTAGCACAGAGCGACCTTTTGGAACTCTTTAAAAGTTTCTGGTGAATTTTTAGGGGAGCTTCTTTTTCAGTCTGAAACATGTTTTGGTTGCTGTTGTGCGCAATCGTAGCCTTTGCAGCCGTGCCGGCGGATGCGCAAATCTCCAGCCGTTATGTTGTCGGATGTCCTTCCCGGTGTGATAAGTCGATGTGTCCTCGGCTACCAGCGGACTGTCCGACAGGACAAACCCTCGACGCCTGCCACTGCTGTGCAGTGTGCGCCTCCGGTGAAGGCGAAGCCTGCGGCGGCAGTGGGAAGCTCGGCGACCCAGTGTGCGGAGAGGAGCTGGAGTGCTCGGTCTCCGGCGGGATTGCATACACTGTGACGGTGAGGAGGAGAAGCAAGAGTGGGATTTGCGTGTGCAAAACCACCGAAGCGGTTTGTGGAAGCGATGGGGTGTCCTACCGGAATATCTGCGAGCTGAAGAGGGTCAGTCGACGGGCGCAGAAATTGCAACAGCCACCTGTTCTTTTCATTCAGCGGGGAGCCTGCGGGAAAGGTAGAACTGACACTGTTTTGATCAAGACACCCTTAACCCAAAACACACTGAGATATTGATAATAAATAGGAGGGAGTAGATTCGACGTTTAAAGTTAATTGATTACAGTAGTAGTGTCAAGAATCATGAATAGGCTACTCTCTTTTGAGCGTTGTGAGCCAAAAACATTAGTTTTGCAGCTGAAATCAATCGTTAAACTTTTACTGTAACATGGTGTCATTTTTTGGCCGTTTTACCTTCATTATTTACAACTTGTTGTTGAACGTGATCCCATCATTTCTCACTGGGCATTTATTGTCTCAAGGTCGCACAGATGTTGTAGCTCAACGCTGCATTCAGTGGCACACAATGCCCATGTGTCTGGAACCACAAGAGCAGCCATTCAAGTGGGTTTCCCCCTTGATCCTGCATTACAATTAGACTTGATCAGAGAGGGCATTTCTTTTGTTTTCTTTTCTTTTTTTTCCCCCATGGCTGAATGAAGCCACGAGTTATGCCCTGTTGTAAAGCTTGATGTGAACCTTAGGATTACTCTGGCATGCATGACCAGCAGTCACATGACTATAATCTGGTTGATTCCTTTATGCCATGTGGTCTTTGCCTGAAATATGTGCATTAGCTAAATAGAATGGAATGTCAAAACCTGATATGTATGATATAAACTGTTATTAAATATAACTGGAGATATGTTTATAATAATAAATGGAAGTGTTTCAGTATGGACATGCATTTTGTCATAGTGTCATGTGACAGGTATTTCGTGCTAATCAGTGAAGCTCACTTATAATGGGACTTCACTCTTGGCATCTGCTGCTCTGTGAAACAGCACAGCCCAAATGAGAATGCACATTCTGTACAAAATGAATCAATGAGTCATATATCATCATTAGTAGTGTAATTCTTTACAACTTATGCATGACATAAAACATCCAGGAATGAAAAAACGATCACTAGTGATGCTGCAGGTGGTAAAAACATTGTGTCCTTTATGGTTTTTACTGTTACTGTGTACGTACTTTTTTTCCTCAAATTTGGCAACATATGTGTACTTAAAAACACACGAATGACAACGTTCAACACCTGTTGCATCAAAGATCTATAACTTACCTCAAGGCTTGGAAACTTACTGAATCCACCCTGCAACAGCCCCACACCACCACCCCAGCTTCTTCCTCTCTTCTCTTTTTGACTGTGGAAGTGTCTTTCACTCCTGGTCTGTGTTGTCACTCATAAATCACACTTAACAGTCACATGAAGGAATTTCTGGCACTGATTCAAAGCCAAAATTCCACCTCTGCTGAAGACTGTTTAAAACAGGCAGGAGACATTGAGGAAAACACAAAATTAGCAACCCATATTTTCGGGAAAGTTTTACATGTACATCAAAAACCATGTGGGCACAGCGGAAGGGCAGACTGCAACGCCACATTTGTTTGTCAGTCATGTAAGCAGCTTAAACGGTTAAGTCATTCCCGAGCAGCTAACCATGTCTGAAACTGAGCAAGACTGTGGTGAGTGCTATTGATTTTCCAAGACACCCTGTGAAAATTTCCATAGCTGGAAGTTGCATTTTATTTCGTGCATTAGATGTGTCCCTTTCCAGGCTGGTGCTGACTAAGACTGTAGCAGAAGCACATATTTTAAAAAAAATGTCAACTTTAACATAAATTGTGAACAAGTCTGTTGACTCAGAATGTCAAGAGCTGACACTGAAAAGAAACTTAAACCCCTCTGAGTGCCTTGAAACACACCACAACCTGGCCTCATGTTAAGAAAAAACATGTGAGCGCAGTTGCATGATGTCATTTCGTGTCTGGACAGTAAAGACGTAGCTCATTTTGGGGGAAAAAGAAAGAAAAAACTAGGCCAAAATTTGACTGTGACCTTGGTGTCATAGTTGTCAAAAATGATCTATTTTTTTTAAAAGTGCAGAAAAAAACTTTTTGGCAGTTTAAAAGCATTAATGTGACACAGACTGACAGGAAAAGTGCTGAAGAGTATTGGAGATCAGAACTGAATCACTTGGTGCCTCTCAAACTGTGAACCAGAACTATGGTGGGGTTGCATGAAGGTGTGAACGTGAAGATGAGGCTGACTTTCTTATAATCTGTTTAGACTTTAATCCAGTTGAAACCCGATGCAGTTTGCACTGCTCTTTAATTCAGAGCTGATGTTGCAGAATGTACTCAGTGACTCCAGCGAGTGACATCTGCTGAATACGCACATTCTTCGGCAACTTGTCTCAGCCACTCATGATGTTAAAACATCATTTTTGGGCACATGCACGTGACTTGTTTTTGTTGTTCTACTTGTCAGTGTCTGCTTTTGGTTCTGAATGTCTGCCTGTCTGCTTTTCTAATCTGTTCTTTTTCCTGTTTGATGTCTGTAATTCTCCTGCTTCCTTCATTCCTCTCTCTGCTAAACTATATTTGCTGCAGCCTCTTCCTTGCTCAGCCTCTTTTTACTGTCATCAAATACTGACCGCAACATAAGCATGTAATGCTTTTGCACCACACCAAATTGCTGTACTTCCATTCTTGTCTATGGGCCATGATAAGTGTTATTAAACACTGTACTGAATATTGCATTGGTTTAATATCTTTTAAAGGGTTAAAACCTGCTCCTGCAGCTGCTGTACTGATCGACATACATCAATTTCTAACAATAAAATGTGACATGGTTTTGAATGGGTTCTCCATGCTGCTCTAACTGCCCTGTTACTAACTCAGTGTGAGTGTTTCTGGTCGTATTATGTGCTTTCAACCTTAGATGGAGTTCACAATGGAAAAAATTAAGTTCACTGGATTAAAATAGGGTAAATTGAATCAATATTGGGAATGGAAAAATTGGGTTAATTATAATAACTCAGTGAGTCATTTGAAACAGCTGTCAGTGTGTCATTGTAGTATTATAAACAGCGGCAAAGCTCAACTGTATGCTTTCATAACTGGGAAAAAGTCCCATCGAAACAAAATGATTCATGGTTTTAACACTGTAGCAAGCTAGCATTCATATGTTCTGAATTATTGTAGAAGTACACCGAGCCAAAATCAATGACCTACTGGAAGTAATTTTATAATAACATATGCACTAAGGCGCATACTTGCCATACTTTTTAAGGCCAAAGAGGGGCCATACTATTTACATTTTATTTGCTTTTTTTTTTAAGCAATCAGTACTGTCCTTTGACAACAACCCATTTGACGTACACTTTTCTTCACTCATCCACACCTCGTGTGCCATAGCTTACTTGCTGACCTGACTTTCTTTTCACTGACTGGTTCCTTTAATCCTCTATTCCACCTGGCACACCTTGTATACGGGCTATACACCCTTCCCCTCACTATTCTCATGCTAATGTGGAGTGAAAAGAGTTAATTTATTAAATATTTCTATCTTTAAGTTAATGATTTACTCTAAACTTATTTTGGCTCTTTCAGAGCTTATATGAGTTTCCCCTTTGGTTAGTTAAATCACCTTTGATCTAAAGGAAAACAAACCTAAAATTCCGGAGAATAACTGATGGCTGTGCTCTTTGCATTCCGACCGGATGTCCATGCTGATAATGATCCTTTCCTTTGCCCCTCCTTCTTAACATATCTGAAAGATTTGCAAGTGCATTAGCTTAATTCCAGCTGGGCTGAATCCACTTTGTTCACATCTATGTTTTTCCATTTCTCAAGGTTTTTTCTTGGGAGAACACAAATCGTCTTTTAGTCTGCAGGAACCAATAAAACGAAGGGTCCTATGCATGGGAAAGCTGAAGAAGAAAAGACTCCCTGATCTGTAGCTTGTGTGTTGAGTGGGGAGGGGTAATGGATGTACGGGATTGTGAGGTTAGGGGGGCTTTGAGTGTGTATGTTGGGAGGGGAGAGTACTTTTAAATTAGGTTCCTTTTAATAAATGTTGTTTTTGAATGGTTTTCCCCACATTTAATGCTTGAACTGACTCCAAAAAACTCTTTCAGACATCTGATTATTGTTAATAGATACTTAAATATTATGAGGCTTTCATTAGCAGTTACCACACTTCTCAATATGTCTTGCATATGGGCGAAATCTTAACTTCATCAGGTCACAGAAACTTAAAGCAGGTTTATTACTGTTTTTATGTCAGTATATCATTTAAATTGTGTCGTGAGAGTGTGTATACGCTTCTTTGTCAGGATAAGTTACTGCTTAGTAGGAATGCCACCCTCCCACATAAGAACAATTTTGTTTTTGGACTGCTTAAACGCCACATCCACTCTATATTACATGCAACTCACTTGACCCATCCCTACTTTTACCTTAAGTGTCATCTCCAAAATATCTGCTGAATAGCAGCATAATGTCTGTGATATTGACAAGACTGTTGATAAGTCTCAGTCTGCCATTGCCCTAAAACTCAAGTGATATTTTGTGGCGTGTTGCTAATCATTAACATTTACAGTATTACTGTTTATCATATTATCATACTACTTTTGTAGTCAGTAGTTATTTCTGCTCATGCTTTCCTATAAACTGAAGCAATTAGATTAAGTGTCTGACAGGGTGAGTCGGAGTAACAAGAGTGTGTACTTGCTATTACACCAAATATATCACTTCTTAATTTACCAAGTGTGAAATACTCCACTTCCAGTTTACTTTCTATAAAGTTGTTTATGCGTCTTTGGTGCACACAGATATACTCACCAGCCACTTTATTGCACTTGTTAGTACAAGTTTGGGCCTCATTTTGCTTTCAGAACTGCCTAAACTCTTTGTGGCACAGACTCAACAAGGTACTGTAAACATTCCGCGGTTTTTGGCATCACATAGTTGCTGCATATTTGTAGGCTGCACATCAATAATGTTGCATCACATTGCGAAGATGCTCTATTGGACTGAGATCTGGTGACTGTGGAGGCCATTTGAGTACAGTGAACTCATTGTCATGTTCAAGAAGTCACTTTGAAGTGATTTGAACTTTGTGACATGGCACATTATCCCGCCGGAAGCGCCCGGAACAAAAATGGGTACACTGTGGGCGTAAAGGGCTGGACATAGTCAGCAGTAATACTCAAATAGTGTGTGGCAATTAAACAATGCCCCTTTGGTATGAAGGGGGCCAAAGTGTATCTAGAAAATATCCCCCACACCATTACATCATCAGCCTGACCTACTGATAGAAAGCAGGGTAGATCCATGATTTCATGGTATTTACACCAAATTCTGACCCTACCATCCACATGTTGAAATCACAAATCACATGTCATCGGACAAGGAAACATTTTTCCAATTTTCAGTGTCCAATTTTGAAGACCCAATTTGAACTGTACACTCAAGTTTCCTGTTCTTAGCTGACAGGAGTGGCACCTGGTGTGGTCTTCTGTTGCTCTAGTCCATCTGCTACATCAAGATTCAATGTGCTGTGAATTCAGAGATGCTCTTCTGCATACTCTGTTTGTAGTAAGTGGCTATTTGAGTTATTACCTATCAGCTCAAAGTAGTCCGGCCATTCTCCTCTGCGCTTTGCCATCAACAAGATGTTTTCATCCAGAGAACTGGATTTTTTCTTTTTCTTTTTTCCCAGCAGATTCTGCAGTTTCTAAAATAAACAGACCATGCCATTTGATGACAATGACTATGCCACATACAAAGTCTCTTAACCCCCCCCCCCCCCCCCCATTTTTATACTCAAGTTGAATTACTTTCAGCTTGTATCACCATGTGCAAGTTATATGTGACCGACTGGTTTGATATTTGCATCAACAAGTACTTAAAGGGGTATACCTAATAAAGTGGCAAGTGAGTATATATCTCTATATGATCAATCTGCATCAAAAATGCTTTTCAGTCCATTATTGGTCATTCTGTTATTATATGCATATTATATGTGTCTATGTTGGTTTTGTCGCCTATGAGAAAAACGCTACGTTACTTGGATTTCTAGTTCAATCTGCTTTTTGAACTAAAAAGCCATTTGCCTTGTTTATTAGTGACCTACAGCTTACTTTTACATTAGCTTCTAAATGATTGCCTATAGGTAATCTCCAAATAGCTCCTCCGGGCAAATTATACTCATTAAATTAGCATGCAGTTATTTTGAAACTGCATGCAGTTTGAGTGTATTATAATGTACTCTGTGACACCCTAAACAAGCCCATTTTCAAAAGAAGTTGAACGCACCACTTCTCACACCATCAAAAGTATGTCCTCTTTTCTTTTCTTATAATGACTCTAATTAAATGTATAAATGTCACACACACACATAAGCTGTTTAGAAAATTACCTTGCAATCACAGATCCCATCTTACTATAGCAGCAGTTCAGCAGATGGAGAGGTTTTTCGTGAGCAATACTTAGATGAGACAGTGATCAGAAGCCTTTAAATCCCACTTTCTCGCCACATATCAAGATGAATCAGTCACGTTTTGGCATCTAGACGCTTCTTTTCAGTTTCGCTCATAAGTCAACTTAATTTTCCAAGAGTAAAGTCTTTCTAAGCTTCAGCTGTAAGCTCAGTTGAGCAATGAAATGATCTATCTCACTATATAACTCAGGAGAAAATGGCTGATTCATGACATCCCGTCTCTACCAAATCACCACCGCTAGGCCTATAAGTCTGCTATCATCACACTGGCATTGTAGTGGCAGCAGAGTGTTCCTGGTTTCCGCATGTGTGCAAGGAGGCCTCACTCATTATAACATGGTGAAGTGGAAGAGACTGGGAGCCTGTTTGTGCACTCCAGAAACAACACAGATTCTGGACCCCGGGCCCTGCTTTCTCTCACAGTAATCCTATCAGAGCTGACCACGAAACCCCCCGGGTTTGAAGCTAGCAGGGAGGAAATTACTCCAACATTTCCATCTTTTCTTCATGCTATTGCAAGAAGGTTGTTTGACCTTTATAGTGTTTAATACTTGATTTAAAGTTCAGGAAAATATATGTCGAGGTTGGGGAAAAGAAAGTGGTTACATTTATTTATGAGCAACTTGGTTTTCTTTTTTTTCTTTCAGTGGCTTTTAGCTCTAAGAATAGCATTTGGTACACCGTATACCCAGAAATAATCATCAACTATTTGATGGATTATAGTAAAATTCTGCACAGGGCATCTTAATCACCAAATGCCCAGAAACCTGCTAACTTTGGTGAGCCCCTCATTTGTCCTTTCATTACATTATGATGTGGGCATCTGATTTTTCTTTTTAGAGAAATAGCTTGACAATTATTAGCAGGACTGAAATGGATTTCAGTACATACATCCGTGAGGTGAAAAACTCCACAACTCAAAAGATTTCTAGTAAAATTATTGATTTGGAAAACATTTATGATGCTGAAAGGGTTTATCTTGAAGGAATTTTCACCCCAAAATGTACTTTATACGTTTTCCTCCGGACTGTAGCACTGTTCATTCATCTAGACTGTTTTGGTGTCCAGTTTTGGACATATTGGCGCCTCACTTTAATTTATTAGAAATAAATGATATTCCTTGTGCTTAACTCAACAACAGTGTCTCTTTCCAAAAAGCACGACCTTACTGCCGTTGTTAATATTTAGTAACATGAGCAAAAAATCCATAAACCTTACAGCAAGTAAATTTATGTAGAGCTGTTTTCTGTCTACATCCAGTGTAAAGGAATTTGAATTACATTACAGCTCAGCTGAGGGAAGGTGGGAGGACAATATTACCAGAATCACTACTACTGTGAGCTTCTTGTTGTGCATGCATGCATCTTTCTGTGTTTATGATTCAGTTAAAAACACAACAGTTTATAACCAAGGCCCACTTTTTCCTGAGCTACCATTGTGAAGTGTCTGAGCATTTTAGCTTTTAGAACTGGAAGTGCTGGAAGGGGTGGGTCCAACATGGAAACCACATACTCATCAGGAAAGTGTTAATCCAAGTAATTTTCCTTATGACTTCTTCCAGCAGGGGTTGGTAATTAGTTTTCCCAAGAGGCCTCATGAGAAACTGTTGTGAACTGTAGTGAAGGGCCTCTCCGATAAGTTAAACTCAGTTCTGCTCATTGTTAATTTTATGTCTTCATTAACTTTTCAGTGCGGCCCACTGCAACAGTCCACTAGAAAGAGATCTGGCGTTGCTTTTCAGATACAGAACTGATTTGTATCCATCTTTTATCTTCAGTATATAATGACAGTTGCTAGCTAACAGAACACTCTCACAGCTAACAAACTCCCGCTAAACAAATTTTGGTGCTTCACTGCGACCACCAAGACTTCAACCACATGCAGAAGAATTTACTTCCTGCAGTTTGTCAAATGTTTGTGGACTGTACTTTTTAATGGTGTTCCATACAGCAGCGTGATGCTCATTAAATGCTGGTGTTAGCTTAACTGCAACTCAAGTGTCTCTTTGTTGTTCCTTAACCCTTCAGTGCAATCACTGATATCCAGGGGATTATACTTTTGCAATTTCTGTCATCTAGGAGAAAGTAATGACTGAAAATTGTTCTTGTGAGACAAAATAGTTCAAAGTACGTGGCAAAATAACAGCTTATGGATGGAAGGATGAAAAGCAAAGAGGGAAAGGTTGGGGACGTCTTGATTCATAGCCTTGCTTAAACTGTCATTTGAGTAGGATTTAATGAGCAGGTAAGTCAGTCAGCATTTCCTGACTTAGCCAAAGCTGGATGGGTGATTCAGTGAGTTTGGCAGTCCCTTAACATACAGTGTCACACTGTCTGTGTTATACTTGACAAAAGAGCTGTGGATGGTTTTAGAACTGCTCTATTTTCACCCTTAACCATGGGGTAAGATAAGGGTAAATGTCAGTGTGAAGTGTTTATTTGTAAGGTTTATTACCAGACTCTGTAAATGAGTGAGTACATGTGTGTCAGACCTAGACAGTCTCAACCGCAGATGAACTGTCATCGGTTCTTTTCCCAGATGTGTTATGATGAAGGTTAGTTTAATTTGTTGGTTCTCTATCCTCACACAGCTCTTACATCATGCAGTATTTCCATGCATCTTTTGTTTGTTTTTACCAGGCTGACATCCTATTTGTGTATTTGTGTGTGCATGATGTGTTTCCAGCTCAAGACAATCCAGACAGCCCGAGGCACAAATACAACTTCATTGCCGACGTGGTGGAGAAAATTGCTCCGTCTGTGGTTCACATTGAACTTTACCGCAAGTATGAGCCGCGTACCTGTGTGTCTGTGCTCGGTGCTGGGGAGGGGCAGACTGAAAAACCCTAGAATTTACAACTTACCTGTGTACTTAAACACACTGCACCAGTTGGTAGAGCACCTTATTCTCAAGTTTAGTCTTTCATCTTCTTTTTAAAAATCATCCGACCAGATTTTTGTGCTTTTTAATCTCTGCTTCATGTTCTTTGACACTTTGATTCTTCATCTGTCTCATCTCTCTTCTGTCTGTCACCATCACTTGTGAAGTGGTTTTTTTTGAAGGTCAAAACTCTCTGATTTTCAGATTTCTGTCTCTCCTTCTTCCGTCGTTGTTTCACTTAGATCTGTCTCTTGTTTTATTCATCTCCCCAGCTTAGCTTTATATACTCACCTTCTTACTGTTTATATATATATAGTTAGTATACATACTCAGATGCTTTAAACTTTTTTGGTTTGCATTTAACACTTCTATTACACCATGTACAGCTTTATTTTACTATTCTGGAAAAACTGTTAAAGGGGAGAGGAAAGAATACCAGTAGTCTAACCTTTTCCTACTCTTTCCTAATGTCTCTCTTTCTTCCCTCCACAGGATGACTTATTCCAAGCGTGAAGTGGCAGTGGCCAGTGGTTCTGGTTTTGTTGTGTCTGAAGATGGCCAAATTGTGACCAATGCCCACGTGGTGGCCAATAAACACAGAGTGAAAGTGGAGCTAAAGAGCGGCGCCTCCTATGATGCCAAAATCAAAGACGTGGATGAGAAATCAGACATCGCCCTCATTAAGATTGATGCACCGGTTAGTTAAAGTGTCAAACTTCTAGAAATCTTGCAAAATATAGAAGATGTGGTAGTTAGAGGTGTTCTGAGTGAACACCATTAATTTTTTTGTTCGCGTTTGATTTTCTTGCTTCGTATCTAAGCAAGCACACCATAAAAGGAATAGTTTTAAATACTGGAAATAGTCCTCATTCACTTTCTTGCCAAGAGTGAGATAAGAAGATCAATAAGACCATACATCTGTCTACATTAAACATTAAGCAAGAGCCAGATGTGCTTATTAGCTTTGTTTTCAGTGTAAAGACTTAGCAGTAGAGACTCAAAGCAGGCATGCACTTGGCTTCTGTTCGCCAAGAAATAATACGAGCATTTAACTACTTGTTTATAGTTATTTGACATTTCTATTTATGTACTGATTAAACAAACGAGACGAAGGTATGCTTTCAGTTTTTCTCTGACAGTCTTTATGCGCATCTAAGCTAATTGCATTTTGGCTTTAATTCTTAGCTAGCATGCAGACTTGAGGGTGTTATTGAACTTCTAACAATATCTAATTTTCAGCTATAAGTATTTTCTAAAATTTCATGGTAAGTTTTTAATGATTTCTTTGAACTATCTGTTTTGCAGGGTGCAATGACTGTACATGTACATGTTTAATGACTTTAAATTTGGTGCACAAGTTTGATTTTATTTGGGATTTTATGTCATCCACACAGGGTCAGAATTATACAGGCTCAACTATATACAAACACCCCTATTAATATGTGGTTAAATTTCCCTTAGCAAGTTTCACCTCTTGTTCTCTTGCTGCTGTGGCCAAATATCAGTCTTGGTCTCGTCTGACTGTAAAACTTTTCTCTAGAAGACATGTGGTTAGTGCATGTTGGCAGCTGCAAATTTTAGTCATGCTTACTGTTGTTGCAGGGCCTTCTTTCCTGGTCAGCCCCCTATTGGTCCATGGTGGTTTAAAACTTTCTTTTCTATGTACAGTAAAGGTGGTGTTGCAGTAGTTTCCAGTTCATGGCAGGCTTGTGTCTTGGTATTTCCTGGGTTGTTTTTAAGCATTTTAACCAATTTTCTCTCATCTGAGGGTGACACTTTGGCTCTTCTTGCAGACTTTGGCAAAGTTGTCACAATTCTGATTAACTTATACATTTGTTTGAACTGATGATCTTGGAATATCCAGTATTTTAGAAATGGCTCCAAGACACCTTCATAACTTGTGTAAAGCTACAATTCGTCTTCTTACATCTTTGCTGAATTCGTTGGACTCTCCTGTTGTTCTTTTTTTGTTTTTTGTTCTGAGTATTGGTCAGTATTGATCATTGAGTCAAACAAATCCTTTTTATCCTGACAAAGACAAACTACCAGCTGCAATGGTAAATGGCCTGTATTTATATAGCGCTTTACTAGTCCCTAAGGACCCCAAAGCGCTTTACATATCCAGTCATCCACCCATTCACACACACATTCACACACTGGTGATGGCAAGCTACATTGTAGCCACAGCCACTCTGGGGCGCACTGACAGAGGCGAGGCTGCCGGACACTGGCGCCACCGGGCCCTCTGACCACCACCAGTAGGCAACGGGTGAAGTGTCTTGCCCAAGGACACAACAACCGAGACTGTCCAAGCCGGGGCTCGAACCGGCAACCTTCCGATTACAAGGCGAACTCCCAACTCTTGAGCCACGATCGCCCGCAATGAATCATGATCACTGAGAAGTTAGTAGACCTTGGCCTTTTCAAGTTAATAGATCCTGCAGAACCTTCAAAGTCACTTATTAAATGATTTAAGTAAATGTATATATGTATATATTTGACTTTTGACTGTAGTGATAAAATCTGAACCAATTCTTGTTTTTTAAAATGCTATACAATTATTCCACCATTATATTAGCATGTTTTCCGTGCCCTTGATGACTGTACATAAATGTCCCATCTCTTTGTCTAGTCCCATACTGCAGTGACTGTAAAGGGAAACAGCTTTTACAAAATTACAGACATACCTTTGTGTGTCTATTGCCATGTATGTACAAGTCTCTGAATTGGTTTCACTGAGTACTGTACCGAGTTCATTTGGCCAAATTAAGACTTGACAAATAAGCATTTATCCAAAGAGTCCTGAGTTAGGTGAAGTGAGAAAGTTTGCAAAGGTATTTTTGACCAAGCTTTCTGAAGTCACAGCCAGCACAACAGAATAAAAATATTAACTCACAGTTTTGTAATTCTCCCGTTAAACTGCTGTTAAAAAACTATTTTGTTGGTTTGGCGATTCAAGTCTGGAATGAAAGTGTTCCAAATTTAGCCTAGTACTCAGAGTGCAAGTGAAGCAAAGTGAGCATGCAGGTGCAACCAGATGGGTCTTTAAAACACAGCTGGCTTGCAGTCAGTCCAGATCTTGTTAGTGTTCATACACAACAAGCTGCAAAAACAAATGACAGATACTACAATGCTTGTTTCACAACCAATTTGCAGAGACACTCACTTATTCCTGGCAGGTAAAAATCTTTGGACGGTGTTGATATTTAAAGGAAAACACATTGCTTTGTAGCACATATGTTTGTTACATTTTCTCTCCAGTTCTCTCAACGTCCCTATCTGTCTGCGTTTTTGTCTGTCTACTGGACCAGAGGGATCCACGTTGCATGTTAATCACAGCCAGTCATGTGAAGGAATGTGTGGCAGAGAGCCACGGCCTATTGACTGCGAATCATAGCAGAGCTGCATTAGGGAGCTCACTCTCATGGCTCTGTGACACAGCTGAAAAGTTGGTCACGATTGCAGAGTGAGGTGTGTTACAAAGACCCCCCCAACCACCCTTAAGTCTGAAGAGGTTGAAGCATTCAGGTTTTGTTCGGTCCACAGTGTGAGCAAGGAGTGCAGAAAAGAGCAGTGACATGTGCTTTGTGTTTGTTCATTCTATGATAAAACCTGTTCAGTCTGTTGATGACAGTCTGGTCTTTATTGAGGGGGATTTCCCCTGTTTGTTTGCAGCGTATGGTCAGTGGCTGTGCAGATTCAGGAATGACTGGTACTTATAACATGTAGTAACATAAAGATATAGGCCGTTTAAGAATCTTCATCATCATAGAAACCTTTCACTGCAAATGCATTTGAAACATTTCGATGCATCAGACTTTTTCTTGATAAACAACAAACCTGCTTTACTAAAAAATCTCCTGCAAAATAAGAAGCAGGTAATTTGAGTAGGTTTGCTGTAATTCAAGACATTCAACACTATGAGTAGGAAGTGTTTGTTTTATATGAAGCCAGAATGAGTTATCCAGACCATGTGTCAGCGATAAAGCCCCAGAAGACCTGTGGTCACTTTGCAAAGTCACCATTATTTAGATTTTCATTTGGAACTCGGATTTCTATGAATGTGCAGAACTTAGTGTGTGGAACTAGTGAAAGCTATTAGATGGAAAATTAGACAATGAGTCTGTTATAATGTGAGGGCAGGAGGGCAAGCAAAGTTGGTTTGCATTAAAAGGGTCATTAAAACCATGCAGAATAATTACCTTGGGTTGTTTAATTACAGCACCTAAAGTGTAATAACCACATATTTCAACTTCATAATAGTCTTCTTTTATTACCACAGTTTTAGACGACAGAGTAATGTCAACATAAAATCTGAGGTATGAATAGGAAGACTTCAAATAAGCCATCGTGATAGTAGCCAAAGGTTAGTGAAGCCTCCAGCACAGCAATTTAACCATCAGCATCTTAGTGTTTTCAAACTGGATGTCATGAGTAAAGGGGCAGTTCTGACCGTGAAACCTAAGACTTCCCACTCATACTGTTGAATATCCTACTTTATACTACATTTTACTGTAAAGGTGAGTCTGTGCTCACAGACTAAGAAGCAAAAGGATCATTTTCCCCTAGACTCCTCTGAAAGCACACATTTTTGTAACTAGAGGATCATCCACTGCTGGCTATTAAGAATGGTTTGACTTTCAGATCCAAAAGCTACATCCATCTTTTATATACAGTCTGTAATCCATATCATTAAAATGACACAATCTTTTAGTTTTGAAGATGTTAATAGCTGAATTTGGCAGAGAATAATTCATTCAATGCCTATTCACTGTCTATGAATGAATCAACAAAAAGTGATGTTGGCTATTTCTATATCATATTAATTTTCAGAGTAAGTAAGAAAAAGCAAATATTCTCTTGTTTAAGCTTTCTATTTTTTGTGTTCAGAAAGATTTGAGGGATTTTAATTTTTTTAAGTTACAGAGGTCAGTTTTCGGCTATTTTGTTGCTGAAAGTCTTCCATCGTCCCCTCCATCAGTCATCATTTGCCTTTGCTTACCAGCCCCAATAGTGTTCTTCCAGTTAAATAAAAGCTAATTGTTTACAATGTCAGCAGTATAGAAGCAGCCAAAAATAATCAATAAAACTCCACAATGGTACAATTGTTTATGAGTGAGAAAGTTTAAAGTTAAGTTTTCCCTGACTGTATAATGAATCTCTTCTCTTTTCTTTCTCTCTCTTTTTCTATGTGAAACTAGAGTTTATTGGTAGCTGGGCCCAGTCTGTTCCTGGGGCTGTGGTCTGCCCCTCAGCTCTGGGGAACACATTAGTCTGTCTACAGCAGCTGGAACTTCAGAGGGGGACGGAAAGAGGGGGAAAAAGTGCTGTGCTCACTTGTTCCTGTGTAGAGAGTATGGGGGGAAAGAGAAAGCAAGAGGGACAGAGAATGAGAGGGTGATGTGGCCAAGGCCTGGAAAATGGATCCACATGTCTGAAGGACTTTGTGAGCTAATAGGTTAATGATTGCACTGCGTGATGCGCGTGATAGAGCCCATCAAGCTTCAGGTTTTTAAGTCTTTCAGACCCTTGTTCACTTATACCTGTAAGTGATTCCAAAGCCTGTTGGACATTTGTTTACTTAGGCTGATAGAGAGCCCCACAGACTGCCTCGGAAGAACTTCAAAATGTTCCAAATGTCCCGTGCAGTGTGTCATATTTTTTAATGTTTCAGTTTATGGCTTAATCTGAGCAGTTATTAAAAAATTATTTGGTTGCTTTAATAAAATGCAAATGTACTGCCATGCATTATCTTTGACTCTGCAGCTTAAAGGTGCCTCTTACCTCTTTACTTCAAAGTCCCTTAACACTGCAGCTCTGCATAGTAATCCAGTGCGAGAGCTCTACTTGACCACAGGAAGGCTGTAGTGTGTGATGTGTGTGTTAGGAACATCCATACATCCATACATCCATTGGGGCAGGAATTCGTCCCTGACCCAGAGTGGGCACTCCAACCTTTTCCAGCTGAGGACCATGGCCTCAGATTTAAAGGTGCTGATTCTCATTCCCAGAGGTACCACCCCTGATCTCCACTCAACATTGGAGAGGCGTGTCAACCAGGACACCCCAACAACATCCAGAGCCTTCAGGAAATCAGGGCGGACCTCATCCACTCCAGGGGCTCTGCCACCAAGGCATTGTTTAACTGCCTCAGTGACGTCAACCCCAGAGATTGGCAGATCACCCCCTCACCCCCAGACTCTGCTTCCTCCACAGAAGATGTGCCAGTGGGTTTAAAGAAGTCCTTGAAGTGTTCCAGCAAGCCGAGGGGTTACTAGGATACCTACCCCAGCCTGCCGCCTCTCACCAGGGGCAACTCCAGATTGAGACAGAGCCCAGTCCCTCTTCAGAAGACTGGTTCCAGAGCCCAAGCCATGCGTTGAGGAGAGCCCAACTATATCTAGCTGGTACCTCCCAACCTCATCACTCAGGCTCTTTCCCCACCAGAGAGGTGATATTCTATGTCTCTATTGCCAGTCTTGGTAGCTGGGGATCAGTCTGCCAGGGCATCCGCTCCTGGCCGCCAACCGGCAAACAATGCGCCCAACCCCTACGGCGCCTCCTGTGGGTGATGGGCCTGCAGGAGGATGGGTCCATGTCCCTTTTTCGGGCTGTGCCCGACCGGGCCCCATGGACTAAGGCCTGGCCAACAGACGCTCCCTAGCCCTGGCTCCAGGCTGGGGCCCTGGTAACCCTATCCCGAGCAGAGTGAACTGTTCCCTTGGTGTTCTACTCATGGGGGTGTTCTGAATTGCTCTTTGTCTGGTCCCTCACCCAGGACCAATTTGCCATGGGAGACTCTACCAGGGGGCAGAAACCCCTGGACAACATAGCCCCTGGGATCCCTGGGGCACACGAACCCCTCCACCACGATAAGATAGTGATTTGCATAGGGGGTGGAATAGTGAGGACAAAATGTTAAAATTACCGAACTCTACCTTACTTTCAATGATATTCATCTTCTAAAGATATTGTGAAAGGGATTGAGCTTTTTATTCAGGTATATTAAAATTTAAACTGCAATTGTTAACAATGGCGAGGGCATGAAAGTCTTGGCGGGATATTCATTATCCCCTATCTGGATATCCTAGGCCTTGAAAAATAGGCCACTGCCTCCAGAGAAGTGAACAAAGTAGCTGAATCTGGCCATCACATTTTGTATTATTTGTAGGCAACAGAGCAAGCAGCCATGATTTTACTAAATTAAAATCTGCTTTTGCCCACTTACATCTGAAATCACTGAGAGGCTAAATGCTGAGTTATAAATGTGCCATCAATATCACTGTAAGTGTATATCCTAGAATGGGTGAAAAAAAGCTTTTTGAAGATAAGGTGACTCAAAAAGATTCAAAGTTAATGAGTCATTAACTTTTTCTCAGCTTTACAAGTGCTGTATTGTGGTAAAACAAGTCTTTTATTCTCCATGTGTTCTCATGCAACAATAGAACTGTTTTTACTGGCGATCAACATTTTTAACCAGTCTCTCTGGGAAATTTGCCTGGTGTTGGTTTGGACAGGGCTGGATTTTGTTTGTGTGTGTGTGTGTCTGTGTTATGTGAATGTCCGTAAAGCAGCCTGCACTGATCTGTTTATTTTGTCTGTTTATATTAGTAACACTGGGTAAATATTTCTGCAGAAGATGCCCACATTTCATTTGAAATCCCTCAATTAACAGAGGTGATAGACAAAAGCAGTTATTCAAACCATTATGAAAGTGTATGAGTCCGCATTTGTCCACATGGGTGTAAGACAGCTCACAGCGGGGACGTGGAGGTCATGCTCCTCTGCCAGTGGAAAGACACTGTGTGTCGCCTTTGGAGACAGGCAAAAAGGAAATGAATCACTTCCTCCTCCCCTCCTGAGCCATCTATTCTCCTTCATCTCTCTCTTCTGTAACCAAAAAGGTTCCCAGGCCTAAAGATGCAGTAGTATGGGAAAAGAGCCAAGGAAATGGACACATAGACACACACAGTTTTACCCGACTGGGTGTTGACACTCATTGTCTTGGCCTACTTTTTTGATGTGTAATTGTTTTCTTGGCAACAGCCTTGCCCACGGGATTACTGGCATATTTGACTCAGTGCTGATTATCAATAACCTTTATTGTTTCCCTAATGACACAAGGTATGATGCATCTTAAGCTATGTAGGTATGAGACAACTGCAAGCTATTTTAAAGGCAGCTGAGTGAACCCGTGTTTTAAGGTTAGTCCACTCAGATTTTTTTAATAAAAAGTCACATTTACTCCAGTGGCATATAAACAAGGACACAGGCTTTTGGCCCTGTTTAAAACCTTGCTCTGAAACCAAGCACACTCGCTACTTATGTTTAAGTGTAATTAGAGTTTTTACATTCATAAATCAGCAGTGACACATCTTCCGGGAAACAAATGAATCTACAGATTGCATTTTGAATCGTTTTTACAAGTTTTGTTAGTTTCATTTCCTCAGATATATCAGGCAATTAATAAGAAGCCAGAAATTGTAAGAAAATGCATAGCTTTCGGTTCTCTCCACTAACACAGAGATGTAACATGTAATGTCAGACTGATTGTGCTGATTTGTGTTGTCACCTGACAAAGGCCCTCTCTGAACCAGAAAAAAAATGTTTTAAAAGTGCACTGTTATAGGCTCCAAAATGTAAACACCACTCATATTTATTGCATTATTGGGGACAGATATCTCAAATCCAGTACAAAATTAGGCTAAGGCATCGTATATCTAGGTATAACTGTTTGGTTCTTAATCTGGATAGATGACACATTACCTTTAGCCAGTTTTTCCTGGCTTTTATTATCTGTTAACTTATTGCAGCTGTCATACTCAACAATTTGGGTGCGTGCTTAAAGAAAGTATAACACACCAGAAACATCTGGTTCCTGAACAGGGAGAATTGTGCTACTCCACCATATAAAGACAGGTAAACGATAATAACCTCCTGAGATATACAGCATAATTCCTATAGGCATATTAGTGTTACTGTCACAGGTTTTCGCTTTTTGTCAAAATTACCTCTACAATAGCAAAGAAGCTATTCATCTGAAATTAGATGGAGACTAGGAGAATGAGTAGTTTTAGCAAATGCCCCTAAATGACACATTTATGTTCTAGTGAAGTAGTTCTTTTAATAGGTCTAATAATTGGCATGAAAGGCAAACAGGAAGTAAAGTGACCTCTTTTTCATTGGAACCATTTCCACTAGCACCTGCACGTTACCATCAAACGGGTGAGCCCAAAGTTGGAAACACTGATGTCAGTGGCTCTGGGAGGGGCCATCATAGTTAATTCGCCAATGACCTGCAGATTCTTTTTGCCATGATTTTTTTCCTGTCTTTTTTTACCCCAGCTCTTGATACATAATGCTACATAATGTTGCTTGTCGATCTAATCAAAATGTAGATTGCTTCTCCAAAGACAAAAGGCAAAACTGGCACCAGAGCTGTAACAGTAACAACATGGACACGGTGTCGGAAAATGTGGAAAGGGTCAGGGAGAATGTTAGGGGCAGATAGATGGTTAAAGGACTTGATCCATTTTTTATATCTCCTGTTATACTCAGGGTCAGCACAAGTATGGCATATTCCAGCACATATTGGCCAAGAGGTTGGCTCAACCCCAAAGTAGCTACCAGCCTTAAAAGAACAGAAACATCTTGAGCGCCATGTAAATACTTCAAGTAAAAGCGAAATGAACCATATTATGCTGTCAGATCTCTCCCCTGGAGCAAATGAACCCACTAGACCTCCTCTGCTCTCATCACTGTGATTTGCACAGTTCGAAGTTTTGCGGTGTCTAGCCAGAACTGAGATGTCCTCTAGTGCTCGTAAGCGTTCATGCTACAGAGTGAAATGTGTCCAAATCTCGCAGACATATGTTTGCTCTTATTCTCAAGAACACATGGAACCTATAGTGGAGTGGTTTCCGCACTGGTGTCAGCAAGAATATGGTTTCACCCAGTGTGACGTGGACACCTACAAAGTGGAAAATGCCTATTTTATGTGCTGATTGTGACTTTACATACTTCTACAAAATTTTCTCAAACTATAAATAGTGAAGTAATTACCTATTTACTTATTTTGATTGTGCTATCATTCATGTAAATGAGTCCATTGTACACCGTGCAACCACTCAGGCTCACAAGCACACACACACACAGTCAGCATAGCCTCTTTCAGTCTCCTGAGCGTGATCTTCTGATTCCCTTATTTGATGTTATGTACTGCATGAGCATGCTGAATCCTGCCACATTTTTAACTGCATCAGCACAACCTCAAGGGCAAGTTCAGCAGTAAAACCCTATACCTTAGTGTACTTATGAATTTTGTAAAGTAGAGCTTTGTAAAATATGCCCCCCTTGCTTTGAAGACACCTGCATGAAGGAAACATTAGAGGCCATGTGACTGCATATGAGCTTTAATACAGTTAGGTCATGCACTGACCCAACCCGAGCTTCTGTTTCTGAATATGTGTATTTTGACGTGGTCTAGCTGTATATCTAAGCAGTGCCAGGTGAGTGGGATTTAATTTACAGACTTCAGTTTGTGAGGGTTCATGCTTAGGCGACCTCCTCCCTTTCTCTGAGTGATTATATGTGTGTCCACATGTGCCTTAGACACTATTAAGCCTCAGTCCATCTTAGTTTGCCTGGAGTTAAAGTTTGCACCTGGTCTAGTCATAAAAAGGTAGTTAGTGTAATGGCTTTTAAATGAGGCTCCAAACGACCCAAGCTTTAACATCAAACATTGATAAATCCCTTTATAACAACTCTACAGCTATTTTCAAGTCTTTCTGTGGGGTTGTCAACCAGCATATTCTTCTCACTGTCCTTTTGCCAAACCTCTCTGTGTGCAGGCGGATGAACAAATACCCTGCTAGGCGACAACAGATTTTACGAAAGCTTTGAATTTTTCTCAGTAATGTGTCGCTTACAGCTGCCTCTTTGGGTAACATAAACAAAGCTGTTTAAATCTCCTTTCCTCGATCTGATGGCCCACTTCTCTCTATTATCTAAACACTCAAGAATGTGGAAAACACAGATTCTTTTGGGCAAGAAAAGAGAGGATAATCTATGGCATCATTGCCATAATATGAGGTAATGAAACGGTCTCAAGCCTAACAAAACAAGAGCCCTTTATTTAAGAAGAAAAAAAAATCTATCCTCATAGACCTCATCAGATCAGATTTTTTTTTTTGTTCTATAAATGTTACCGTGGCTGTCGGGGTTTTTTTTCTACATCTTAAGCCAAAAATATTTTTGGGGTAATAAGCTGGCTCCTGACGTAACTTTGATTCACTCTTTCGTCTCACATTCTCAGACTCTTTTCCTGTGGTTTGTGGTGTTTGTTGTTCCCTTCTTTCACCTTGCCTCTTTCCTTTAAGTGCGGCTATAGTGTCTTTGGGTAAAGTACCAGTGCATCTGAAATAGCACGGTGAGTCACTTGGGTGGTCAGACGAGGCGGACTCACATGGCGAGATGATTTTCCACAAGTGATTCCAGATTGCTGACTAGTAACAATTAGTAAGTGATATGTAAGCTAGGGGTCTCTCGAAACTTTGGGGAGTCCACTCGCTCTGTGTTTGCTCTGCCCTCTCACCTAGGTGCTGTTTGCATGTCAGCCAACTTCTGCATTTTGCCCTGCATGTGCATGCTTTTTGTGAATGCAGTGTGATTTTTGCATGAGTGTGTGTGAGACCCAGGGTTAGGTAGAAACTTTTAAGCCGCAAACTGCTTGCATTTAATAAAGTCAGATCAGGTGGTAAGGTAGCAACAGTCACCATGACACAACCAGTATCACTAACTGTTATCATGGTGACAGGCAGTGGGTAAATGCCTTGGCAGGGACTTGAATCCACCTGATGTCCTCTCTCTCTCTCAGCAGCGTGTGTGTTTCTTTTTCTTCCTGTCTCCATCTGGTTATACTCTTATCTCACATGGAGTGTGACGGGAGGGGGGAGCTGGAGTGATTAAACAGACTGCTACTCCTGTGTCAGGTGTCTTTCTGTATGTGCCTGTGCATGCCAAATGCTTGTTTGCTGGATTGTGCGTACAGTTATATAGCTTGTGCATGTGTGCCATATTTTTTTGTAACAAACCCTATAATGTTGAAACAAACTCACACTAATTGGGAACTAATCCTGCAACATTTGTAGTAGTTGTGTTTGTATTTCTATATCTGTGTCTCTGTCAGCATGTGAGGTAAGATTGAAAGGTTCTCATCTTCACTATCTTTGTAATGTTCTAATAATAACTTCACCATGAGCACTGAGATCATTTACAGAAAGCTTTAACACGGTATCTCTGAAACATGCATCGATTCAGAGAAAGTGTTTGCATGCGTTGGCAGTTAGGTATCCCCGATATAGTGCTGGGAATAATATAATTTTGCAAATTGCTTCCTACATGATCCCTTTGTCTGTGTACACTAACATGTGCTACTGTCCCTGTGAACATTCACCCTCCTACGCCACCTATTTATAACCCTGAGTAAACAAAATGGATTCACAAGAGGAACTCTTGGGATAGGTACTTTTTTCCCCTCTAAGAAAGTTGCCTCCCTGCAGGTTATTGGGTACAACTGTATACAGACCCATGTGGATGTGGCATTGCATATGCTTTAACTATGGACTATTCAGCAGAGATGATTTCATATAAAGAAGGAAATTGTCACTGTGGATGGATAAATATATTCTTTCGGTGTCTGAGGCAAGCACTCAGCAGCCTGCTTTCTACCACCCAGTGTAACAGGCCCAACCATAGCTTAAGGTACTCATTATTGACTGTAATATCTATCCATTTTCCAGCATCTGTGGTCTGTTGCCACACATTTGCCATTAGGAATCATTTCTCAGCCGAGCTGCACTTTCAAATAAGCCTTTCATCGTGATTATCAGTATTTTAGGTTGTTTGGCATAAATTTCCCTTCCCCCTGTGGTTTCAAAGTGGTAATTGTTTTTGTGTGGGAGCAGGACCATGCTGCATTGAGTGGGTTATGTTTAGAAGACTTGCAGTTTAGCTGTAATTCTTTTTCTGCTGTCCACTTATAAAACACACGATCACGAGAAATGCTCAGCAGAGCGACTGCAATTGAAGCAACACTGAACTTGTGAGTTTCTTTCAGAGTTACTTCTTTACATATTACTCAACTTTACTTGGAGGATGTCAAGGGAGCAAAGAAAATATAGTTTAGTTTTAAAGTGAATGCATTAAGTTAGTATAAGAATAGCTGAATAAGTTTAACTGCATCACTTGTTTTGTTTTCTGTTATTCTGTGCATAACTTGTGACTGAAAAGATGCAAAGATAAAACTTTAAATTGGTAGATGATAGAGTAGCGTAGGCTAAATGCTAGTTTCACAAATGATTCCCTATTCCTTTTATGGAGTCTGTCAAATGGCTAGAAAAATATCTGTGTGTGTGTGTGTGTGTGTGTGTGTGTGTGTGTGTGTGTGCGCGTGTGCGTGTGCGTGTGTGTTGGGGGGAGGGGGGGTTCAAGACTACAACTCTACAGTAAGCATATTGCGCAGACAGAAACGTTAGCATGTTTACGTTTGCTGCTAAAATGCTAATAAGCATATTAGCACAAAACACAAAAGGTGATGGAAGTGTTATTTGTTTTTGCAGCATATTTGGTCATAATGTCAGGTAATCACTAAAAAGGAATGCAAATTATTCTGAGACATGAGTGGACTAGTTTGCAGACCATACTGTTGAGCAGACATTGCTCCTCTAAACCCTATCCTATCAATGCTAAAGAAATGCTTTCTTTACCTGCACGCCTTGGATTCCAAATATAAACATACTGACCCTCTGTGTCCCACTTGCAGACCAAGCTTCCTGTACTTCTGCTGGGCCGTTCATCAGATTTGAGGCCAGGAGAATTTGTGGTTGCTATTGGCAGCCCATTTTCCCTCCAGAATACGGTTACTACAGGAATTGTCAGCACTACTCAGCGAGGGGGCAGAGAGCTAGGCCTTCGCAACTCTGACATGGACTACATTCAAACTGATGCCATCATCAACGTAAATAAATAAAGCTGAATTATCATTTCTCACTGAATTTCTTTTCTCGGATTACTACAGATAAGTTATTTACTTTTTTGGTTCACAGTACGGCAACTCTGGAGGGCCTCTGGTCAATCTGGTAAGCCAGAATTATATATATATTTTTATGCTTCTACAATTTTTAAATAATATAAGTCACCATTTACAGTCACTGAGTTGAGGTTTACTGGCATAGGATGGTGAAGTGATTGGGATCAACACGCTGAAGGTGACAGCGGGCATCTCCTTTGCCATACCCTCGGACAAGATTCGACAGTTCCTGGCCGAGTCATACGACAGGCAGTCCAGAGGTATGAGCTCTCACTGACACATTATTAATGTTCTCATTTTACTGGCTCTCTTCAATCACTCTTGGTATAGAAGCCAAGAGAGCTGGACCGTGATCTGAGTTAAATGAGCTATAATTCAGCTCACTAGTTCAGCAGTTTTTTTGTTTTCAACTTTGTGTGATCTCTTGCGATATGTTCACTATATTTAGAGCTATGTGAATCCATGCCCAGCATTACCTAATAGAATTTTGACATTACAATAAACTAAAAAGAAAAATCTGAGCCAGTGCATATTGGTTTGTTTGTTTTTATTTTATGCTTTTTGCCCTTTTCATTGAGTAGTGTTTTATAAGAAATGAAATTCTGAAATTTACCTATATAAAGCAGACTTCACCTGATCCATGCAAATCAAAAAGGAAAATGCAAGTTTGTGTTTTCAAAAGCTTTTATAGACCAGCACTATAATACATATATAGTAAGTACATTTGATAATACAGCTATTCCTCTGACAGCAGAGTGTCCTGATATGCTGTTGAGAAATTGCTCACCTTTACCGGATGTGTGCAGCCTGCAGCTGTGCAGTGGACATGAAGACCCAGCCTGTCTCAGACATGTTTAGTAGGAGACATATCAGGACTAAATGTTTGCCAAGAAAGTTTATTTATATCCTCCTGATCCAGAAAGTCCTGCACTACTCTGTCAGTGTCAGACATTGTTCTACTATTGTTCTACTAGCAGGGTGGACAGCTTATCTCAGCATCTCTGTCCAGATTTCCAGAAAGACCAATCAGATCAGAGTCGATGCTCATATGGAGATGCAAGGCTGCAGCAATAATTCAGACATGCATGCCAGTATCCACCATGCCAGCATCCCTGCCTTGGTCACAGGTGCAGCATGGTGGCACTGATGACAGTATTGAGCATATGCTGTTCTGAGGCCACTGCCTTGAGAATGCAATACCCTGAACCAATTCTGAGGTGGACAAGAGAGTTCATGTAATTGTTTGTTACACAAATGGCTAATGCCTCCGCTAAGTAAAACCAGGGAACCAGAACAGAAAGCTACTCACAGATGATCTTTGGGTTTTCTAAATGATGTACTGAGAAAAGGATCTCAAACAAAGATTCTAAACATATTTCACAGCACAAAACCTGCATTTCTTATTTTCTTTATACCCTTTGAGATTGTTCACAGATTCGGCTACGTTTGAATCGCTCTCTAGAAGTCCTGTTGTGACACTCACTTGTAATGTATGCTGCCTGTCCCTCACTTTGTCAAAAACAGTGAACCTTCTAGTTGGATGAAAGGGACAAAGACACTGGGAGCTAAATATGGCTCAAGTAGGGCTGGTGAAAGATGAAGATTGTCTCAGTCCTTCTGAAAACCTGCTGTCTTTTCAATAAAGTGCATATACTACAGTTTTGGGAAAGTCCCTGCCACTTTGTTTCCCCTCTGAGGCCCCAGGATGTTGCAGTATAACTCCAACTTGACAGTCTTAGCCTCGAGGTCGAGCTGAATTCACAGTGCACGTCCCATTCAATGCTTGAAAAAATCATGAGGATTCCCCTGGTCATATTCCTTTACTAAAGCACTGCCTTTGGGCAATGAAACTGCAGACTCCAACACAGAAAAGTGCTGTTTGGTCTTTGGTTTGTAGCTAGAGACCCAACTCCCATCACCAGTGATGATCCTCGAAATGTTTGGTCACTATGGTGAAATCACAGGTATGCACGTACAAATGGTTATAACAGAACTGTTAGAAGCATTCAGAGAAGCTGTGTGCGTGCGTATGTGCGTGTGTGCGTGTGTGCGTGTGTGTGTGTGTGCGCGCGCATTGGGGAAGGGGGGTGTTCCAATATGGTTCCTAAATATGAGGTTAGAAGATAACTGAATATTCTATGTCCAGCCTTAGGGAGAACAGAAGCAAAGAAGAAGTATATTGGTGTGAGGATGATGACTCTCACTCCAGGGTAAGTTGCACACTTTTATGTACATAGCCATTGTGTTCAATCCTCAGAATGCAATAAATGAAACATTGTATTATACCCAGGTCACAGGGAATTGCAGAATTTTGTGTTTAACTCTCTCCTTTTTTTCCCTACCATTAGGCTAGCCAAAGAGCTGAAGACTCGACTCCGCGACTTCCCTGACATCACCTCGGGAGCTTATGTTATGGAGGTCATTGCAAAGACACCAGCTGCAATGTAAGCAATATATTATAAGTTTCCAAAGACACTGGCTCTGTAGAAGCTAACTTGATTTTAACTTTATGGAGCTCAGTGAAGTGCAAATGGAGGTTCTATCTGACTCTAGCTATGGGATATTGTCTTTGGCTCGTAATACAATACATCTGCACTAAATTCACACAAGACTCTCATCACTCTCCACGCAGCCCCTGCTCGCCTCTCGAAATGCAAATAGATAGAGTATATTTCATTTCCTTTCTTAATTTTCTTTTCCTAGTTTAACCATCAAGAGGTTGCATACGTGCCCAGAGCTTCCTACATAGCTGTCCTACTAGGATGTGAATTAATGGCTCACTCTAGCATGTCTAGAGTGCCTGGCCCTCTAAAATATCCCCCTCCTCCCACAATCGCTTCCCACTCCAATCAGCCACCACCACAACTCCAGCAGAGTAGGGCGCGGGAGACGCTGAGGTCAGCTATTTCCTTCAAACCTCATGCAGGGAGGTTAGTAGCTGAACTGTGGTTTTCCTGCGCCTGCTCACCCATCCCACTATATAGCGGTCTGTCCTACAAGGTTTCATCAGTGTTTACTCATTGCTTAAATAACGCACCCTTTTGCATTATAGCATTTCTGTGGTTCCTTTTATATTCTCTGTTTTGTTTTTTCTAGACTCTGCTTTTTTCACTTTTGATCTCACTCTGTGTTATATTGGTTTATGGACTTTGGAATCTTGATCCGTCTGTAGGGAAGGGATTGTTTCTGTGGCGACCGAGTGCACTGAAATCCCAGTTTCAGCTCCGTTAATTGATGCTGTTGCAAGTGAAGGTGTGGTGGTCTATGTTTACATGTGGCTATGATTAAGCGGTTGTTTTAAGAGTCTGCTTTTGATATCACTGCTGGTTACTGCCTCAGTCTGTGCGTGATCCCCATTTTACTAGTTTGTTTTTTACATTGGGAGTGGGCTTTTAGTCAATGTGTTTTTATTTTTGTCAACAGATGTTGATTTAGAGGCTCACAGACCTGGAAACAACCCTACCAATAGCTGATTATGGCTATATAAAATGAAGAGTATTTCACCTCTATATTTTCTTTCCACTGAAATCTAAAGAGGGAACTATAGTTAAATTACATAACAAGATGTATAAATTGTCATAAAACTAAACCACTAATGTGTTAAGGCATCTACACCCATGAACATTTATTTCATTTGATCATTCAGATTACTTTAATAGCTTAATTCATTTCACAGATTTTCTTAAAATGTAACACAATGGAGGATGACCAAATATAAGCTTCAGTTCATATACGTTGAAATAAAGAATAACAATCAGTTCAGTGATTGGTATGGGATTTATTAACAATAGGACAAAACCAGTGGACTGACATTTTTATTTCCTACGTTCCTATGATTTTACAGTATTTTGTGCTCTGTTAGTCAACATACAAAAAAATAGTGTATACAGTGATAGAAGGTGACATGGAACAGCTGGACTTGATAAACATCTGTACACCTCCTCAGAGGCTAAAACTGTGCCTTGATGTCATAAAACTCAACTAGAATAGCTGGGCTCAGAAAACAAAGATTACTTTTCATCCTATTCACACATGTTTTTCCATTTATGAACCCCTCAATCATCCTTTCTTCTTCTGTCCTCCAGCGCTGGACTCAAAGAGCATGATGTCATCATCTCGATCAACGGCCACAGGATTTCAACAGCAACCGATGTCAGCGCTGCCATCAAGAGAGATGACACCTTAAAAGTGGTTGTGCGCCGTGGCAATGAAGACGCCATCCTCACTGTTGTTCCCATTGAAATTGACCCTTGACCCTCCAGAAATCACACCACAGTTGCTGGAGCTAGCTTTTACTTATCACCAGTGGACCTTATATCGGAGGGGGTTTTTACTGACACGCCCTCTCCCTGTGGCCAAAGGCCGGTGGTGCCTCACATCCAGGAAAATTCTGGCATTGCCTTGAAAGGAATGACTGTACGGATGCTTTAAAAGCTGCGCTGTACTTTGTTTTCCCTGTGTGTTCTCATGTTTAGACTTTAATGCTTTGATCAAAGCTACTACTGTGTGTTCTTAAACCTTAAAAAAAATAGTCATTGGCATAGTGTTTTCACCTGCTTTCTTGTTTTGTTGTTGTTGTTGTTTTTTTAATGGACTGTTGCTCAGTCAGGCTGACTGAAATTTGAAGCAATTTTAAGCGACTTGCTGAGCAAATCATATTTGTAAAATTGTTGTTTTCTAAACTCCCCTTTTTTTTAAAGTACTGTAGAAATACTTTGTTGTTTATGTGATGTATACTGGAGAAGAAAATAAAGGTTTTTTACCTCCATTTGCTTTGACACTCTGCTTACTGCCTTTTAAAAAAAAATGCTCTTTCCAGCTCTCTTTCATTCAGTTTAATACACACGTAAACAGTGTTGGTCAAGTTACTTGAAAAAAGTAATCAGTAACTAATTACTGATTACTTCCCCCAAAAAGTAATCCCGTTACTTTACTGATTACTTATTTTCAAAAGTATGCAACATTCTCTGACTGGAAGAAATTTGTCTAACATTTAAACCTATTTTCTGCATGTTCCAGCACATAAAATATAATATTTTTTCGCGTTTACACTCACTCTTTCAAATAGATGCAAGTAAAACACAGCAGAAAATAAATAAAATCAAAGACTAGCGGTCCTGTTGCTCTATTTTCACCTGTAAAGCAGGAGTGGGGTAGGCGGAGGTTTGCCCTGGTGCAGGTGTGCCACAGCGGTCAGTTGAAGAATCCGCGAGTTTCTCGTGAATTTCCAATTACGTGGTAGCGCACTCGGTGCTTGCTCGGAAGTTTAGGGTTTTTTTCGCTGTAAAAAGAAGTTTTCTTCCCACGCACAACGGACGCTAATGTTTTTGTCACTTTTTATGGAATCAAACTCAAAGTAAGGTCAGTACTTCCACGCTTTAAACGCTGCACGCTCATACTCTCTCCGCACTCAATATATTATCCATTGTTGATCTGCACAGAGCTGTTGTCATGAACGTCACACTCGCTTACGTGACTGTCATGAGACATTCTCGCAAAAAAATCACGGTTTTAGTAACGCAGTAACGCTGCGTGCTTACGGGAAAGTAACCGTAATCTAATTACCGTTTTTGCAATAGTAATCCCTTACTTACTTGTTAC
Organism: Neolamprologus brichardi; assembly: GCF_056152115.1. Lineage (NCBI taxonomy): Eukaryota > Metazoa > Chordata > Actinopteri > Cichliformes > Cichlidae > Neolamprologus > Neolamprologus brichardi. The sequence continues at coordinate 10,499,717 of NC_142116.1, forward strand.
TTGAAAAAGTAATCGATTACAGTAACGTGCCCATCTCTGCAGTAAATAAACACATACATTTGGAGAAGAACTGCACCCAGGATGGTACTACAGTATTTTATTTGTGTGTGTGTGTGCGTGTGTGCAGAGATGATTTAACCTTCTCTCGTGCATATGCACACAGAAAGAGGGACATAGAGCCTGTTGGGATCTGGTTTAAATTTGCTTTTATTGCCTTCATATGGGCTTGATAGTGGTCTGGTGTGATTGTTGGGACAGGGTCTCCACAGACTGACCTCAGAGACAGGAGTGCGAGCCAAACTGAGATCCGACCCATGATGCAGTGGTCACAGATGTGGGGCTCGCATGAATACATTTAATGTTTTGGTGGAGATTTTTGTTTACCACATATAATGAAGTAAACCTCATAAGACCTGCAACTGCAGCTTCAAGCTATACAAAACAAAGTCTTTGACCAAAAATTCAAACGCACCGTCCATTATGCTGCATGTATTAGAAGATAAAATTGCACTTCAACAGCTTTACGAGTAAGTCTAAATGACAGTGGAACATATTTTGTCATGCAGTGGTCGGCTTCTTAGTTTTTACTTTTAAATTGCAGACCATGTGTCCAATAGCTAGTGGAGCTTTATCTCTCCAACTGCCCAATTTTCCATTTACACAAAGCACGTGGAAGCTATATTACAAAGTCATCCTTTCAAATGTCAAGTAGCCCAAAGGTGTATAACGCAATTAAACATTATTTAAATGACATAATGGACATTTTAATACATTTGATAATGACATATGCTGCATTTATAAGCACTAAGCAGTGTTGCTGCCATCTCATGGATTTGTCTCAGTGTTGCAGTCTGTCGTTCTAGTTCAAAAATCCAACTTTGCTGTGAACATTTTGGACAGATGTTACACTCAGCATTGAAATTCAATGTCTGCATTTCACTTGGCGATGCCACAGGTTTGTGACTCACTTGCTCCAAGACTGCAAAACATCCAGAGGTTACAGAATACATACTGTGCATTTGAATGAGCTGTAAAGTTTGCTCGTTAATGAAGTCATGACTGCCAGAGTGCCAAGACCTGAGCTCAGAACCATCAGTCAAACAGGGCATGGTCGTATTACCTCACCACCTCTGGGCTTTTGATGTGGACTGACTGTCTCTTTTCTGGCCCAAATACATACAAATGTTTGTATGTTTAACTGTGATTAGGTTTCATCTATCAGCCTCTTAATGATCAACCATGTTATGTTTGTCCAAATGTTACAAAAATAATCACAGAAACAAAGTAACTAAACATTTGGCTAATTGTGGTCTATGAATCCTCTGATAAACTAAAAAATATGTCAGTGTATTATGTTGACAGTTTACTGTTTATATCAGGAGATTAATTATTGTGACAGCTGTTTCCCAATCACAATATTAAATTAACACTATTTGTGTTATTTACTTTTTTCATTAGGTGAAATAGATGGGATCCATCTGAAATTCAAACATTTCAGGCGGATCCTGTGGGAAATTAGTGTCTTGCTGTTTCTGAACTGAGGCCAGCTATTTCCACAAAAGATTTTCATGCTTTTAAGGAGATGTTGTGAGGTTTGTTCTGGATGAGTAATGCTCATTTCAGTGTTGATACAGTTGGGACCACTTGGCCCTGAAGACCCAGGCTGTTGGAACGAACTATGTATTCATTTGACACCATCTGTGCCCCAGGCTAGTGCCAGTGTGGGTGATATATACATGATTTCTGTTTACAGTATGTTGGATGTGTTTAAAAATTCACTCCACTGGGCATAGAACAATCAGATTTGGCAGCATACAACAACATTTATATTGATTGTGTAAGATATTATGTTATGCTAAGAAAACAACTAGAAGAGTTTAAGTAACATAACACTCTTCCATGTGTCTGATATGAAAATCAAGATAAAAATACTGTGAAAATCAGAATTCTTTTTCTTTGCATGTATTACCTTAAGTATCCTAATTTGAAGTAATTACAGAAGATTGTTTTTCCTGGATTAAAGCATTGGCTCTTTCAAATATATATTTTTTAATTTTCTCACTTAAGTCTAAGTGTGTGTAGCCATTATGTGCCTTTTTGTTTGAGACATAATTGCAAGTGGCTCCATTAAAACACATCCTCAACACACCGAACTGTTACATTTGGGTCCAAAAAATAAAATTAAAAAGGCTCAGCAGTGGTGGGCAAAAGTATTGAGCCACTACTCATTTCTTCGTGAATTCTTCAGGCTATTTGAAGGTCTTTCAAACATAAAAGGGCAGGGAACAGCCAGTGTTTATCTTCATATATTAGACAATTTTGCCAAGACATAATTTTAAACTGTAACTTTAGGCATTTTGTTACAAGCAACGGGTCACAAAAATATCTTTTGTTTCCCATTTTTTTTATAGAACCTTTAAAAATTG